>NW_019154086.1:42154631-42373492 GCF_002288905.1 Enhydra lutris kenyoni | reverse complement strand
CACAGGATGGAAGGCAAGGGGATTGAGGAGGATGTTTCAGTTGCACAGGATGGAAGGCAAGGGGATTGAGGAGGATGTTTCAGTTGCACAGGATGGAAGGCAAGGGGATTGAGGAGGATGTTTCAGTTCGTGCTGGCTCCGTTTTGTTTTAAAATGGGAAAAACTAGAGGATCTTTAAAATGCTGATGAGTATGAGAGGATAAAGCAAGGAAAACTGATCCAAGATTGAGAGTCCTTACTCACCCAGCAAGAGGGATTTGCAGGAGGGCTGGAATGGGACAAAAAGCAAGGCAGAAAGATTAACCAGAGGAGAAGAGGAATCTACTTCTTCCAATTTGATCATGGAAAAGCTGCCAGTGTGGGCTTCCCCTTGCATTTCTTCCCATCCATATAGCTTACATTGGAATTCCAGACTACTCAGTCCTCTGAAACAGCAGACATCACCCTATCCCCTCTTCCCACAGTGCAGATCTGTTAATTTTTCTAGGGACTTGTGAGTAAACTAGGCATCTCAGTATCTCATAACACTGCTTTAAGCAGTTTTTATGAAATAGATACCTAAATGATAGATAGATAACTACCAAACTTATCCATGAATTTTTCTCTCAATAACATTTTCAGCAAGCTCAATTATATATATTTGAAAAGGATCCAAAATTTCATTAGTCACATTAAGTCTTTGTCAATTATAACCCAGCAACCTTCGTACAGCATAAGTGCAAGAAGCGTCCGGCCATAAAAAGTTACACCTCAATCTCAACAGAGTTGTTAAGCAAGAAAATGGTGACTTACAGACCTGAACATTTCCCATTCAGATAGGATATCCTGTATGAGGGAAATACGGCTTATTCTCTTGTTTGCTGTTATTACTAAACACTAAAGTGAAATGTGTTAAAAACAGAATGAAAAGGTATCAGTTTGCTTAGGAGATATCATCAGTTGGATGAATCTGAAGGAAACCACATAATTTACAGTGTAAAAGATGAAGCTAGTAGATTGCTAGCATCAAAATAGAGCCTCTTAAAGACACTAAAAAAGAAAGGACGAGGAGAAGGTGAAGAAGGGAAGGGAAGGGGGTGAAGGAGAAGGAGAAGAGGACATTCTATATATTGCTCTAAAGTCTATCTCCAAGAAATAAAGAAATGGGGAAAAATCACTGTGACTCACCTTGGTGGGTCCATTTCCATTAACTGCCACTGGTAAGGTTTCATAAAATACATTCTTAGCTCTGGCTTTGCCATTTTCAAATCTCAAAACAACTTCATCTGGGTTAAAAAGGAAAAAAAAAACAGATTTTAGTCATTTAAAATGTGTGTGTATTCATATATACATATATGTGTGTACATTATTCTATATCTTCTGGTTGTTAGAGAATTTCCCGCAAGTGCCATTCCATGTGCCACAACATTTCTATGAATTTTGCCTATGCTACACCAGAGAGCACTTCAATCACTCCAGCCCGCCACCAGCAAACTGAGGTGCTAAGCCACTGAGGTTTCCAGCAGAAGAAAAGCTTCTTTGTAATCCTGCCCCCAAGGACTCTTGATAGTAATGTGATCCAGGATGAACTGCATAATTGAATTGATTCAACTGTGAAATGGGATCCTTGCCTGCCTTTCAAAGTTATTATGATGATAATAACAACATAAATATGGGAAATAGAACACTGCCAGACATAAGCAAGGTCTCCACAGTTGGACATCATTGAGAGCATTGCCAGTTCTTGAAAATCAGGCCTAATGCCAATTCCAGGAATACACAGGTCAGGTGGTATTGTTTCCCAGTTCTTTTCCTCACATTTTCTAAACACTGCAAACTAAATGCTTTCATCCTGAGAAACTTTATAGCGTATGCACTGCCTTGAAGAGTTGTACTGAGTTGCAATATATTTTTAATGTTTAAAGTATTAATGCATTAATGAATTAATGTGTTTTTATTTTTAATATATTAATTAATTGATGTATTAGTATATTTTTGTTAAGATATATGTCTATCAAGGAAAACAAACACAGGCATACGTGCATAGGCACACAAAAACACAGACACACAAACACCCACACATTCCATAGTATATGTGCCTGGTTACCAGTTACCTTCAGCTAGGTAAAGTACTCTAATACTCATACTCCTGATTATTCACAATATGAAGAATTTATACTGAAAAATGTGTAATAATAAGGTATAATTAACTTAAAAATATATCTACAGTCTCCAGATGGTGAAATACTAAATTCTAAATTACCTAAAGCTAGAAGCTTATCTTTTTTTGCACTAGTCTTAGGACATGATTTTAAGTAAATGAATTTCACTATATCAAGCTAAGCTCAAGTCCATTATTTTTTAAAAGTGGTAATATCTATACAATAAACCTTAATCATACCCCCAAAATGGATATGACAAAGGACAGACAGTTGAAAACAAAGGTATTCATTTGTATACATGAGCAATTCAGTATTTAAGAAACATACCTACAGCTCCGTTTAAAGCCTGGAAAATTTTGCATTTGTGATCCAATGTGATGTTAATAGCTTCCTAAAAAGGAGAATACAGATACCATTGAAAATGACAACAAATATGCAAACAACACTATCATGTTACTATATTTTATTTTTTGCAGATTTTAAGGATCTTATTTGTAAATTTTTCCAGCAATATTCTTCTGAAAGACAGAAAGACTGTAATTTTTTTTTTTAAGATTTTATTTAGTTATTTGACAGAGATCACAAGTAGGCAGAGAGGCAGGCAGAGAGAGAGAGGAAGGGAAGCAGGCTCTCTGCTGAGCAGAGAGCCCGATGTGGGGCTCGATCCCAGGACCCTGAGACCATGACCTGAGCCGAAGGCAGAGGCTTAACCCACTGAGCCACCCAGGCGCCCCAAGACTGTAATTTTATAGTTGATTGGATTAAAGGATAAAGGGAATGGCAAAGTATTCATGCTACCCTCCAAATATTTCCACTTCCTTACCTTATGACTAATTCTGACCAGTGACTTTTAGCAGAGCTGAAATATTTTGCTTCTAACCTGGAGCTTCCAGTTTGAGACCCTAAATGTGCTCTCTCTCTGGCACATGCACTAGTAAAGTCTAAGATAGCTGCTCCATCAGCCCGGGTCCCAGGTGAAAACAGTAAGCAGAAACCCTCTACTGACCTACAGTGGATGTAGCACAGGAGAATCAGACCTCTGTTGTGTTAAACTCTTGGGATTGGGATTATTATTGCAGCATAATCCCCAATCCAACTGCTACAATAGGTTTAAATTAATCAGTGTAATCATAAAGATTAATCTGCTTTACAAACTTTATGATTCTCAACATACCAGTTTTTCAGCTACATTTCTCTGTATAATAATTCTCCTAAAATTGAAGTTGTATATTGTTAGAGACTGATGTTTGTGTCCCCTCAAAATTCATATGAAGCCCTAATCTACAATGTGATGGTTGGTATTTAGAGACAGGGCCTTTGGGAAGTAATTAGGATTAAACTGAGGTCATGAGGGCGATGTCCTCATGATAGAATTAATGTCTATATAAGAAGAGACACCAAAGAGTTCATATATACTCTCTCACTCTCTTCATGTATGTATGAGTGTGCCTTTGTGTCTCTGTGTGTGTGTCTCTCTCTCTTCAGCATGAGAGGACAGGGCAAGAAGCTGCTGTTGTCTACAAGCCAGAAAGAGAGTCTACACCGGAAACCAACCAAGCTGGCACCCTGATCTAGGACTTGCAGCCTCCAGAACAATCTATGGTATTTTGTTATGACAAACAGACTAGGACACATGCTAACCAGATAAAATTTTATGCTGCCAGAGAATCTTTTTTTTTTTTAAGTTCAATTAGCCAATATATGGTGCATCATTAGTTTTTGATGTAGTGTTCAATGATTCATTAATTGTGTATAACACCCAGTGCTCATCACCACATGTGCCCTCCTTAATACCCATCACTCGGCTACCCTATCCTCTCACCCCCTTCCCTTCTGCAACTCTCAGTTTGTTTTCCAAAGTCCAGAGTCCCGAAAAAATCTTAAACAGGATTTATACGACTAAAAATATTATGGACTCAGCAGTGAGAGTTCAGAGAAAGCATCCTGAAGCAAAAACAACTAATAAGACTCAAAGTACATTCATAGTTGAATTACACTGAGAAAGACAAGCATGATGCTTCATGGGCTAGAACTCATGCCAACAGTAGGTCTCTCCTCCCAGATTAAAAGCAAGTCCTCAGGCTTGCTCTGTCAAGCACATAAGTGGGAAAGCAAAAAACAGAGATGAAGAAAAATAAACATTTTAAGAATAAGGTTTCTTCAGTATTAAGTGTCTAATGAAAATATTTAGATGATTGAACTGTTTATCTAAGGAACAGAAACAGCTTGAGTTGGAAACTCACCATAAAGTATACTTTAAAAAACTTGTTTAGAGTAATACGACCTACAAATTATACAATTCAGGACACTTGAGAACTATGTCAGTTCTAACCTATATCAGTTACATACAGTGAATTTATGAAACATTAACTTACATTACGTAAATATACTAAAAATATTCTCAAATTAGGGAACTTTGGTTTTAGTTTTCTCCAAGGTTTCATTTAAATCAATCTCAGGATTGTTCTCTCAGGGACTGGTAACACAGCTATTGTCCCTACATTCCCTTCCTTAATAACAGAACTCAGATTTTCAGTAGGATGTTTCTGCTTGAAATAAAGGCCAACATTTTCTTTCCATATTGTGCATAGCCACATAAATATGTTCTGGTCAAAGAAAAGAGAATTTTTTTTTCTTCTAGAAAGGTTATTTAAAGAGAGTTGATACAACTGAGATGGCCCTTTATTTACTATTTTGCCTGTTAACTGCCTAGAATATGGATGCAATGGCTGGAGCTCCAGTAGCCATCTTAAACAAGGAGGTTACATTGAAAATGGGAGCTATTCCATACCCTCTTCAGTGGATCAATGTAAATTTTGGTGTAAAATAGCTGATCATCATCATTATCCTGGAGATTCCATTGTTGAACAATCTTGTTGATATATGGAGCATAACCAATAAATCCTGCAATATAACAGATTAGTGAGATTAGAGAACTTAGTAGTCAAAGATCAAAACTTGTGTCTATTAATTCCACTGACCAGTTGCATAGAATTGTAAAGCCATTAGGCCTAATCCTTAGGTTGGAATTTTACAGCTCACCATGAAAAAAATGTTATTGAGCATTGTTTGTTTTATATATAAACTAAAATAGAATGAGTTTTTACTATCACCAACTACAAATCAGAGACTCACATAAACACATTCCCAAAATTAATTGTCACAAGAGAGGGAGTAATGTTTTCCAAAGCCCCTAAGGGAAAAAGTTACTAGGAAAAGAACAGAATAAGACAGAGAATTTTCTTCTTGACCTTCTAAAATGCTCTTTCTTGAATCCTTTGGAGAGAATTCACTGTTTCTGGAAAAAAAAAAAGTCTCTACTACAGTGGTTTTAATGTCAGTGCCAGTGATGCTAACAAAATCAAAGGAATGTTGGAAATGTCACTGACTGCAAACATCTCAAGGAAATTCTATATCTGGGCCATTTTGGGAATTTTTCCTTTCCTTGAACTAGTCATTATTGTACCTGCTAAACCATTTTCTGGCAAGATTTTGTGTGTCATAGTCTGGAGAAGGAAGTCTAAAATTGGATTGTTCCCCTTGGCCTTCGAGCATAAGTATTAAATTTGCCACTAACAGTTGTCTATAAAAGACACAGACAAAAGGATCATTTTCCCCCCTTTTGAATCTTCCTCTCCATTTCAGAAATGCAGCCAAGATGCGATGTTTCATTGACATGCAATACTTTTAAAAAGGGACCAATTGTTACTCCTTGAATTGAAAGAAAACCTAATTTTTTACCCTCAATATTAAAATTTCCTTGTAGGAATGAAAGAATGAAAAGAAATAACCTAGGAATAATGTTACTTAGAGAAAACAAGACAAAATGAAAACATGCTTAAACCAATCATTGGTTGCTCATTCTTACTATTTTCATCAAACTAAAAAATTCTAAAACACTGAAAAATACTGTATTTTTAATTCCTATGACCCAACTACTATGATGAAAAATATGTCCAAGTAGTGACACATAACATTTTCCAAAGGCTTATATTGCTGTTTTTCAAAAATTAGTTTCTCTTATCCTTTTTATAAATCTATTTCAAAATTAAAAAGAAATTCCATCTATTTTCAAATTATGTGAGACATATTTCATATGATTTATATTTTTTATTAAACTGCCATATTATGTTTATAACATTCTGAAATTTTCCTGATTAGGAAACATGTTTTCTTTCCATGACACATATTTTTAAACTAAATGATAAAATCACAAACAAAACTCTTGTCCCTTAAATAACTCCCCATTCATGAAATTACATACACTTTATTGAATATATTTAGATTTCCTAGCATCACTTTAATTACTATGACTATAGAAAGCACAAAAATCATGTTTTGATGTCCTTATATGATCTCTTTCCCACTTAAAAGCACCTTTTCCTTAATTAAACTAGCTCATAAAGGCACTCACTTGCTAGTCTTCCGCTGTTTCCACAGCACTGTACATCTGTCTGAAATTTAGATTCCTGAATAAATATATCAATATCTAGATGAATTTACATATGATATTTTACTACATATGTCATGTTTAGAAAAATTAATATATATAAAATAAAACTTCTCCCAGAGGTCCATAGCTAAATGGTTTTTAAACAATCTAGGACATCAGATAAATTAAAAGCTGTGTGTTACTGAGAACCTGACAGTTTGGAAGTAGAAGTTGCACCAATCCATAATTGAGAATTCAGACAGAGACATGAAAAGTGAGCAACAATCTTAGGAAAGGCTTCATCAGTATATAAAACTGTAAATCTAAGAGGAAAAGATGGCTAAGGCAATGAGGTCGGAGTGACCAATCTGAGAAAACCTAGGTTCTGACTTGAATGTGGAAGTAAAATCCAAACGTGGTAGATAGATTGGGAGAATAATAAAATGATCAAGAGATCCCCCAAACGATAAACTATGGTTGTATTGAGATGGAGAGAAAAAGTGAGCTGAAACTAGGCAATACAAACTGGAATTTAAGGTTTCAGAAAGTATTTATAAGGGGCTGACAAAGTTCCAGAGTACAACTATGGGAATGGGTTGCTAAAATATATTGTGGGTAAACAGATCTGGCATTGAGGCATCTCAGAGAAACTATATTACTTGCTAAAGGTTTCATTGCTATAAGCAGCTTGAGCAGAGCCTAGAATCCAAAAATGTTGTTACCTCAAGTAGTACTTACTTGAACTAGACTGAATAGCATCAGTTATATACATGCAAATCACCCCCAAAAATTTGTTTTCCCACTGTGGCTTGCAAATGCCATCCAAACCGTTTTTCTAACATGTCCCCCATCCTATTTGGTCACATCTTCTGGTCATATGTTTATATTAATCTCAGTCTAAGGAAAACATTTTGGAGTCATAATAATGCCCAAAGTCAGTTTTATTTTATTTTTTGAAAGGAGAGGGAAAATGTAATAATTTGTTCCTTTAATCCATGATTAAAGCTAATGCAGTACTTTATACCCAGATACTCAATGCCGAACTTTTTGACTAGTGACTCTGATATATTTAAAATATAGATAAAATTAAGTAATGCCTATTTTTACAGCTACATAATTGTAGCTTGCACTTTTTCCTAAGTATGGGAACTTACTAAATCCATTATCCTATAGCCAGAAAATTCTCCATCAAACTATGATCAGAAGACCCGAATCCATGCTGTTTTTCCTTGAACAACTGAATGTCTTTAGGAAAAGTCACTTAAATAGGGGAACATGGATTTTCCCACTTTCAATATGGAAATAATATTTATACTGCTTAGTTTTGTTAGGAGTATCATTTGATATGATATGTGGAAAACCTTTTGTCAACTACAAAACACGCCATGGATTCTAAACTGATATATTTTTTCATAGTAATAAAAAAGATAATGGTTATTTAAAGTTTCATGTCTATAGCTACATATATCAAAAAAAGGTTGTTTCTAAGGACAATGGGGAGGGTATGTGCTATGGTGAGTGCTGTGAAGTGTGTAAACCTGGCGATTCACAGACCTGTACCCCTGGGGCTAATAATACATTATATGTTAATAAAAAAATTTAAAAACTTAAAAAAAAAAGGTTGTTTCATCAATCTTTATAATTTTCTGTGACTAGCATTAAACTTCTCTGCCAGTATCTTACCCACCTCCCGAATTCAGGTAGCGTTTCCCAATGTGCACAATGGGATACTTGTCTGCTAGTCTTTTATCTGGCCACAGAATTCCATCTGCTGCAAACACAACTTTGTGGTTTGACTTTTGGAACTTTTTTAGAACTTCTTCTGGACCACCAGCAAATATGACATTAAAGCTGTTTAATGAGGGGGGAAAAAGAAGTTTTAAAATACACTTGTGAGAATTTAGGCACATAAACCAAGAAATAGTCACTAATAAAGTTAGAATTTAAAATCCAACCTAAGATTAATACCAGCTATTTACAGAATACTCCCAAACAATTTTCCCTCAAGTTAAATTATATGGATTGTACTAAATTATTCATGTTTACATTACACTGGCAAATGAAGTCCAAACAAAGACAACTTTTTTTAGTACTAGCTTAGTATCCCCCCAAATGAAAATGCTAAAACAGTGCTGAAAGGTTAAGAAATCAATAACTCGCTATAGAACTTAATAAAATATAGATGTAAAAGAAGCTGCCATTATAATTACCTAACATTTCAATGTAATTTGTACCCATCCATTATAATGTCTGAAGATTTTATTATCTTTGATGAAATGTGTTCAACTACTCAATATCACCTATATAAATTTATATTTGAATCACTATTTAGCCTAAAATCTTAAAAGTGTTTAGACAACTGCATCTTTTTAAAGCTCAATAAATTTGAAA
This sequence comes from Enhydra lutris kenyoni, assembly GCF_002288905.1. NCBI lineage: Eukaryota > Metazoa > Chordata > Mammalia > Carnivora > Mustelidae > Enhydra > Enhydra lutris. The sequence goes on along the minus strand of NW_019154086.1, from coordinate 42,364,528 downwards.
AAAAAAAAGTCTAAAAGTTGACACTAGAATTTAATGCCTATGGTTTCACTGATTTTTCTGGAGACATTATTGCTCATTGTTCATTCACAAAATGATAATGATTAACAAAATAGGAAGTGTTAACAGCCACCACCTGATATGCTTCCACTCTGCAAAAAAAATTGTTTTCGTTATAACCCACAAATTCTTTGGCATCCTTTTTTTTTTTTCCACATCAGAGTACCTCAAGACCGAAAGTTTCTAAAGATCATAATTTATTGACCTGACATCCCAGGCAGCAAATGATAAGAACAAACAAATGTTCATGAATTCAGCACCAAGTCTTCCTACAAGCTGATAGTCTAGAGTCACGCTGTGATATGTGAGTGGAGGAGTAAGGAGGCTCTTCCACTGCCTTTCCCAGCCACCCTTGCTCTCAAAGAGCTTGTTAATATGCCAAGACAGTAATAATGCATCAGGCAAGATTTAAGAACTTTCTAGATGTGAATTATTTTATCAAAATAAAACACACTATTGCTCATCTCTGTCAAAGTAAAAACCCCATGAAGTTTTAAAAATTGCTTTAGCAAGAATAGTGTTAAGTTTATCCTTGTGGCAGAAATGCTGACTGACCCCCATATACTTTCCTGAGCCTTTATTTGAGTAATGGAATCCCCCTGTGTTAACTGGGCACATGGCCATCCTGCTAAAGACTACTCTGAAGCTAGATGTGGCCACATGATTACGTCTGTCCCGTGGGATGTGAGCGGAACTGGTGTGCTTCTGTAATCTCCAGGTCCTGTACTTTACAAAGGAAGCTGCTTGCCCTCTGCTCCTTCCCTCTCTTTCTTCTGCTTTCATGGTGAACTACACTTCACAAGTAACAAATACTTGACATACACACACCCTCACCATATAGCACACTTTTGAATCTTAAAGCAAAACTGAGAGAGTTAAAATGTTGCTAATGTGCAACTCAATTTAGTAATTGTGCCCAGCCAATTTTTTTAAAAAGTAAAAATAAGGCTGGGATCAGAGAGATAGACTATTTCTTTTCATTTTATATTGTTCTAGAGGATTTAAATTTTATGATCTGTTTTTTTCTTCAGTTACAGAAAACAGTACCTCAAAATTAAAACATGTCTATATATACACATTTTGATACATAGCTTTTTCTTTCTTCCAGAATCAATTGGCAAGCTTCTGTTAGTACTATTAATAATACTATTAATAACATATTCATAAAGGGACTGAGGTCATGCAATTTGAAGTCTGCTAGTTGGGTTTCTAATTTCAGCTCTGCCACATGCTATCTAAGTAACCTTAAACCAGTTAATTAAACTCTTTATGCTTCTATTTCTTCATGTAGAACATAGGAGACGGGAGCACTGATGTCATTGAGTTATTGAAAAAAAAAAAAAAACAAAAAGTTAAGAACAATACATGACACATTATAAGCACTCACTGAAGTGAAAATTAACATTATTGTTACTAGAAGAGACTGTAGTAATGGGAAAGGCAAGAGAAAAACTCACTTTTAACTTTATACCAATCCGTAATTTAAAATAATTTTATTTTTATATACACGTGTGTTAAGGTAAATTTTAAATCAGAATAAATATGTTCTGACTAAAACCTCAAACTAAATTTTCCCTGTTGATTTAAAAAACTGAATCTGACTACACAAAATAATACTTTAAAAATATCAATTTCCTCTTTTTCTTATAAACAGGTACAACCTAGCTCCTCAGTATGACCACTTTAGATTTCTGCCTACTAAGATAATCCTATCTTTTCTAACAGGGTTACTTTCCTGAAGACTACCAGTTGTTGATATATTCTTTTTAATATTAAAGATTAGGAAAGAAGACCAGTATCATAGGTAACTGAGTCTCAAGAAGCGAGGCAAATAAATTAAAACTTCTGAGATAGAGACTGACCTACAAGTTGCAGAAGAACCCCAATACATTGTCTGGACATAGGAAAAAGGGCTTATTTTGTCAGAGAATCACATGATTGGATACTGAGGCCAACTGACTCAGAAATTTTGCAGGTAGCATTGTGTCTTTAGAGGTATAAATACACATTTGGAAAGTGAGAACTTTCTGTCTTTATAATCCTAGTGAAGGATATAGTATCCACATTGTATGTCTCAAACTAATAGCAAAAACCAGTAACTTGAAAAGGAGGATTTGTAGCAACTTTTACTTTTATGATTCAGTGGTTTATAAGTATGCTTTATCTTTATAACAAAAACCAATTATTTTAAAGTAAAATGTAAGTGCAAAAATTACATTCACATAATTCAAGTAAGAATCTGGATAAAAACTTAAGGTTGCTAAAACTTTCCCATCGTATTTTAGTCGCATTGTTATTTCTGTGTTTAAGTACTTTAGAAAAGTCCTCTAAATTGATTTAAAACTTTTCAAAGGGAAGAAAGTTTTTCTACTTAAAATTACTTTGGCCAGAACAAACCAAACAATCAAATTTTTAAAAAATGCACAACAGTCACAAAAATAATTCTCATAGGAATTTGGTCCATTTAAATAGGAATAATAAAATTTTTCCATACTTAACTCTGGTAAAAATTCCTGGGTCCTGCAAAAACTATAAGGTCCCACCTTATGTGGTCATATTGAGTTCTCTAACAGACATGTCAGCATTCTATCTCCAACAGTTCATTCAAATATTTACAAGCGTTTGTCCTTCTGTGTTCCCTGTTTCTGTGGCACCATCAACCACCCAGTCACCCAAGTTGAAAATCTTTCCTCCAGCCTTGCCTCCTCCCTTTCTACAGCCTCTCTCATCAAATATTTCACCAAATCCTACTGATTCCATCTACTTAATCTATTTAGCATTCAAATCTTCTCCACTCTCTCTAGAAGACACTGGACTAGATTGATTCAAAAACCCTACGAGCCCCCACATTACCTATCTCCACTCCACTTCTGATAAGGATTGTCAAATAAACTCTCCTGAAAACCATTCCAGCCAAGACTGGATCAGTGGTTCTCAACTAGGTCTAAAGCAGGACTCTACAAATAATTACTATCTAGCCTTTTACAGAAAATACTTTTGGCTTTGAGGGCAATATGGTCTCCTTTTCAAGGACACAATTCTGCTGTTGTGATGCACAAGCAGCCAGAAGCAATGGACATATCTGTGTTCCAATAAAACTATTTATAAAAATAAGAAGTAAGCTACACCATGGTTTACCAATCCCTGACCTTGGAATAAGGTCTAAAGTAATCAGCATCACAATAATAACATTCCATTAAGTAACCTGTTCTGAGACCAGACTGAATTATTCGATCTATCATCTGTGTTTACTCATAATGTTCCATCCAATTAGCATATCTTTTCCCAGTTGGGTCCACACCATTCACTCTTGAGGCCCATTTCAAATCTCACCTCTTCTAAAAACTTCTAGTGGATCAGCCTAAATGGAAAAGATCACTCCCTTTCTTTTAACTCCCACAGCTCTTTTCGTTTCCCCTCTCATGAAACATTTTATTTCTTGCTCTTCATGCTAGGAATGCCTATTTTATACTAGACTGCCTGTTCTTCCTTCATTGGCCAGATCCACATCTTTATTTATCCATGTATTCCCCTATGCCTTGTATTTTGAAGATAGTATTTGTTGAACAAATGAATGAACAAACAAATGAATGAATGAGTCATCCCCAGTCTTAACAAGAAGCAAAAGTTACTGGGTAGCCAGAAAAGAAAACAACAGAAGTGTTCCCTAATTTTATTTATTTGTTCCTCCCCAATCCAACAATTTCTTCATCACTGACACAAACTTAAGCCAAAAGTTATAATCACCCAAACTACTAGCAGCTAGCATTTAAAAGCTGAAGTCTAATGAAACTGAAGCACACAAGTAGCAACACACCTTTAATCACGTCCTCACCTTAATATACGTCAATATTTCTATAGATAATACCACAAACCAGTACTATGAAACACCACTGTCCCCTCTCCCTGAAAAAAAAAAAGCACTTAAAACTGTCAACCAGGGATGCCTGGCTAGCTCAGTCAGTAGAGCACGCAACTCCTGATCTCAGGGTTATGAGTTCGAATCCCACACTGGGTGTGGAGCCTACGTAAAAAAATAAATAAATATTTTTTAAACAACATCGACTCAGTAGAACCTACAAAATACATTACAATAAAAGCACAGTATAAAATGATAAATAAATTTACTGTAAGAATTCTAAAGGAAGGGGTAGGAATTAGCTCTTAAAAAGTGGGTACTATTTTAAAAACTAAATATTACTGGGAGACTTTTTTCTCCAAATGGTATAGACTTTCATTTCCTGTACAGAATTCTTACTGAGGTTGGGTAGAGGTAGAAGTTAATGAGGACACTGCCGTGCTAGAGAGTCATTTTCTCCAGACTGTTTTCTGAGTGGCTAGCGCTGGAGTAACCTAACAAAGAAGGCAGACAAGGCAGGCATGGCACCAAGACACCAAACTACTCAAGCTGCTAGCTAGCTACCTGTGAGGCCACGAGTCACTACTACTTGTTTCTGGGTCACTCTCCATATTGGGAAAATAAAAAGTCAAAAGGTTAGGTTAATTAAATGAAAAAATTTCCTCTACATTTAAATAATAGTTAAATTTATCTCTGCAACATGAGAACTTTTAAATCTGACACATATTTAGTACACAGTAAATATTCAGTAAATTGATGAAGGAATTAAAAAAAAAACTTTCAAAAATCCCCCTAACTTATTATTATGCAGCTACGACATGCCAGATACAATATTTATAGAGCTATGGATGGAAAAATGTATCCAGGGGCAAGACTTCTGTCCCACTCAGCCCTTTCTCCCTGATTCCAGTTCCAACCATGGGGGCTAGCACCGTATTTTGCACATAACAGATACTTAATATATGTTTACTCAAAAGAACAAACTTCAAGGAGTAGGCAATCTGGTTTGAAAAAAAAAAAAAAATATATATATATATATATATATGTTACATATTATACACACACACGTGTATTTGTATACATATATACACAGGCAAATTAATGCCATATGAGAGTATCATATATCAATTTACATATAGACAGATAATATATAAACATACATATATATATATAAACACCCAATGCTTCTTTTGCATATAATTTATTTCATCTTCATTCCAACATTCGGTAAATATTAACAAGAACATTTGAACAATTTGAAAAAAACAAGTCACTCATTTCCTACAAAATTCCTAACCATATTTCAGACTATTCTGGATGAGCCAGAAGGCAGTGCAATATATTTAAGTGACAGCTAATGATTTCAATCTTCCATTCAAAAAAGGGAAAAAAAGAAAAAAGCAATACTAGAACTAAGAACTGTGATACACTTTGCCCTTTTTTCATACTAATATAAGGAAATGTTGTCCATTGCTAATGAATAGGTTCTTTGTGTCAGCACACTTAAATTGTCATCACTGCCAGGAAGGAGGAGTCCATCAAACAAATCTGCCATAGTTGGTTAAAATTATAGTCATCATACTTGGAAAGCTTTGCTTTCAGAAAATTTTTATTGTGTCTTCTGTATAAACAAAAACTGCAGGCATATTGGGTATGTAACCTGAACTACGAAAGGATAAAATACTTATTTCATAGAATAAAATAGATAGGATCTGGTCATCTATTAAATGAATAATATAAATTATATTTATGACAACAATAAAATCATAAAAATATTTTTATAAATAATAACCAAAACAATCAATAAAACATAATCTTTGACAATTTTCTAAAAGTAAATGATTCTAAAGAGAGTATGCCAAAATGCAATTTTTTTTAACATCCAAACATTCGGAGACATATTATTTCTTTCAAATTAGGTCTGTTCAGTTTTATTTGCAAAATTAGTATAACGTGAATTCCTTGAGTGTGGGATCTGTTTATCTTTTTCGTAGTGTTAAGTTTAATCCCTAGGTCACAGCTTGTGCTTAAGACATGCATACTAAATATAAAGTGAAAAGTCTTTCCACTTACCTCACTTTCTCAGCAAAATAATATTTAGATAAGTAAAAAAAAGAAACATTGGCCTAAATATGGAAGACCAGAAGCATCATTTTCATGACTTCTGACAATCAAAATTTGTTTTTCTAATAATTTCAATCTTTGAGATTTAGAAAATTTGGATGCTTTCCTTCCTTTATAAATCATTTTGTTTCTCTAAATGAATGAAGAAAATCCATCTTTAAAAATAGTTACAGGGCACTGGGTGGTGCAGTTGGTTAAGTGCTGACTCTTGGTTTTGGCTCAGGGTTGTAGGATCGAGCCCCACGTCGGGCTCCACTCTCAGCGGGGATTCTGCTTGGGGCTGTCTCTCCCTCTGATCCTCCCCTACTCTCTCTCAAAAATAAATAAGTAAATCTTTAAAAAACATTAAAAACAGTTCAAAACATCCACTATATTTCTCCTCTTGTAAGAGCTATTCCTCGCTCTTTTAATGCAAGTTTCTGTTAGCTAATATTTATGGATACCTTGCTATTTACCCAGACAATATTTAAATCAGGTACATCCCCCAACTTCACTGCCTGGAAATAAGGAGAATTAGAATCCAACATGGTAAGTGAACGGAAGCTAGCAATATACAAGGGGTAAGGCATACACATTAACAGAAAAGATTTGTATGACTAAGATTATCCCTGCATTTTCAAGCAATGCTACTTATCCTCAATCCATGTCCCAGAACAGAGCCCAACTAGAAAACTACTATAATAATGGCTTTACTTTATATTCATTTTAATTCTATATTGACTTCTGTATTGTAACATTTACTATAATTCTAATTTTTTAAGTTCAGTCTTCCTTACCAACATCATTAGATAGCAAGAGCTTATAAACAGCAAAGTCAATTCCTTTATCTTACCTCAAAGTCATAGAGTTAATTATATTTAAACAAATACTTAAATGAACGAAGGAGTCTCTATCTACCAAAGTCCTTGATATTTTCATAAAGGAAATACTCCTCTTTGGTGAGGCCAATAACCACCACCAAATAAGTCTTTTAAATATCTCACATATTGGGAGTCTTTCAAAATGCAGCACCATCTGCATTCTGTTTAATGCCATTATATTCAACACCACCAAAAAAATAGAAATTTCTGTTCTGTCCAAATTCAAACTCAAATAATTATACCAACTTTATTTCTAATTACTTCTAAGGAATCTTGGAACACTGAAAAAATGAAACAAATTTTTAAAAAAGGAATTTTCTTAAGTCTAAAAGAAAAAGAATAAAAGAAATAACCAAGGTTTTCATTGGACATTAATCTGATACCCAAAATATTCTACCTCATGCTTATTTTGGGGTCTGGATTCTGCTGGTTTATAATTTACTGTATCTAGTACAGAACAAGCCTGTGGAGATATTCAATTTATATCTAATTTACTCATAATTAAACACTTTGTTACATACTGGTCTATAAATTATTCTAAAAAAAAGGAAAAAAACCCTGTTTACTATGTAATGATTATTAGATCTGACCATCTGTCTTCAGTGTGACTAAAGTAAAAGAAACACATAATTTACAAGGTAATTCTAAAAGTAACGCAAGGTACCTTGTAATACAACTCAAAGGGCTCAGATACCTTGATTAAGGTGAATTATAAAATCATTATGGAATAATTTTTCTCCTTAAGGGAATATGCAGCTACCAAGCTACAATATTTGTCCTCAAAATCGTAATGAGTCAATCCCAAAAGAACTCCTCACACTCCTCAGTTACAAGTCATCAAATTCATTATAATTATTGGTAGTTGCTCTAATCAAGGAGAGAGTGTCAGATTTATAAAACATCTAAATTATATTCACACATATACACAGACATACACACACTACAGTATGAAATAACTTGAAAAAAGTTTGTAGTACTTTCTTAAACGAATAGCTTCAGTTTTCATTTTAAGAACCCAAACCCTTGTTAAGGGGGTAGGAGAAGAGTAAATGAAACAAGATGGGATTGGGAGGGAGACAAACCATAAGTGACTCTTAATCTCACAAAATAAACTGAGGGTTGATGGGCGGAGGGGGGTTGGGAGAGGGGGGGTGGGATTATGGACATTGGGGAGGGTATGTGCTATGGTGAGTGCTGTGAAGTGTGTAAACCTGGCAATTCACAGACCTGTACCCCTGGGGATAAAAATGTATCATATGTTTATAAAAAATAAAAAATAAAAAATAAAAAATAAAAAAGATCTTAAAAAAAAAAGAACCCAAACCCTTGACAAATATTTGTTTATATCTAAATTAAACATGATAAATCTTACCCTATAGAGTACATTTATAAATATCTAGTCTCTTAATTTTAAATGTTCATCCAAAAGACAGTTTAGAATACATATTCCCATGGAAGAAATGTTATAAATTGTTTCCAAATTAATTCACGAAAACCTATCTAAATAACACAAGGGATTATTTGGAGGTACTGGAAATGTTCTAAAGGGCATCTGGGTGGCTCAATTGGTTAAGCAACCAACTCTTGATTTTGCCTCAGGTCATAATCTCAGGGTTGTGAAATCAAGCCCTGCATTGGGCTCTGTGCTGGGTATGGAGCCTGCTTAAGATTCTCCGTCTCAGAGTACCTGGGTGGCTCAGTTGGTTAAGTGCCTATCTTTGGCTCAGGTCATGATCTCGGGGTCCTGGAACTAAGTCCCCCATTGGGCTCTGTGCTCACTGGGGAGCCTGATTCTCCTTCTCCCTCTGCTGCTCCCTCTGCTTGTGTTCTCTCGCTCTCTCTCTCTAATACAAAAAATTAAAAAAAAAAAAAAGACTCTCTTTTCCTCTGCCTCTGCCCTCTCCCCCCAAATAAATAAATCCTACTGTTGTCTTTTTTGTCAAGCTGGATCTTAACATATCACCTGAATAAACAAATGCAACCTCAAGCGTTTTCAGATATCTCAAAGTATCCCTTTTCTTAAAGAGAAACAAATGGCATCTTATTACATCAGCTTCTCCCAAGGCTAAATCTTAGATTGTGAGTGGTGGTGGGAGGAGGTGGAATGTGGCAGGAGGGTAAAGTTAGAGGTTAAGAGGTTCTTCTGAAAACACAAAAGGATTCTTGGGTGTCTAAAACCATTACTGGCACATACGTGGTAACTTTCACAAGCAGAATTTGCCTTAAAGTCAAGATCAAAATGTACATGTGGCAAGTGCTAGCTCACCAAAATGGTTGTTTGAAATCCATGGTAATTTTAAAACAAAACATACTTAATATTTCATCTGAACAGTTATTATGAGCTTTCTACTCTTTTTCCAAGGATAAAAAATATATAATAATAGATTCTGCAGAAAAATTCCCAGTACGCAAGCTGATAACAGCTATCCCACATTTCATATTACAAGAACAGGTTAGCTATAAGCAGAACTTTATTTCCTTCCTGGTAGACATTAGGGAAATTCTAAAGAAGCAAGTATACAGAGCCTCTCAACTTTTAATGGTTGATGGCAACAGGACTTCATTATGTCTATTTTCATTTCAAAATTTATGTCTTTCTTATTTATATATCTGCATAAATTATGGTTTTGGATTTTCAAATTGAGGGAGAGATATAGTATATGTGCTGCCAAAGCGAGCACTCAAATTGAGGGAGAGATATAAAAAAGCTGTCCTAAGTTACAGAGGAAAGTGCACGGGGATTTGAAATGAGCAATCAATGACCAAAAAATAAAAATAAAAAGGTAGAAAAAAATGGAAGAAAGAAGGTAGCAACCACTAATAACTCATGACAACTTGACATTATAAAAACTTGTAGAAAGAAGGTAAAGAAGTACAATGGACACTTGAAATGAGGTAGAAGGAAAGTAAAACAATATGCAAAAAGATATTCACAAATTGGAAAGGCTTTTCTTTTTAAAAATGGGCTTTCTCATTTCTCAGTTATAGCTTTTCATGATCTGTTTCTTTCTGGTTGACCAGGATCCACTGAGTTATTCTCAACAGAAAAGCTCAACATGATCTTTCTTCTACCTCAAGTTAGGATTAAAATATGAATTTCATAAAAATGTTAGCTCATGCCATGTTTTCTCATTGTTGCTTATAGTAACTCATCAGATTCAATCCATTACATAATTATATTAGACCATGGTTTTATAATCATGAGTAAAATCTACTTTTTAAACAATAATTCCTTGTGAATAAAATAATTTAATATATAATCTGCAAATATGAATTTTGACACTTTTAAAAAATAATTTCATGTAAACTTAAAAATCTATAGAGTATTTCTCTTACCATTCAGTAAACAAAATAACCAAATCCTCTTGATTGGCATAATGTTCCATGACTTCTTTCATTAATCTCACTTTCTGGCCCCCTCCAATACTATTAATTCCATCACCACCTCTCCACTCTTCTCCTTGACCAAGGACCTATAAACGAAATCAACATTTATCACTGAGTAAAACTCAAGTGATGACAGTAACATAAAAGCGAGAAGTCATTAACAACTTGTAGAGTATGATATAGTATCCACTCTTTCAACATTTTACAAAATCACGAAATCACGATGCTACAGAGAAAAACACTTGACGCACAGGTCAGGTCATGATTCTTCAATGTTACCCACCCCATAAAATGCCATTCCCAATTTTACCATTTCAAAAGGAGAGTCTAATCTAAGGAGATCAAGGGGTGCGGGGGTGGGGCACGGACCGTATTTCTCATATCTTATTTTTAATTTGTTCAGATAAAATAAAAAAGAAAATACAGAAATTTCCATAACACTTTTCAATCTGGCAGGAAATCTGTATGATGAACACTGAAAGCTCAGTAACTACTGGACAGGGCCTTTGGATGATTTTCCTACTGAACCATTATGGGTCATTCAAGGAAAGACAGAGGGCATTAGGTCCAATGTCACCTACTTTACCTTATAAATCTTAAACTTCCATAACCCTCAAAAGCTTCATAATTTATCAATGCAAGAAACTGCCTGAGCACAGTTAATCAAAGCTAAACTTGCAGCTGTTCTCACTGTTTGCCTTAGGCTCAGCAGTTGGCTTCCACTTTGGAAACGCATGGTAACACTGGGCTGCTTCCATAGTTTGGTGATTATAAATAATGCTGCTATAAACATAAAGGGGCATGTATCCCTTGAATTGGTGTTTTTATATTTGGGGGGTAAAAATCCTATAGTGCAATTACCAGGTCATAGGGTAGTTCTAGTCTTAACTTTTTGAGGAACCTCTGTACTGTTTTCCACAGCAGCTGCATCAGTTTGTATTCCCACCAGGAGTGCAAGAGGGTTCCTTTTTCTCCACATCCTTGCCAACACTTCCTTTCCCTTGTGTTTTTGATTTTTGCCATTCTGACAAGTGCGATGTGATACCTCATTGTAGTTTTGATTTGCATTTCCCTGATAATGAGTGATGTTGAGCATCTTTTCATGTATCTGTTGGTCATCTGGATGCCTTCTTTGGAGAAATGTCTGTTCATGTCTTCTGCCTATTTTTTTAAATTGGATTATTTGTTTTTTGAGTATTAAGTTGTATCAGTTCTTCATATATTTTGGATACTAACTCTTTATTGGATATATCATTTGCAAATATCTTCTCCCACTCAGTAGGTTACCTTTAAGTTTTGTTGCTTATTAGAAAATAAATACTATTAGCTCCAATATCACTAAACCCTGAACCAAATATAAACCTAGCTGGCAAAGCCCATGGGGCTCCTAGCCTCAGATCTCTAGTTGTTACTTGATCACCATCTCTACTGTAGGTTGGAGATAAACACTACCAAGAAAACTCAAAATTGATGTGGATCTGGATTCATATTGGGGCTAGTCTAGGAGAATTATTAGTCTAGTAGAATTGTTAGTTTTTGTCCTAAAAACTGCCCTCCTATAACTCTGTGATTGTTATACTTCCACTCCAAAACCCTTCTGGATTTCTCCAATATCACAGTAATACCAGACCCAGCCACATGCAAAAGCCTACTCTGTGCAGTGCACCACGCTAAGCTCTATTCTCTATTTTCTTTCCACTCTATCAGTGTGTTAAACTATAGTATGAATCAGAATCACACAGAGGGACTGTTAAAACACAGACTGCTTTGGGGTGCCTTGGTGGCACAGTCTGTTGGATGTCTGACTCTTGGTTTCAGCTCAAGTCATGATCCCAGAGTCATGGGATTGAGCTCAACATCAGGCTCTGTGCTTAGTGAAGGGTCTGCTTGAGATTCTCCCTGTGCTCCTCCCACTCATGACCTCTCTCTCTCAAATAAATATTTAAAAAAATATAGGATCCTACTGTCTCTGACAGGGTCCTGCTGCTAGAGTTTGTGATTCAGTAGGTCTGATGTCAGCCTTGAGAATTTCCTTTCTAACAATTCCCCAGATGATGCTGATGCTGGTTGTCTGCAGTCCACACTTTAAGAACTATTACATTTCATGATTGGGAAGACAGCAAGAGTCACTCAAATGGGCTGGTTCCAAGATTTGACATTTCATAGCTATACACCCTAGGGCAAGTTTTCCTTACCTAGAAATGAAGTAATATCTAGCTTATATGGTTTCAACAGAATACAATATATAAAGTTCCAAACAGCTTCACATATAAGGAATATCCCACACTCTCCCCAGTCCAAACTCTAAAGACTTCCCCCCCTTAACTGGATTTCAGCATTATGTTACTCTGATTTCACTGTTACTTCCATATGCCTTCTATCAGTACATACTACTATATTTTTCCTCTATCCTAACAAACTTCTAACCTATTTCTCATTTATTCCACATTAAACATCTGGTTGTTAACACTAGATCTCTTTTCCAGCAGAGCTTAGCCTCCTTAATAGCTACTCTATATTAACATTTGTACCTCATCTCCCACGGGTTATGTAAGTGAATACCACCTTATTTCTACATTACATACTAAAACAGCTCAGTTTTTCCCTAAGCAAAACGATCTTCTGCTTTTTTTTTTTTTTTTTTAAGTTGTTTTTTGTTTGGTTGGTTGGTTTTAGGTTGGTTGGTTTTGGGGGGAGGTTTGTAAATGTGTTCCGTTTGTTGGTTAGTTGGCTGGTTTGTTTTCCTACTTGGGATACCCCCTCATCCACCTCTTACTTGTGAAAAGATTTGGCTGACAGATCCTCATTTCTATAAAAAAATATGTAAGTAAATAAAAAAGGCAGGCCTTTCACACTCAGTTTACTAGTTCTACTAAAGTCCCCAGGTTTCCTCTGATCATTTATCAATGAGATACTCTTTTGGAGGTCAGTCTTCTAAAAAACATTTTTATACTTTTATATTCCCAAACTCCTCTAAAACAAACAACAGTAAGAACAACTCTCAATAATGGGAGAGAAAAGCTATTCTCCTCACAGCCATGTTTCTAATTCTCTATAGACAAAGAAACAGATTATGACAGACACACCCATTACAGAAAAAAATCCTTCAAAGTAAGTGAAAAACATTACTGTCAAATCTGTTATGCTGTGCTTATATATGACCCCTCAAAAGAAACATATATATATATATATAAAACCATATTTTTATGTTCTTTTATATAATGTGTTTATATAAAGCATTATCAAATATGAAGAAATTATTATCTAAGTGGCACAGTATTAATAAGGTCAAAGTATACACGTAAGACAATCAACTATATACACGAACTCAATAACTATGTAACCAAATTTCAACTCCCTTGTGTGGATTGCAGATTGTGGTGGTGGTATTGTTACTGTTATGAAAAAATGTACTTTAGTCATATATTCTAACATCTTCATGAATTAAAAGATATACCGTACCTTCACAGTATAATTGAAGTATTTGGCAGACTGCATAAATCGATGGAATCCATCACTTTCTTTCGTTGCTACAGTTATGACTAATAATTTACCTGCAAAGACAGAAGGGCTTACATAAGATGGTTTAACCAAGAGTTTAAATGATCCCATTTTACAACCTACAATAGTAATTAGAGTCCTCACTAAACCTACCCGCCTACCTCCTGTTAGTTTTTGTAACTCTTAAAAGCCACAGCAACATTGACATCACAGTCAGTACATCGTTTTTTTAACAAATAAAGGAAACCAAATCAGTGCTGCTCTAGTAAATACACAGATTTTAGTCACCATTTTATAAAGGATGATGATTATTTTCTACCCAACATAAAACCACTTCTTAGTAGGAGTAGGTAGATTTAAGAAATCATTTCAAAATATCCATAAAAGCTATTAAGGAGAATCTTTATCAGGAAAAGGCACACAGGAAAATATACAAAGGAAGCAAGTACATTAGCAGATATCAAAAGTGCTGGGACATTTCTTTTAACCATAGGACATGGAAGGACCCATGGACTAAGAAAGCAAAAATTAACATCTTTTCAACATTCTAGGCACTGAGCTGTATTGTTTGATTCTCACTTGCCTGTTACCAATAACCAAAAATCCACAAATTTATAAATGTCTTCTAAGTAAAAGGCCATTATTGGAAATAGCATTAATGCATTAAAGAATTTAATTAGAGGGGTGCCTGAGTGGCTCAGTGGGTTAAAGCCTCTGCCTTCAGCTCAGATCATGATCCCAGGGTCCTGGGATCGAGCCCCGCGTCGGGGGGTCTCTGTTCAGCAGGGAGCCTGCTTCCCCCTCTCTCTCTGCCTGCCTCTCTGCCCGCTTGTGATCTCTGTCTGTCCAATAAATAAATAAAATCTAAAAAAAAAAAAAGAATTTAATTAGAAATAATTCCACATAAATCTAAATAATTTTCCATCAAATTTTTTAAATAAATAAAACAATATAATATATAGGTGCAATACATATAAAGAAATAGCAGATTCAAACATCCATTAGTCAACCAAAAAAAGAAAACATTTCCATAGAGATAAATATCAATATTCTTAGGGTTTTTTTTCCTGGAAAAAGGTGTATCTCACATAATTTTCACCATTATGAGAAAAAAAAATTCAAGGAAAAATAAGTTATTTTCATAAAGCTGTCAGTGCCCAAATGAATATATTTTAAGAGTACTTTTTAAACTAACCATTCTTTTTTAAAAAACAAAATTTCATTTGTAAAGTTTCAAAGAGGGCTTAACTGGTTGAAAAAATGTGATATACTACCATTCACAATGAATTTTGAAAGAGAATACCAGATTTTTTGTAAATATTTTATACATAAATCGTAAGAATTATCCATAAGCTTAGATTTTGGTCAGATGGATTTTTGATACTTACTATTTTCAGTATGAAATTTACAGCAAGGATTTCAACATCCTTAATAGGAAAAGTAATGTTGGCCAGACCACTGAGTAGACAGAAATGTAACCAAATCCAATGACTCAGAAGGCAAAATTAAAAATGTGTAGTCTGACTATGTCTGGCAATCTTTTGCCAAATAAGGACTACTGTTGTTTTACTATTGTTTCTAATTACAAAACAAAAACACCAAAAACAAATAATGAATTAGTAATTTTGTTAAAGAAAGTTATGTTTAATAGCATTACATATAAACATGTTTCCTCTGACCTGTTATTCAGTATCATTGCTATGATGAGAAGTAAATCTTACTCAACCGGGAGCAATAAAAGAAAGTGTTGACATGTACCACTCATAAGTTTTCACCAATCAATTCAAGAGTCTAATTGGTCACCATTTATGAAGTATCCTATCAAAACTTTAACATAAATTTGATACACACTTGATTTCACAATTGACTAAGGAATCAGTGGCAAAAGGGAAAAAGAATGGAAGGGAAACTAATATAGTATATTAATAGAATTAAGAGATAATTCAACCAAAGTAAACCATGGAGTTTAGCTGGGTTCTAATTTGAAAAACTAACTGCAGAAAGGTATTTTTGAGAAAATTAGGGAAATCTGAACACTAATTGGATATTTGTTGTCTAGGAAATTACTGTTACTTTTTTATTGTGCTAATAGCATTGATTTTTTTAAAAGTCCTCATAATTTCGAGACACATATTAAGTATTTACCCAATGAAATAATATACAGTATTTACAGTTTGTTTTAAAATTGTCTGAGGTTGAGAAGAGGCAATGAAGGAGGAGGATAAAGATTAAATAAGACTGGCCATATGTGATGACTGTTAAAACTGGATTCTTTTGTATATGTTTGGAAATTCCTACAATTAAAGAGAGTTCAAATTTATACACAATCCCTAATCTTCCAATCAGAAAAATTACAGAAAAATATTCAACATGAAACTCTTAACCATTTAAATAAGTAAAAACAAGGATGAAACAGCAGAAATAGTCTAACCCAAAAAATTGTAATTTAATAAACTACTATTAGTACTTCACTCAATTCATGCACCACAACCAAAATGATAATGTGAGATGATGGAGGAAGGAAATTTCATATATTCATATTCATATATTCATATATATGAATATTCATATGCTTGAATAAGGGGCACCCATCAACCATTACCGAAACCAATCTATAATGGTGTCAAAGAAAAGGCAAATGGAAGTTTAACTGTGACCAAATGTAACCTCTATTGCCACGGTCTGGTCCTATCATAAAATAGATTAATACCATTTGCATGAGGAAGAAACACATAATGCATCTATAAAGTGTGGCAGATTAGAACCACCATTTATCAATGAAAATTCACACCATGGCAAAAGACAAACAAACAAAAACTTCTGTAATCATCTTTACAATCCCCCAAATGCCTGTCATTCTAGTAAGATTTAGTAAATATGAAGTGGCAAAATATATAGCTCTCTATAAAAATTCAGATGAATATCAGAATTTCTCAAGAAACCAAGAAGTCAGTTTATCTAGAAATGCCATCAGTACGCTATATTCTCTCTTACTAATGCAGTTCTGGAGGCAGGAGAAATACATTGTTAAAGAGGCGTTCTTTCTCCAAATAGTTGTTGCTATAAAAGCAGAATTTATCAATATTTAGTGCTGACCTAATTTTTCTTTTCAAAAGCAAACCATAGGTTTTAAAGAGAAAGTTTTGGGATAATATACCATCTCCAAATGCTAAATCAGCACATAAAAGTCATCTGAAATTCAATGTCTTAATGACAGTCATCACATTAATTAACTCAGCATTAGCCCTGCTGTTTTTGATCCTACTATGGAAGGATAAATTTATCTTTCCAAGAAACTTTCTCTGCTCAAAGTCAAACCAGTCCTCAATTTTTAAAATTTGCAGATAGCAAGAAAAATAATTCTAAAACAGGAACTATGAGTATACTATTCTCTCTGCAACTAACTCACTTTATGACCAGATATGTCCTTTATCAATGACTCTAAACCTTCTACTGAAAGAACATATCGTATCTTCTTAGTAATGGTTAGCATAGTGCAGAGACTAGCAAGCTTTCATGGTGAAAGGCCTAAAAGCAAATATTTTAGGTTTTGTGGACCATATATAATCTCTGTTGTGATTCTTCTTTATATTTATTCTTTTTTTAAAAGGTTTTTTTTTTTAAGATTTTATTTATTTATTTGACAGATAGAGATCACAAGTAGGCAGAGAGGCAGGCAGAGAGAGAGAGAGGAGGAAGCAGGCTCCCTGCTGAGCAGAGAGCCTGATGCGGGGCTCGATCCCAGGACCCTGGGACCATGACCGAGCCGAAGGCAGAGGCTTTAACCCACTGAGCCACCCAGGCACCCCTTTTAAAATGCTTTAAAAAAATTTTTTTAATTATTAATTTTTTTGGCTCTCTTTACAAAAACAGTGGGTCAGATTTGACCTAAGAATCATAGTTTGCCACTGGGGTTGCCCAAATGAATCTTAAGACAAATACTTGGGTTCGAATCCCAGCTCTTCCATTTATTTGTTAGAAATTGGTCAGCTCTGTGTGTCTCCAACTATGCCTCATCTATAATGTATGTGTAATAATAGCACCTCCTGCCTGATAGGTTTGTTGTGAGAATTAGATTAGTTAATATACACAAAGTGGCTGACACTGTGAAGTCTACATACATCTACATAGATAGTATCCTCTTATTTCTACTCAACAAATGCATGGATAAGGTAGGTTTTAGTTGTGCAAATCTCAGCAGGTTATAACTCCACCTCTAACCAGGGTTACACACTCAAGAATCTGATATCCCTTCCAACTCTCAAGATTTTATGGTGCTAGTAATGATTGAAACACACAAACACAGAAACCCAACCTCTGTAAAAACAGTTTAGCTTGAAGCTATTTATTCAAATAGTTCAGCAAGAAAATGCAGATATGACTTCTCAAATATTTACATTTCTCCCCATCTCCAAGGAGGCTATAACACTAACTCAAATTATGGCCATCAGTAACCCAGGCTTCTGCAACAGTCTCCTAAACCCACTTAACCCACATCAGTCATAGCTCTACAAAGCAGCCAGAGTGATCTTTTCAAAACACTCACTGCTAAACACCCTTAAATGGCTTTCCATTGCTCTTAGGATGGTGCCTAAGTGTGGTCTTTGACAGTGGCCCTCTCCAATGTCATCCACTACCGCTCTCTCCTTTTCTTCTCTCTGTTCCAACTGCCCTGGCTGTTTTTGACCCTCCAACAACACCTACTCCTTCCCACCTAAAGAGAAGAGCCTATACAACATCATTATCTAATTCCCCTCCTGACCTCTTGATAGAGTCACTCCCTATTGAAATTTCAGATTCTCACAATAGGCTATTTCCTTAGGGAGACTGTCCCTGACTGCCTCACTTTCAAGGCACTTACCACAAATTGTGTATTAATATTCACAATTATTATTTGAGATTAAAGTCTTTCCCCCCAGCTAGACTATAAATGTCTTACAGGATGTCTTTTTCTCAACACTACACCTCTAAGTTATATCAGTGTTCAGCATATAGTAGGTTCTTAATAAACATTTGTTGAGTGAGTAGATTTAGGGACAAGTAAATCTATGCTTCATATGTATGTGTATATAAAATAATGTGTTCTCAACAAAAGCCCTATGTCATTAGCTTTATTATCTCCAACTCACAGATGAAGAAAGTAAGGTTTAAATAAGTTAAACAATTTCACTAAGGTCAACCAACATATTACTTGCAAAGCCAGGAATAGAACTTCAGTTATTTCTCAAAGTACATTTCTTTTCGTTGTTTCACATGGACTTATTTGCTAGTGAGAAGTTAAGAGACTAGATACAAACTTTGAGTTTTACTACATGTGTAGAAAAGAGAGAACGTGGCAAGCCTGAAGCTTCTATTCTTAGAAAGACCTGCATACAGGGTTGGTCCTTAGCTGCCATCTGGAAAACTGGATATAGGGAGGGTTCCCACCATTCCCAATAGGAATGGTTCACTGTGCCTAAAGTGTAGAAACAATGTACTTATGCTGAACAACTGCTTTCCTTCTAGGAGCTTGGAATTTTGATACAGAGCTTGCCTATATGACCAGCCCCCACTAAAAACCTTGGGCACTGAGTCTCAAATGAGCTTTCCTGATGAATAACATTTCACATGTGCTGTCACCGTTAGTTGTTAGGGGAATTAAGCAAATCCTGTGTGACGCCACTGGGAAAGGACGGTTGGAAGCTGCATCTGATTTCCCTGGATTGGCTCATGTGCCTTTTCCCTTTATTGATTTTGCTTAATATCCTTTCACAATAATAAATCACAACAATAAGTATGACTTAAATGCTACATCCTCTTAGTCCTCCTAATGAATGGTTGAATCTGGGGATGGATGGCCTTGAGGATGCCAGACCCAACATGCTTCTAATGACAAGCAGCAAGTCTTCATCTGAAAAAAGACATTATAGGCCTAATTGGTTATGTGCCTGATAAAGGGATAGGTATTAGGTTTAGGGGTCAAAGGTCACACTACAGAGACAGAAAAGACTCCAGACTCCAAAGAAGAAGTATTTGGTACATAAGACAATCACACTCTGTTCTTTTGCCAAGAGTCATTTTATTTCATTTTTATTATTTCTTTTTAGGATTTCTTTATTTGACAGAGCAAGAGAGAGCACGGGGGAGGGGGGCGCGTGCAGGGGCAGAGGGAGAGGGAGAAGTAGGCTCCCTGCTGACTGAGCAGGGAGCCCAATGAGGGGTTGGATCCCAGGATCCTGGGATCATGATCTGAGCCAAAGACAGATGCTTAATCCTCTGAATCACCCAGGTGCTCCAGAGTCATTTTATTTTAATGTAAATTGTGACCTCATAAATAATGTAGCAGAGTCTACTTCTTTTACACAGGAGGAAAAAAGACCTAAAGAGAAAACACTTGTTCAGGATCCTGCAACTCAGTGGTAACCAATCTAGGACTGGACTTCAAGATTCTCAGTTATTAAAAAAACATGGTTTTCCTAGGTCCTATTGAACAATTTTGTTGCTTTCTTAAGTACTGTGTCACCCAAACACTATGATAATTAAACCAAAGCTACAGTGTATAGGTAGCAAAGAAATCGTATTCTGTGAAATTCTTGAAAAAAAAAAAAAAAACAAAACAAAAGAATAATGCCTCAAAAACAACTAATATCAAAAATTACAACAAAGAAAAAAACTGAAAAGGGGTATGTCAGACATCAAAGAATTCCTTAGGATTTTTGTAGGAAAGGGTGGGAAAAAAAGGGAACACTTAAAAAAAAGTAAAAATAAACTTTCAACCACTAATGCTACATAGGGAACAGCTTCACACATTCGCATTCTTAATGGATGCCTGAGCTTCCACAGCCTACTCTGGACAATGTACAGCTCTACAGCAAATCAGGAGATATCTCGTGGGGTAGAGGGGAAGGGCAGTATGTAGGGTGACCTATCACTCCAGTCAGCTCTGAACTAAGAAAGTTCCCAGAGCATGGGGATTTCCGTTCTAAAATTTGTAAAGTCCTGGGGCACCTGGATGGCGGGATGGATTAAGCATCTGCCTTGGGCTCAAGTCACGATCCCAGGGTCCTGGGATAGAGCTCTCCCCGCCCCCCACCCCCCCAATCTGGCTCTTTGCTCAGCAGGAAGTCTGCTTCTCCCTCCGACTGCCATTCCCCCTGCTGTGCTCATGCGCACACCCGCGCGTGTGCGCGCGCTCGCTCTCTCTCTCTCTCTCTCTCTCTCTCTCTCCCTCTCTCTGCCAAATAAATAAATAAAATCTTTAAAACACACACACACAATTAAGACAAGACAAAACAAAACAAAAAACAAAAACAAAAACACAGCTTGGAAAGTCCTGAGCAAATCAGGATGATTTGATCCCTATGGCATTATGTGCAGTGGGATTAGAGAAGGTGAATATTGCCTGTTACGTATAAAAGACTGAATGACAAATGGTCCAGGAGCCAAATGGTAGGATAGCATCACGTTAAGGATAAACACTTCTAGAACCAGAAGTTTAACCAACACCAGATATCAAGTGAAGCAGGACCAGAGTAAGACCACCAGAGGCATTAGGCACCTAAAAGGTCAAAATCGACAAAGACCACCTGTCTCCCTCATAAGTATTTCAAACCATAATATACATTTCTAAACTTTTTTTTTCAAGTAAAAACTTGTACATACACTAAATATCACCTTTTTAAAAAATGTTTTCTAATTTTCTTTAAGGGGGCCCATTTTTCCTGATAGTATATACCCATGTTTAGTTTATTAGGTAACCTAGTAGTGAATGAAAGACAAATTTCAAGACACAGACAAAAGAGATATTTAATATTATTCCTGATAATTCCTAGCAGCTAGTTGCTTTCACAGTGCTATGAGAGGTTAAAGGCATTTAAGAACAGCATTCAAACAGATAATTATATTACAAAAAACATCAATTTTAGCATATGTGTAGTCAGTAAAACTTGAGTAACTATTAGGATAACATTGGAATTTTAGAATGAGGTGAAATTTTTAATATCAAAAATTGTGTGCTCCTCTATAACCATATTAATCATAGCAACCATTGAGAAAATTATAAAAAAACATTGATATAGATATTTAATAAATTTAAATAAATTTATACTTAAATTTCTCTTCACTTAATCACAAAAGTATTCACATACTCTAGAAAAACATTAATATGAACAATATAATCTATTCAAAATGTGTAAAAACAACAACAACAACAACAAACTTTAAGAACTCCAATTCAGTAATTCTCTTTGGTAATACCCAATACCCCACCATCCTTCACAATAAATATCCGTGACCTAAATTTTAAGAATTCAACCTAAAGGTGATAGATAAGAAGAAAATTAAAGGAGACCCACTCCTCTACAGCCATCCCCATCCCCTTCCAGAAACATGGAGATAAAAATGCAAGGACCTGATTGCAGCCAAAAACTATACACTGAGTTCCAACAAATTTGTTTCTGGAGTTTAGAAGGGGAAACTAAATTTTAAACACCAGGAATGATCACAGTAAGGGGGGCTTTGATCAGGGTAAACAAAACATGACTTTAAAAAATGAAAGGATAAAAAGTACCCTACAGGCTTTATCAGAATAAAAACTCAAAAATGAGCCAATATATGAGACAGCTGGCCAAAACAAAAAAACAAAAAAGCTATCTTGACAAGAGGGGTGAGGATCCCTCTGTAATCAGTGCAGCCCATGCATGAAAAATTTTGAGATGTCTGGCATGCTACACTGAGGAAAATTTTGACAAATATGGAGTTTGACCATCATGGTTAGAGGTCTGACAATTATTTCATATACTGAATAGTTGAGAGATTGAGAATTTTTCTACCTGAAAAAAAAAATCCAACATCTCCTTACCTTATCACATTTGAAAAGAAAAAAATAGACTTCCTCTATTTTATTTTAAAGAAGATAACTGGCTGGGGAAGAATTAATGGAGAGAAGGCAGATTATTATATCAATATTGTCTTAGTCCATTCAGGCTGCTATAACAAAACACCACAGACCCTGTAGTCTATAAACAACAGAAATTTGTTTCTCACAGTTCTACAGGATGAAAGTCCAAGATTACCTCACCAGTATGGTGACAGCCCTCTTCCTGGTTTACAGACAGCACCCTCTCCCTGTGTCTTCACATGGTGAAAAGGGCTAAGGTCTCTTTGGAGCCTCTTTTATAAGAGTACTAACCATATTCATGAGGTCTCTACCCTTGTGACTCAAGCACCTCCCAAAGACCCCATCTTCTAATACTATCACCTTTGGGAGTTAGGTTTTCGACATAGGAACATTGGCAGGGGGGGAGGCACAAACATTCAGGCCATAGCAAATACAAAGTATGATTAAAAGGATCCAGGATGAATGGACTGTCTTGGAAATGCAGTGTTTCCTATCTTTATAAACATTAATACAAAGAGGAGAAGTCCATTTTCCAGGATTTTTGACTTGGGGGGTACATTTGATTCATTCAAAATAAGAAATTTGTACCTTGGTTATAATTTTAATGTCAATGGGAAAAGGTGCTGCCCCCTTCACGGACAGAACAGATTTTAATCTGTAGAATTCCAAGGGTTCAAAGGTTACAGCAACCTCCAAAATAGAAAGATGTAACAATAATGAGAACGTCCATTGAGTGGACTGGGGCAACCCATCTGCTAGCCAAATGCTTTAGCAGAGACTATGAATTGTCTGCCAAAAATCTGGTCCCAAGGTTATGTAGTTTATTCAAACAAATTTGATTTATTGCTGTTTATTCCACATTTTACATAGGCACTAAAAATATTTCCCAGAGTCATAAGCCAAGGGCATCAACTGCAAACTTAACAACCAGTATAAAACAGCAGAGGCTAAGATAACATATTCCTGCTAATTCAACTACAATGAAAAGAAGATCTGCCCTTGGGCAGGTGTCAACTTGAGATGGACTTGTGGCTAAGCAAGCCACACTCTGAGAGAAAGTTGGAAGGATGAAGTGTCTGATCCAAAATGGCCTTACTCCTCCATAATGGAAAAAGAAAAGTCATCATGAAGTCCGCCTAACCTAAAGGAATAAAAATAAATGAATCTGGGATGCAAAATTAAAAGCACACCTAATAAAGTATAGAGTGGCTGAAATGGAAACAAGAAAAAAGTCATAACTTTCATTCCTCATCTTCAAGTATAAACATTTGCTTCCTCTACTCCACATTGCCATGAACACATTATAAATACATTTTTTCAAAGAGGGTATTTTCCATTGTATCCATCTTGCACAAAATGAATACATTTAATCTGAGCAGCAGCCCGTCCCCACGCTGTCTGGAAAGTTTTACGGCATCTATTTTGGCAGCTCAGACTCCTCCCCCAACAACTTCCTAGTTCTTCACCTTGTTCAACAAACTGAACTTGTTATATTTAAGAGATTTCTAGAAAACTGAATCTATACATTTGATACCTGGGGAACGTAAAATTAAATGTAGATGATTCGATATCTACAACTTATGGATAGCTCCTTCTATAGAATTACTATAAGACTCCAAAAAAAAAAAAAAAAGGAGTTTTAGTGTTTAATTTGTGTTGTAAACTGTCATAAGCTTTCATCTTTTTGTAAGAGAAATATTCTATTTTTTGGAAAGTATGTCCCAGAAAATGTCAGAAACATTCTAGTATTCACTGTGCCAAGTTAGAGATTTAAAACATATGTTTTATATATACCAATGACTGATTTTTCCTTCCCCAGCCCTTAAATTAGTAATTTACTTTTTTGGATTAGGTGATAAAGTAGGAAGTGATATTCCTTCCCAGACCTTTCTCCTAGACTTCTAGCTGACTTTCCCCTAGGAGATACCAATAATGTTGTTTTTATAGATGCTTCAAAAGATGTCAATATATATCCTACACTCCAATTTTGCATATTTTAAATTTTTTATTATTCAAGTTATTTAAAATTTTTTTAAAAAGCAAAAAAAGTTTATCCATTTTTCCTTCCCCTCCCCTATCTCTGACCTCTGGCAACCACCAAATCTGTTCTCTGTATCTATAAATTTGGTTGATACATATTTTAGATTCTACATATAAAAGTGACCATATGACATTTGTCTTTATCTGACTTATTTCACTTAGCATAATGCCTTCATGGTCCATTCATGTTGTCGCAAATGGCAAGATTCATTCTTTTTTTATGGCTGAGCAAGTTTCCATTGAATATATGTACTGCATTTCTTTACTCATCTAGCCATCAGTGGACACTTAGGTTGTTTTCAGATCTTGGTATTGTAAATAATGCTACAATGGACATGGGGAGCATACATA
Organism: Enhydra lutris kenyoni; assembly: GCF_002288905.1. Classification (NCBI taxonomy): domain Eukaryota; kingdom Metazoa; phylum Chordata; class Mammalia; order Carnivora; family Mustelidae; genus Enhydra; species Enhydra lutris. The sequence continues at coordinate 42,339,471 of NW_019154086.1, read as the reverse complement.
ACTTAAGAGTTAGCGTTTTCATCTTCTTCAAATATCCAGAAATGGAATTGCTGGATCACATGGTATTTCTATTTTTAATTATTTGAGGAATCTCCATACTCTTTCCAAAGTGGCTAAAACAGTTTATATTTCCATCAAGACTACACAAGGGTTCCCCTTTTCCACATCCTTACCAACTTGTTATTGTTTATCTTTTTGCCATTCAAAAAGTGTCTGTGATCTCACTGTGGTTTTGATCTGCATTTTCCTGATGACTAATCATGCTGAGCATCTCTTTATGTGTCTGTCGGCCATCTGTATTTCTTCTTTAGAAAATGTCTATTTAGACTTTCTGTCCATTTTTTAAAATCAAATTGTTTTGTTGTTGTTGTTTTTGTTCAGTCACATGGGTTTTTATATATTTTGCATATTACCCCCTTATCAGAAGTATGGTTTACAAATATTTTTTTCCCATTCAGTAGATTGCCTTTTCATTTTGTTGGGTTTCCTTTGCTATGATGAAGCCTTTTAGTTTGACATAGTACAACATGTTTATTGGTTTCAGTGGTTTTCTCTTTCTTTTTGCTTTTGTGTATTTTATTGTTGCTTTTGCTGCTTTTGCTTTTGGGGTCAGATTCAAAAAATCAACTGCTTTTGTTGCATCTCATGAATTTTGGTATGTTATATTTCCATTTTCATTTGCCTCAAGGTATCTTTCCTATTTCTCTTTTGATTTCTTCTTTGATCTATTGGTTGTTTAGTAGTATGTTGTTTCCCCCACAGACTTGTGAATTCTCCAGTCTTCTTCATGTAATTAATTTCTGGATTCATACCACTACAGTCAAAAAAGATGCTTGATACTATTTCAATTCTCTTAAATTTATTAAAACTTGTTTTGTGGCCTAACATATGATCTATCTTTTAAACTTTTCCATGTGTTATTGAGAGGAATGTATATTCTGTTGCTTTTAAGTGAAATGTTAACTGTTAAGTCTATCTGGTCTAATGTATCATTTAAGGTTGGTGCTTTCTTACTGAGTTTCTGTTTCGATGATCTATCCATTGATGTAAGTGGGATATTAAACTCACCTACTGTTACTTATTGCTGTCGATATCTCCCTTTAGATCTGTTAATATTTGCTTTATATATTTGTTTATATATGTTGGGTGCATAAATACTTACAAATGTTATTTCTTCTTGGAGAGCCCTTCAACATTATGTAATGTCCTTCTTTGTCTCTTACTATAGTCTTTGTTTCAAAGTCCATTTTGTCTGCTATAAGTATAGCTACTCCAGCTTTCTTTAGTTTCTATTTGCATGGAATATCTTTTTCCATCTCTTCACTTCCAGTGTGTCCTTACATCTAAAGTGAGTCCCTCATAGGCAGCATTTAAATGTGTCTTGTTTTTTTTAGTCCATTCTGCCATTCCATTTCTTTTGATTAGAAAATTTAGTTCATTGACATTTAATGTAATTATTGATAAATATGTGCTTATTGATGTTTTATTAACAGTTTTTTGGCTATTCTGTAGTTCAAAAATTTTTTTGCATCTCTTTTTAAAATCTACATATCTTTGAGATATTTTCAAATGTAATCCAGCTACACTATATTCCAACATATAGATAAACTACAATTTAATGTGACAGGTATTCACATTGTTTCCAATCCAATGCTATACTTTAAAAATCTGTAATGGATAATGATTTATATAAGTTTATTATGTTATGTTAGTCACCATAGAGTACATTTTGATGTAGTGGTCCATGATTCATTGTTTGTGTATAATACCCAGTGCTCCATGCAATATGTGCCCTCCTTAATACTCATCACCAGACTCACCCATCCCCTCATCCCCCTCCCCTCTAAAACCCTCAGTTTGTTTCTCGGGAGTCCATAGTCTCTCATGGTTTGTTTCCCCCTCTGATTCCCACCCACCCCACCCCACCCCACCCCACCCGTCATTTTTCCCTTCCTTCTCCTAATGTCCTCCATGCTATTCCCTTATGTTCCACAAATAACTGAAACCATATGATAATTATCTTTCTCTGTTTGATTTATTTCACTTATAAGATTGTATCTGTAGAATAAATCCAAAGTAGAACTTTCAGGTCAAATATTTTTCTCCCATTTACCATTTATCTTTTTTTTTTTTTTAAAGATTTTATTTATTTGACAGACAGAGATCACAAGTAGGCAGAGAGGCAGGCAGAGAGAGAGGAGGAAGCAGGCTCCCTGCTGAGCAGAGAGCCAGATGGGGGGCTCCATCCCAGGACCCTGGGATCATGACCTGAGCCGAAGGCAGAGGCTTTAACCCACTGAGCCACCCAGGCACCCCCATTTATCTTTTGACTTTGTTTTGATTGTATGATTTTTGTCAGGCAGAATTTCTTTTTTTATAGCACTGTTTTTATCAGCCATTAACTCTTTTATGTCTTCTAGGTTTTAGAAAGACTTTCTACCTTCTACAGCTATACAACAATCTTCCCTCTTTTCTTCTAGTGCTTTCAGTTTCATCTTTTTACATTTCTTTCTTTTCTCCTATCTCTGATGTTGCACAAATAAAATAATGAACCTGCTGAGATTTTCTCTCATATTACTCCAAACAAGGAATTTGTTAGATTCCATTCTGAATTATCAAAATTTATGATGAATTAACACAATAATGCTTTGTGAAAAATATTACTTACTTCAACTCTGACAGGATAGTGACCTGTGATTGTTTTAAAGACAGAATAAACCAAAAGGTAGTTTATATGTCTCAAAGTATACAAATCCCTGAAACACTAAAAATAACAGGAAGACTGTTTCATAAAGGTTTTTTTCTAAGTAAAACTGGCTTTCTAACACTATTTTGATTAGATATAAAGACTTATATAGAAGATTCTCTATAGAGAAGGTTCTCTATGTGCTCCCATCTGCCACACTGACAAAAATTCACCTAAGGTATAATTACCTCTGTCCCAATTGGCTCCCTATTGTCTAAGTGCCAGTTTTTTCTCCCTTCTTATTTCTTCTCTCAATTTTGAATAGTGACTTACTTGAATTCTGAACCAAATCATATGTTAAAATACATACATGGATGATTCTCTCTGACAAGTCATTGTTACACAAATCCAGCCTGTGTCTGATTAACCTCACAATCTTAAAACAGCCATCCTCCCAGTACAGCCTCAGTCATACCAGTTATAGTGCATCAGAACCCCTGCACTACACACCCAGATCTAGGCAAATTCCATGAGGTGAGGATGATGTGATATGGGTAAGCATGCACCTCTAAGCCCCTCATGGGGCTTAGAACACTTGAAGGACAGCAGCAGAGAAACTCTACACAATTGAACTTCTATCTTATTTCCTGCAAAATATAAAACCCTGAACATGTTCACTTTTCTAAGTTTTGTGCCCATAGTGAGTCAGTTATAGCAAGGAGCCAAAAGTCTTTCTAAACATGTGCTATATTATCCTGGTGATTGAAGCACTGTTTTATTCAAGTTCAAAATTAGGGGAAAAAGGTAAAAAAGATTGATATCACATAGTAAACACATATATACGATTAAAATATTTTCTCATAAACAGAAAGCTATGAAAGTATTTGATCAATCCATTATCATTCTGGCAATGAAGAGACGGAAAGATGTATAATTTATAAATCACCTATCTTCAAGTAAAATATTTAATTTGACATGTAACACAGAGTAGACACTGTTGACCTTAATGATTTATGTGAAAACCAGCCCGTCTAAACACTACCTTTGAGGCCATTTAACTTTGTTCCAGCTCACACTGACATATTCTCAGTGCTCAGGTTCTTCCAATTCCAAGCTCTTCTGCAGAGATATATTCCTTTCTTAATAACTGTGTTTCTTAGCCTACTTCCATCAAAGGTCAGAACTCTATCATGACATATCATTTCAATAGATGACTAGAATCTGGTTTTGGACAATCTTCCTTAATTTTAGCTCCTGTCAAAAGAGCTGTTATCTCAAATGCTCACCACCCAAAAAAAGGATATATGCATTGCCTTAATGTTTGCATGGCTTACCATTCTCAAGATTTGCCTGATGCTAACACTCATAACTTCCAAGTTCCCTGCTAACCATCTATTTCCCAAAATTTACTTAACAAGAAAGTCTTTGGCAGATTTCTGTTCCCTTGACTCTCCTTTATCTTGCAGACATACTCCTCAGTTTCTGAGAAATGTTTTTGTGTACTCATTCTTGGAACATTCTACCTCTGGACCTCCTATACCCGGCTTAGTTTCCTTCTACCCCTGGAGATCCCTGAACCCTGAAGATCCAACTAGATCCTTAGTCCAGACTTTCCCAATCTGATTAATTATGCCAATGTCCTTGTCCAGTGTTTCACAAATATTAGCACGCATTAGAAATACCCAAAGGCTTATTAAAGCAAAAATTTCAAGACTATGCCCCCAGAATTTCTGATTTGGTATGTCTTGGGAAAAGCTCAGGAATAACTTCTGAGCACCAGGCATCAGCACCAGGAGATGGTGACGATGCTGAACAGCTATGCCAATGAATATACATACTTAGGTAACTCCAATTATAGATTATAACCCAATGAGGATGTTAAACAATGAAGGAAGAAGTCAAGAGTAGTTGAGATATTCGCACATAAGAAAAAGTTTAAGGATGTTAAACAATGAAGGAAGAAGTCAAGAGTAGTTGAGATATTCGCACATAAGAAAAAGTTTTAGGTGAGCCTCAAAGATGGGATTAGACTGCCATCATGGAATTTACATGCATGTGGTAGACAAAAACCAAACAAAATATGTTCATTTAACTTACAGGATTAAAGAGAAGAGGGGTAGATTAGGGAGTCTTGAATATATTACAGTTTGAATAGCATAACCAAATTTCACTTAGAGGGTAACATGAAGCATAGGAAGTGAGCCTGCTAGGCAGACACCTCAGGAAAAGCTTTCCAGTAAAAGGAAGCAAAGAATACAAAGAATCTGACTAAGTGGGATCCAGTTCTCATATGTCCTTGGGGGAGTGAGGAGAGGACACTACAGATACCAGAATGGGCAGAAAAGACTAAGCAAGAGAGAAAATGAGATGAGTTCAAAAGTCAGAATAAATAGATTGCGCAGGGCCTAGTAAGTAGGTCATTGTAAAAATTTGCCTTTTGTTCCAAATGCAATACGAAGCTCTTAGAGGATTTTGAGTGAAAGGATGACATGACAGTTGCTAAATACTACTATTAGTAGTACTACTACTAGTACTACTACTACTACTAATAGCAGTGTCTACCATGTAGATACTATTAATTAATTTAATCTAAGTACTACAGTGTGATATAATAATTTGTCAGAAATATATATTTGATCATTCCAATGACCAAAGCATATTTCTCAGGTATAATTTAGTCTTCTTCCACAGTTCCTAAAAATGCCTCAGAGCCATAAAGGTGAAAATGGGTATCTTGTTATTAATGAAAGTGACTTTTGGACCTCACCCAAGGGTGGGGGTTAGTTGTCAGGAGGACCAACCATGTGATTAGTAGGTTGGAACCTTCAGTCACACATCCTGACCTCTGGAGAAGGGCAAGGCGCTGGAGGTTGAATCAGACAATGGCCAATGACTTAGTCAATCATGACAATGCAATGAAGCTTCCATAAAAATCCAAGAGAACAGGGTTCAAAGAGCCTCTGGGTTGGTAAACACATCAAGATTACGGGAGAATGGCACATCTGGAGAGGGCACAGAAGTTCTGCACCCTCTCCCCATACCCTATCTTATGTATCTCCCCCATCTGGATGTTGATACATATATTTTACTATGTCCTCTAATAAACCAGTGTATGTATGTAAGTGTATCTCTGAATTCTGTGAGCCACTCTGCCAAATTAAAAGAACCTAAGGAATTCACTGGAACCTCCATCTACAGCCATTTGGTCAGAAGCACATGTAACTTGCAACTGGTGTCTGAAATGGGGGCTGGGAAGCAATCTTACAGGACTGAGCACTTAACCCATGAAATCTGATGCTATCTCCAGAGTAGACAGTGAAGAATTGAGTTGAATTCTCAGACACCCAGCTGGTATCTGAGAATTGCTAGGGATTATTGTGGGGAGCAACCCCAATTGGCATGGGGTCCAGAAACCTAAAAAGATACAGTTATTCCTGTTTTACATTTAAATATGTTGCCCTAAGTTAAACAGACTGTAAATGGCAGGACCTAGATTTGAACCCAGACAACCTGCCCCCAAAGTCTGTGCTCATGACTGCTATGCAATAATCAGACTGAAGTTTAACAGGATTACTCTGACTGCTATGACTGAAAGAAGTCAAGGATAAAATTGGGAAGCCTGAGTAGGAAGTGTTCACAATAACAATCTAGGAAAGAGGCCATGGTGATATGGATCAAGGAGTAGCAGTAAAGAAGATAAAAACTGGTCAGTTTGGATATGTTTTGAAGGTAGATTAAACAAAACTGACTGACTTATTAAATGTCAGATATGAGGAAAGGAGTGAAGAAGAACTCCAGGTTGTTTAAGAAGACAAACTTTAAAAGACTGGCCTGCTGTGTGGGTAAAGTGGTAGGAAAATGTTTAAATTAAAAGTATTTACTATGCCCTTCTAGATAATAAAGATATCAACTGCCATATTCCCTATCCTGAAGGGGATACAGGCCTTATAACTTCCTTTTAACATCTCCTTGTCATTTGTTTGCTCCTGGAGGAATTATAGACACCCCTAAATGTAGATTAAGGTTTTATTATAATGTATAGAACAGGATAATGACTGAGCTTATCCTAAAATGTGAAGCTTTTCTGTACTTCATAATATTTTATTTAGATTTTTATTGGTTTTAGGCAGAAATAATGTGCAGAAATTTTCTTTTTTTTATAAAAAAATGATTTTAGAATAAGCAAGGCATAACTGCACATTCCTGTATAAACATCATCACTTTGAGTCATTAGTAAGAAATGTGTTACAAGGATTAGAACATGTACATTGAAAAGCAGCTGGGGAAAAGAAATATCAGCTGTTGGCAAAGAGCATTGTTGGAGGATGGTCACTGTGCAAAAGCTGATCTCTCCCTCCCTCTCTTTCCCTGTCTCTTGTACAATCATGTTCTACTAATACCTAGCCGCAACACATTAGAAATGAATAGTTCAACTGGTTCTTCAAAAAGAACAGAAACATAGCAAGGCATTAAGTAGCCATAAACAAGATGCATATTTAAAACAGATGTTTATAAAATAGCTCTCTTCTGAATGCAGTCTAATCTCAGCAGTGTCAGTCCAATGAGGGCAGGATGCTCTTCGGTGCGGGGTCAGGTTGTATGTGAATGAGCCAGCATTTCAGCCAGAGACCTTCTGTAATAGGCATGAAGGTCCCCTGGTTGGAAAGCTCGGCCCATGTCACGTGGGACCCACTAATGTGAGGAATCCCCCAAAATCCAAACTCTCAAGAGTAAAACGAGGAGACATTCCCACTGCTGAAACGGTTCCTGACATTACTCATCAGAGCCCAGCTCCCCAGTGAAGTCTGATTTCACTGTGACCTAGAAGCAGGGGTAAGCACATTTCTCAGCATCAAAGACCTCTCCAGCACTCCTCACTTGCTCTTCATTCTGGAATTTCTCAAAATAGAGAAAACTCACAGTGATTTCACAAATAGGTATATTGCTTACATCAGAGATTCTGGATTAAGCTACACTATTTATGTGTCATTTTCCAGAAATATACAATATGCCTTAAAGTAAGAATAGAAAATATTTTCCCAAAGTCAGAAATTATTCTGTAAACATTTTTAGTCATTGAGCATTCCAGTCAGTTAAACCATGGAGGCTTTGATCTTCCTCTAAACACTTAACAGAAATTATTCTATAAAATAATTAAGCAAAGAATACCAAATATAATCTCTTCCTGATGTTTCATGATCATTCCTTACTTTATCTTCCCATGATACAGCAATTCCCCAAACACATCTAATTCTATACAGCTATTTATCCCCATGCTTTTCACATGCTATTTCCTACCTTTAACTTCTTGGTTTCCATTCTGACGTCTGAGTGTCAGTATGTCTGCTTCTATCAACAACATAATATGTTTCTCCAGTTACTGCCCCCTTATAATTTTCATAACGTACTATGTACTGAGAGGTAGAAGACTCATTTGTTCATACTCTATATTAAATAAAGTCAATAAATGGCTTTCCTATCTTTAATTATCAGTAATATCAAGAGACAGCTAGATGGTTAGATTATATCCAAAAAGAAAAGTATAAATTTAAGTATATTAAAATTAAAATTTCTGTATTTCATAATGTTTATCAAGTGATCACTACCACTGGAAGTCTTTAGAGATGTATCTTGCAACATACTTAAACTATATAAACTCCCCAAATGCAGTTATAAAATATTATCTAACTTTAGGGAGGTTCTAGTTTTTATTTAAAAAAAAAAAAAAAAAGTCATGCTGACCTAAAACATTCTCGGGTTGAAGCAGTGAAAAATATCTCTGGCTTCCGTGGTATTTGGTGAAAATTTGTGTTGCTTTGATAATTATTAGAATGGCATGGAAAAAATTCAAAACTCCTTCTGGGGGAAAAATGCACAACCAAACATCCACACACCCTACCTAAAAACTCTTCTGGCAAAATAAAACAAGCAGTATTTGAAGTGAGAACTCTCTAGACATAAACTCCATTCTCTTGTTCCTTTAGGATAGTAATTTTGGACCTGATATGCATAATGCAAACACCTAAAGAACTTAAAAAACAAACAAACAACAACAAAAACTGGTGCCCCACCTCACCTCAGACCACTTAATCATTCAGTATCTCTGGATTATTCTTATTTCCCTTTTCAGAGAGGTAGATCACTGTGGGTAGAGAGAAACCCTTGTTCACCAAAGGAATACCACATCGGCAGGGGCACTTGGCAATTTCAGCCTGCGATAGCGGAAAAGAGTCCCAGCCTCAGCGGTTTATATTCCTGAGCTACAGATCTAAACCTTGACTGCATTTTATCATCAATGGCTTTTATCTTCATTCTTTCAACAAAGTTATTGATGGTTCTCTGAGAACCAGGACCTGTGTGCTAAATGTTAGAGATACAAGCAAACACCAGAATTTAAGACAATGTAAACTTTAAGAGCTGTGTTCCCAACTCCTAGTTGACACATAGTAGGCATTCAGTAAATATTCTTGGAAGAATCAATCAGTGCTTTCATCGATTTTACAAAATAACAGGGAGCGGGGGGGGGGGGGGGCAGATAATAAGAAAATAATTACATAACTAAGTATAAGTGGAAATTTTGGTAAATGCTAAGAATAAATTCAAAGCCAGAATGAGAAGGAGATTTTAATAAAGGAAACTGTTTTAAATTGGGAGGTTAGGAAAGAACTCTCAGGAATTCACATTGAAGCTGAGACTTGGAGGAAAGATGAGTTCAGATGAAAAAAATGTACTGTTTGTAGAGAGAGCGGAATTGAATATAATCAATTTTATAATTGATTATATTCATATAATTGAATATAAGCAATTTTGACATTTCAGGAGTCCCCTCTTTAAAAGACAGCTATTCTGGATTTTTTTCATTTCTATTCCTAGAGGGTTAGAGATGTTGTCACAATGTCTCTTACTGTATCATTTACCAAATGTTCCTGTCAGAAGAACAGTTCCCAAGTTACAACTTAACATAATAAGAAAATATCCTGTTGAAAGTAACTATAAATAAACTATAACTGAAGCTACTATCTACTACTTAATTCCCTTCATTAAAAGAAACTAATTTTTTCTAAACAATTTTTGTCACCCAAATCAATGGATGGCATTTTCTTCTTCTCAGTAAACAGAAAAGTATGCAATCCAACAAATCTCCTTGTTTGATTCAATTAGCAAAAAAGTTTACCATCAACTTCACTGTCTAGCTGTATCAAACTATTCCCTCCAGATACTTCTCTCTACTGTTTTTTTCTCCTCTCTTTGCTTATTCATTCTCAATGTCTTTTTCCAGTTTTTATCCATCCATTTCCTTCAGAAAACTAACAGTGGCACATATCAGAAGCCCTGGGGACCTTTTTCCAGCTACAGGGTAGCTGCATGTTCTATGCAAAGGATAGTCAGTGAAAATATTGCAAAATCCAACCCTCTCTTACACTATTAATTTTCCCATTGAATTAAATGGAAAGCAGGTGAGGAGAGTATTTTCCAGGTATATCCATCTCCCTCCTAGTGTTTGCCTTTAAACATATTAAGCATGATAAATAATAAATAATAAAAGCTGAATTCAAATTAAGGTTTTTTTTTTTAAAGATTTTTTTTATTTATTTGACAGAGAGAGATCACAAGTAGATGGAGAGGCAGGCAGAGAGAGAGAGAGGGAAGCAGGATCTCCGCCGAGCAGAGAACCCGATGTGGGACTCGATCCCAGGACCCTGAGATCATGACCTGAGCCGAAGGCAGCGGCTCAACCCACTGAGCCACCCAGGCGCCCTCAAATTAAAGGTTTTAATTAATACACTGCATTAAATTATAAGAGAAAGGCATTATCAGCACATTCCAATCTCTAGTCAAACGCAATGATGCCTTGATGCAAACCACAGCTCACTGAGGGGCTGCAGCAGCACTGACAGATCTTCAAGTCATGAAGCCAGAGCTTCCCCTCATTTGTTCCCACCTTCCTTGTTTTAGCTATATGGCATTTCTGTAAACTTAAAAATCAGCTGCAAGCTGCTCTGTAATTTTTCAGCACTTTAACTATCATTTCTGCCGAGTGCTCCCTCCCAAGCTCACAGGTCAGTGAATCATAACAGCTGTTTTGGCCTTCTTCCTGGAGTTTAACACTGACTTCTCTTGCAAAATTTCTGTTGTAAGGGGTCTGTTTTTCAGTGCCAGCAATTTACCGAATAAACATTTGGATAACAATATTATAGACACAAAACAGACTTTAAGTTTTAATAACGGAGATTATTAAAATAACTGTATAAAATAGTTACCAAAATCTCTCAGGGAAGTTCCAAACCACAAATCTCACAAAAATGAGTTATAAGAATGGCAGCTAGACTATATTACTGATATAAATTTAGGTAAATTTAAACTTTTTTTCTAGTTTTATTGAGAAATAATTGACATACATCAATGTGTATGCTTAAGACGTACAGCATAATGGTTTAACATATACAGGAGTGTCATACCGCCCCTCACCCCACACCCCGCTTATTGGTGGGGGATATATTCCAATATCCTGGTAGGTGTCTGAACTGAGGACAAATTTAAATTTCTAACATGCAAAACTCTGACTCCCTTGTTCTGCTCACATTCCCCATCCATCTGCAAATTCTATCAGCACTACAGAATCCAGCCTTACCCAACCACCATCTCTGAGTGGTCTAAATCTGGGCACCATGCTCTTCCCTGGACTACCAAAATGGCTTCCAGAAGGATTTCCCTGCATTTAGTCACTCCAAACTATTGCTTACACTGCCCTAGAATGACACATCTACAACACTGTCAGCTGTTCAGTATCGCACTGAGCAGTTGTACTCCACATAGCCACCCAGGAAAGGGGCTTGTTCTCAATAAAATTCAAACTCCTTACCACAGTCTCCAGGTCCTTAAGTGATCTGGTCCTGTCCTTCTGAGCTCCTCTTCCACCACTAGCCCCTCCCTGCCCCTGCTGCAGGCACATGGAAAAACCTGCTGTTCCAGGGACACATCAAGCACATTCTAAGGCACTGGTACTTGTGATTCCTGCTGCCAAGAACGTTCTTCCCCCAGCAACAATTCCTCCCTTCAGGTCTGTTCAAATATAACCAGTATGAAAAGTCCTCTCTGAAAACAGTACCTAAAATGGCACTGCCAACCTCAGCACTCTTGGCCCTCATCCCATATGATTTTTCTTTGTGATACTTGTATCTACCTAGTACACCTGTTTATTGTCTTTTCTTACTCCACTAGAATGTATGCTTCATTGATCAGAAGATGCAACTCACAGAAGAAATAGCAAGGACAAAAAAATGATTTTATTTTGACAAGTAAAGAAAGAAACCATTATAAATTTGAGAATCAAATTCTTCCCATATAAACTAGATGAAAATCTTTTAAAAGTAATGTTACTGAGAATTCCACACAACAGACCATTTGTGTGGAAAAGATGGAAGAGATGGGTAAAGATGACAATCCATATAACCTCTGAAAAGCAATTCAATAATGTGCAACAAGAGATTAAAAAAAAAGAGTTCATACCCATTGATTTCCAAATTTTGTTTCTTGAACCTGTCTTGTAAAAATGGAAACCAAAACACGTTTTCAAGAATATCCCTACAATGTTATTTCTGCTACTACAAAATAGAAAAGAAACCATATAACCAATAATAGAATAATGGTTATACAAATTATGGCATAACCCCACAACAGATATCAAAATGTTACTTAAAAATCATGACTTGATCAGTATTTTAAGCCATGAGAAAATACTTACAATGTACTGTTTTGTAAATAAAGTAGAACGTAAAATTATCTCTTTATGGTTTTCAATATGTGTATGTGTCCCGATTTTATAAAGTTTATGAAGAAATATGAACCAAGAAAGGGAAAAAACTATCAAAATGTTTTATATTATTTACTAATGATAGTGGGATTATGGACAAATTTAACTTGTTCTTCTTAAATGTCTTAATTTTCATTTACACACATTTATTTTCATTGTAACCAAAAATATAATTTTTTTAAAAGATTTTAAGGAGAGGCAGGCTCCCCGCCGAGCAGAGAGCCCGATGCGGGGCTCGATCCCAGGACCTGGGATCATGACCTGAGCCAAAGGCAGAAGCTTAACCCACTGAGCCACCCAGGCACCCCTCAAAAATATAATTTTTAAATGAAATTATACCATCTTCATGAGTCTATTGTATCTTAGTTCTTACTGACTCCTACTGGTGCTTCAACATGTCTTAGGAAAGATCTATCACTTTTTACTAGTTTTCAGAATGATTTTCAGGTGAAAAACATGTTTAGAAAGGGCTAAACTATACTGGGCACATGCCATCAAAATAAATCCAGATTCACCAAAGATTTATTTTTATCTTCATCAAAATGAAAGCAAATTTTTTGAGATTTATTATTTTAAACACATACACATAAAACCAAAAAGCTAAACTTTCCATGGCCGCATATTAAACCTGTATTAGCATTTATTAATCTAACCCACCCATCTCCAACCTAGTTTTGTTTATTTGTTCATTTTAACACTGAAGTATATGTACTTATCATCTGGGATTGTCAAAAATTATGAAAATAAGCAAAACAAATGTAATTTAAAAATAAATAAATGCCATGTGTACTTCGCAAAAAGCTTAGAGCCTAGAGAAGTAAAATGAAGCACTGTATGTCTCAGCTCCAATAATTTTAAGGAAGCCCAACATTCTAATTATAATGCAAGATTCTCCTGTAATTTACTCAGCAGAAGTTTCAGCCACAAGCTTATTTATAGTTTCCACAATAAGCAAAGAAACTACAAAAGTTAAAAAAAATGACATGAAAACCAAATTTACATATAGAAATCATTAAATCTATAATTGTGAAGTACAGTTACGGTGATCCAAAAGTTTTCTCTTGTACTTTTGCTTTCATGACTACTTAAGAAGTGGAGTCAAATTAAATCCTTCCTTCCTAAATGAACCAGAATTTTTCCGCTATCTCTTGACCTTCTCAAATTCCAGAAGCCTTAAATAAGCCCCAGTTGTTTCATCTCAGAAAAGTGACTTTAGTTAGCTAAGTAATTATTGAAGACTAATAGGGTGTTGTGTGAAATGAAAGCACTAGAAAACAAGATGAATGAATAGCTGAAAGTCAAATAAACACTATAAAATTTTAATTAGCGATAAGTTGCACTACATTGTCTTCCACATTAAGTTATGATCCACTGGCCTAAAAAAAAGAGAGAGAGAGAGACTAAGGGGAGATAAATTCCTATTACTATAGTTTTATTTCATTTTCCCCATGACTTTCTTCAGCAGTTGTTCTTAAAACTTGAGAAAATACTCAAAAATCTTAGAATTTTATAATAGACTTTCATGTTAGTAAGTAGAGCATGTGTTTTATGTAATGCTGACCCCATACTTGGATTCCCCACAGCCAAAAAGACATAAAATTCTGAAATTACTGAATCATTTGTCAACCTTCAAGAACAATTACTGAAAAAAGTCATACAAAAATAAATGTTAAAGCTATATTTCTCCAACTCCTTTGGAGCTAAACTTCTAGAAGAAAATTATGCCCCATCTTTCAGATTCATGTGTATGAGATATGGAAGACAGATGGTCTTCTCCCCATGACTTCTGGCTGTTTCTACTGGGAGGCATGTTTCAACAAGATGTGGAGTTACCTACATTAGTGTTCCAGTCTTCCATTCTGTGTAGGAAGAAAGAAGGGAGAAAAAGGAGACAGGGAAGGAGACACACAGACAGACATGTTGCAGAGGCAGTAGTTTAACTCTGCTTGCTAGAGTCTAGTCACCAGCCTCATGTGAGCAAGGAGTCAGTGGAGAGAGCTTCCTGATCCCTGAATTGTATTTATGTCAGCACATTCATAACTCAGTACACCCCAACTCTAATCAAGGTAGTAACTTCCTACTTTGGCCAGCTGCTCTATTGTCCTAGGTGTCAAGGCTGAAGGCTCAGTCTAAAGCCTGCCCTTCCAGCCTTCTCCCCAATTGTGTAAGCCCATACCTACTTTCGTTAAATCCCTTTCTGCTCCAAATATCTAAAACGGCTTCTCTTTTCTGAATGGAACTCTGACAGACATAGGTGTCCACTCCTCTCAGTAGTTGTGACTGAGGTGAGCCATGGGTTACCAGACCCCTCTGTAGGATCCAAAAAGAAACTTCCAGAGGCTTGCAGTTCTAAGGCACAGCAATTCACAGACTTGGTACCCACAATAAAAGATACCGTTTCTGTCCTCTTATATGTAAATTCAGCTAAGAAAATTAAGTTAATTCATATGAAAAGACTGAGAATAACATATTAAGAACCTAGTTAAGTAATAGATTATATATTAGCATGGGGAGGGACAAAGAATCAGGAGACACCTTGAATGTATCACTTAATACTTCTACATACAGCTACTTGGTTTAGAGAAGTGGGGAGGTAGTAAGGGAAAATATTAACATCAGTCATCTTTAAGAAAGTTCCCAGCTCTGGGGCACCTGGGTGGCTCAGAGGGTTAAGCCTCTACCTTTCGCTCAGGTCATGATCTCAGGGTCCTGGGATCGAGCCCCGCATCAGGCTCTCTGCTCAGCAGGGTGTCTGCTTCCCTTCTCTCTCTCTGCCTGTCTCTCTGCCTACTTGTGATCTCTCTCTCTGTCAAATAAATAAATAAAATATTTTTTTAAAAAGTTCCCAGCTCTAATAAGATGATTTTTGGAGAATACTGCGATAAGGTGACATCAAAGCCATCTTCATGAATGGTAAAGATGGAGGTCTTAAAAGGGACAAGTGGGATTATGACAGTGGGAGGGAACTGGAAAAACAGATATGACTTAAGAAAGGTGAAAAAGCATGATATCTTCACTGGATAATGAGGAGTCTGGTATGAATACAGAGTGAAAACTGAGAAATAATAAATATATTTGAAAATAGGGAAGGCACTGGAAGCTTCTGAATAGGGCAATGAAATTAGAAATTAGAAACATGTGGAGCCTGATAAGTCTTTCTTGTGGGGGCTGTGCTGTGCACCGTAGGATGTCTGAGCAGCATCCCTAGCCTCTGCCCACAGAATGCCAGTGGCACCCACCACTCATGACAGTCAAAAGTATCTCCAGACATTACCAAATATACCCAGGGCTGGGAACAAAATCACTCCTGATTAAGAGCAACTGGACTCCAGAAAGATTAGTGTGGAAAGATGAGATAAGAATAATAATTTAAGAAGCAATTATAGCTATCTCATCCTGTGATGTGTGCCCAGATCAGGAGTTGCAAACACATATTAGGGAAGAGGCCAGGCGGGAGCTGTGGTGAACACAGGTGCATAAGCAGCATCTCAAGAAGAGAACTCCCCAGCATCAGTCAGCTGTTGTTGCCATGGGAAGGCAAATCCAGGCTTCCAGGTCTCTCTTCCCTACCTCCCCTTCCAAGAGAAGTAAATTCCAGACTTCTAAGTAAAATTCCCTGATTTTAAAAATATAGGACTTAGTTTAAGTTTTCTGGAAAACAATAAACAGGCTGAATTTAACCCTCAAGCTCCCCAAGATTTGCAGCCTGGACTAAGGTGATGATCGCTTAGAGAGTTTAGGAGAAATTAATGGATACTGATCAAACAAACCCACTGTAAAAAGATAGTTTTGAGAACAGCTGGAAAAGCGAACTTGAATAAGCATTAGATGACATGAAGGAGTTACTATTGAGTGTGATAATGGTATTAAGATTATGTTTAAAAAAAAAGACTCATCTGTTTGAGATATTTAATTATATGTTATATAGAGATATGTTTTCCATTATAGATGAAACAAAAAAAGAGAAAATGAGTGGAATTCAACACAACTGAATATCAAGAATAAATTTGAGGAATGAGGAAAAGGGACTTCAAAGATTTGAATTTGAGCAAATAAAGAATATCACCAAAGAGAATAAACCACTAATTTTTTAATTTATTTCCTTTGGGTTCTCCTAGAAAAAGCTGTCTATACATCTTGTTGAAACTTATTTTCTAGAATTTATTGACAGCCTATACTTTTCTCCCATTACCAATCAGAATACAAGAATTAATTCTACACAGGAAGTCTAGGTTCCACTTTAGAATAATGTCAATCAGAATTCTGTTTAAAATAATAACATTAGTTAGTAGAACTTACTGGGCACTTTCTGTTCCCAGACACTGTGTTAGGCTTTACTGGCATTACCACATTTAATCCTCAAATCAACCCTAGGCAACAATTATCATTATAAAGAAACTATGATTCAGAGATCTTAAGTAACTTGTTCCAAGGATAATCAGCAAATGAGTGTAGAGAAGAGATTTAAATTCAAGCTGCCTGATTCCAAAACCCTATCCCCTTAACCATTACCCTATGCTGTCTCCCACAGTGCATCTTTCATAATCATCAGGCAAGGAGTATATTAGCCTCTGGCCTTAAAATAAATCATGTATGCCAGTGAGCCAAGCAAGCCCACACATACCTTTAATTCACAATAAGAGGTGTCCAATCCTCTTCCTGTATGGTAAACCCTCTTTGGCTATATCTAGAAAGCAAACATTCTCTTCTGTACCACTTGATGTTTGCAGAACAAAGTAGCATTTCTCTCAAAGTATCAGAATCATATTCAAGATAGAAGTGGGACCAAGACAGCTTTCCAGATAATTCAAAGCACAACAGACTGGTACTTCAGTTTATCAGACATACAAAGAGATATGAGGCACACTCTTCCACTATGAACACAGCCACGGTTGGCTTCACAGAGTCACAGTATCTACATTTCTGAACTTCTGCTGATCCCCAAGACAACCAAATGAAAAGGGAATGCAATACTGCACGTTGTCCCTGGTGTGGGTCCCACTAGGGTGCATGAACGCAGGACAGCAGGCTAGGGGTCAGGTCATGCCATTATGGTTAATATGAAATGCTATACTATCAACTAGCATAATCCAGATAAACAAATTCCTGAGTATGAAAATATGCAAACCATATTTCTGTTTGGTGCATATCCAATTTACCATAAGCAATATTCCCTTTTGCTAGCATTTGGGGCAGTGGCTTCTAGTGCTTCTATAGCAGAGTTTTTAAATTATTTGTCTGAACACATTCAAATAACATTATTTTATAATTTTCTAACATGCTTACAAGTAATTTCACCTCCTTTTCTCCACTTACCTTCTACCTTCCACCACCTCTTCACCCTGAGTAGGATTCATTCTCAAAAGGATTTTCTACAATTCAAATATGCTTGAAAGTAATTCAATTGTGGGCTATTCTGACATTTAAGAAGAATTCATATCTTGCAACTACAAAGAATTTAAATACAGTTACAGAAAAGAAGATGTAACTATCAACCGTAGTCATTTCTTAAGTTTGCACGTTTGGTTTAAAGTATGCTGCTTTCTTTATCTTTTACCTCAACCTGAAAAATCTTACCTATCCACTCATCCATAAACCATAGCCCATGATGGTGCTGCTGGTACTGCCTCAATAGAGCCATTCAGTGACTTGGCTGTTTAGGATTTTATACTGTATGAAAAAACCAATGCTTATATTTGTGGGATATAAAAATACCAACCACTTTATATTAAATCATAATATAAAGGTCAGTTTATCAGTTTTTAAAACAGATCTTTCTTTAACTTGCCTAACCCATGGGAAAAACATCTGCTAATGCTTACTTGCTTATTCAAAAAATCACAGTTAATCTCCAAAAACAACATCCAGGCTAAATGGTTCTGTGATTTTTGGTAATCTTACTTGAAAAAGCAACAACTGCATATATTTTAAAAATTAAGCCACCCTCTTCCTCCTCCAATTGTTTTATTTGAGCTGCTTCCTTCAATTTACATAAAATCCCTCTGCAAATAGTAGGGGGAAAAGCCAAGAAAAGAGAAAAATCACTGGGGACTACCATCTCCTCCAAAGACTGTGTCTAAGACAATACCACTCGCAAGATATGTTCCATCTAGAGGTAGAAAAACATGTAGAATAAATGTTACTGTGACAATGATCGAGCAGCATATCAAAGAAAATTCCAGATCAAAAGGCATTCCAACTTTCTACTCCATTCTTAAGGCTTAACAGTAATCTCCATGGCTAGAGACACATGCATATACACAGAGACAGATACACAACTACTTTTCTCCAATAAACTGATTTTCTTTTTATTTACCACGTTTCTAGTTTACTGAATGCAATCATATTTTAAAGACATTTTAGTGCATCTAAAAATTAGATAGGTGATTTGATAACTGTTTCAGGAACAATTTGGAAGAGGGCCTCCAATTTTTAAACCGCACATTTCATATGGACATATGTGCTATGGTGAGTGCTGTGAATTGTGTAAGACTGATAATTCACAGACCTGTACCTCTGAAGCAAATAATACATTATATATTAAATAAATAAACAAATAAATAAATAAACAAAAAAAACTTCTTTCTAATTTTAAAGAGTTCCAGTATCATTTCTGCTAATCAGTAGGACTTAAACAGTCAAAACTGAAGTAGAAAAATATCAAGTTATTTTTTAAAACAGCTTACAGTATTCAAATGTACTGAAGAGTATATGATTCCTTTCAGAAGACAGAAAATAGCTTCATATAAACACCAGATTATTTTCTTGTCTCATATTAAAGCACTTTGGAATATTTTTAAATGTAAATTTAATTCCAGTTATTCTTAGATTTACTTTCTTGCCTCTAAATCAAAAGTTAATTAGGAAAAAAAGCAATCTCAAGGGCTGTCCAAGTCCAACTCCTGAGTGAATAACCAGACTTTTAAAATACAAAACAACTTTGTATCTATGCTTCCTTTGGCATAACGAATGTATTAATAGTAAGTTTCCTTCAGGCCTGTTTTCTGATTCCTGCAGCCTTTGTCTCTACTCCACATCCTGACACTTAGAATTCAAGAGACATCAAATAACAGAGCTATAAAGATCATAAATTATGAAGGAAGTCTGGAGAAGCAAGGTAATTGGCTCAACGTTGGTAAATGGAAGGGTTAGATCTTAGATCAAGGTTTCCTGATGCCCAGATGTCAGTGCTCTTCCCCACAAGCCAGGCTGATTCACTTTAAGTGTTTCTTTGGTTTGTTCCGTTTTACACACGCAGTATTTCTCCCACAAGAATCTTAGAATTTCAGTGTGGAGCAGGAACTGAGCCTGGTATGTTTTTTGTTTGCCTTGTTTTGTTTTTCTATTTTTCTTTCGCATAAGGCAACATAGAACACAGGCTAGTCACTAAGTAAATACTTGAATTAAATTCTGAAATATTAATTGTCATATTCAGAGTATTACACAATGGGAATTGTTCTTAGCATACATTTATATCTAGGAAGTTACAATATGATAGTTACCTCTAGAAAAAATATATTCTGGGAGAAATTTTGAAGTTTAGTTAATTAAATAAACATAGGTTTATTAAAGTATGTAGACTCATAAAAGAAAATGTAAATTGCTCTACAAAATGAAGAATTAAAGCAATACCAACAGAGTTATAAGCAAAAAATGCATAAAAAGTTTCACTCACAGAAGAAAATAGATTGCCTAATGGCTAAGGTTGTGCTGATATGTCCCACGAAACTATAAAGATATCTAGTCTACCTATGTCTACAGAATACACAGTCATGTCTCTCCTCTACCACTCACACATAATACTTTTGATACCAGATGTATAGATTTTTTCCCACACTGCCAATTTTCCCACAGCAGCTGAGTGTTCGGTAATTCAATTCAATTCAACCAGAATTAGCACAAACTTTACAGGTTAAGAGCTCAGTCCCAAAAGACTGTTCACACTTCAGATGCCAATCACAAGTAGTAGGTCCCCAGGTTACCCACAACTTCTGTCTGATTTGACTACAAATTAGAAGTTCCGAAGACCTCCTCCTCCAGTTTGATAGTTTACTAAAGCAGCCCACGGAACCCAGGAAAACAGTTTACTATTGCAGATTTATCACAAAGGATATTTTACAAGATGCAAATTAACAGCCATATGAAGAGGTAAATAGGATGAGATCTGAAAGGATCCCACGTGTCCCCATCAATTTGGGGTACACCACCTTCCTCGCACATAGATGCAATCATCAACTTAGAAGCTCTCCAAACCCCATACTTCAGTTCTTTTTGTAGAGGCTTCACCATGTAGGGATAATCAATTATTAACTTATTTCCTAACCCCGCTCCCTCTTCAGAAAATGAGGTTTAGGGGCACCTGGCTGGCTCAGTGGGTTAAGCCTCTGCCTTCAGCTCAGGTCATGATCTCAGGGTCCTGGGATCGAGTCCCACATCAGGCTCTCTGCTCGGCAGGGAGCCTGCTTCCTCCTCTCTCTCTCTTTCTCTCTCTGCTTGCCTCTCTGCCTACTTGTGATCTCTCTCTGTCAAATAAATAAAATCTTTTAAAAAAAAAAAGAAAATGAGGCTTAGGCCTGAAAACTTCAAGCTGCTGCTGCTACTGCTTCTTCATCTTCTTCTTTTTTTTTTTTTTTTTTTTTTTAAGATTTATCTATTTTAGAGAGGGAGTATAAGGGAAGGGTCAGAGGGAGGAGGGAATCTCAAGCAGACTCCCACCAAGCGCAGAGCCCCACAGGGGGCTCGATCTCATAACCTTGAGATCACAATCCAAGCCAAAATCAAGAGTCTTAACTGAGCTACCCAGGCACCCCTGAAAGCTTCAATCTTCTAATCATGGCTTGATCTTTCTTGTGACCAGCCCCTATTCAAGAGCCCAACAAGAGTCACCTCATTAGAACAAAAGACGCTCTTTTCACCCAGGAATTCTAAGGAATTTAGAAGTTCTATGACAGATACTCCAATCACTCAAAAATTATAAGGGTTTTAGGAACTTTGAGTCAGGAACAAGGGTCAAAGACCAAATATTTAGCAAGAAACAGAGGCAGAGACCAAAATATATTTCGTATTATTTCACAACATATTAACACTTATGGACTTCTAAAGTCCATGATTTTATAGACTCCAACCCTGGAGAAGAGCTGTCTATGTAAAAGAACACGATAAGAAGAATTAGAAGTGGGATCGGAGTGTGGAGAAAGAAAAGCTGAGCAACAACACAGAACCTTGGAAGCCCCCAAAATATGCCAGGTATGCAGGTTTCTAACTATACTCAAGTCAGAGTAGAGTAAGAACTCTGAGTCTCTACTTTGTAAGTCTGTTCATTTCTTTGCTTTGGTGGTTTTCCAGTTTGGAGTTTTGTTTTGTTTTGCCTTGGTTACCTAGTAAAGTCACTGTTTAAAAAATTCCAACCCTGTTTAAACTAAACTAAGAAGAAAAGGAGAATTGTCCTTCTCTAGATGTGGCCGACAAGAATTTCAGAGGGTCTGGACAAGCAGAGCAGTCTGGTCACAGTGGTACCAGCTGGAGGCCAGGAAAGACCTAGCATGGCTAGAGAAGGAGAGGGGGGACTTCTGAACACAAGGGGCCTCAGAGCTGGCTTGGGCACGACTGGAAAATCCCATCAAAGAATCAGTTTGCTCACTGCATAACAGCTCTGTGAGACTTCCCTAGATGACTGAATTAGGAAGGTCATTTTAGTCTGCCTGCAAAATGTTTGCCAGCTTCTTTTTGGTTTTTTTCTTTGTTCATTTTTAAAGAAATGATTTAAATTCTATATTTGCTGATAATTTTCTTTTGAGACGTTGAAATAGCTGCTGGTGTTTATTATGCAGACAACCAGGAAGAAAAGGACTGGTAGGAGAATGTATTTAAAATATCTAAAAGTACGGGGCACCTGGGTGGCTCAGTGGGTTAAAGCCTCTGCTTTCAGCTCAGGTCATGATCCCGGGGGGTCCTGGGATCGAGCCCCGCATCAGGCTCTCTGCTCCGCAGGGAGCCTGCTTCCTCCCCTCTCTCTCTCTGCCTGCCTCTCTGCCTACTTGTGATCTCTCTCTCTCTCTCTCTGTCAAATAAACAAAATCTTAAAAAAAAAAATATCTAAAAGTAACTGGCTTCCTTCTTAGCGCTGCGTAATACCTATTGGTAATTAGCACCCTATGGCCCCATGAAAGTTGTGGCTTCAAATCAGTCACCAGTCAATGACAGAACCTTGCTAATGGTACAGTGGCTCTGTGCCAAGACTTTGTGGCCACTGGAATTAAGGAGTATAGCTTCTGGAGTTTCTCCTGAGCGATGCCCAGAATCAGGGATCCGAAACTGCCAGGAGTTCCGCTGGCTGCTGTGCAGGCTGTATGGCCTGATGCATAGTCAACTTCATGTACTTGAGGGTCTGGGACCGACTGCAGATGGTGGTGAAAGAGATAAAAATTGCATGTGCTTGAAAGTTCCTTCGTGCCCTAAGAACCTTTACCTTGTGAGGACCACAGCATGGAGAAGCAGGACCACATTAGCATTTAAATCAGAGGAAAACCGTCACTCTTTCTCTTTGGAAGGCCTTTAAAACAGATAAACAGTAACTAGAAAATAAAGAGAATTCCTTCTACAAGTTTGAGAATGTAATCTTAATGGAAATGAATAGATGATCAGTAAACATAATACACACTGGGATGTCTTATGCACCCAAAATAATGAAAGCAATTATTAAAATCAAAATAACAATCTAACAAATGAGATTCAGAAACTGACCCATTTTAGAAATTTAAACATATTTGTTAGAAACACTTTTCCTAATTTAGCCCTTCACTTAAACTGTATGTTCACCACAACTTTTATTAGTATTAAAAGTTGTATATAGTATATTTGTATACTTATTATAATGTATATGCAGAGAATACATTTTTGCATGTTCTCTGAATTGTATTAAAATTAAAATGTGGTGGGTTTTTTTCTCTTGATAGTGAAAATTTTGATTATAAAAGTAGTAATTCTCCAGAAATATGAGCCTTCAGCCTAAAGGGAGAAAATACTCAGATGTAGTAGACCCTGCTATTCCATCTTAATAATGACGGATGTATTCCATCTTAATAATAGTGCTCCCATCACTCAGAAACGTGCATAGAAACTGGATGATAGGGGCGCCTGGGTGGCTCAGTGGGTTAAGGCCTCTGCCTTCGGCTCAGGTCATGATCTCAGGGTCCTGGGATCGAGCCCCGCATCGGGCTCTCTGCTCAGTGGGGAGCCTGCTTCCCTCTCTCTCTCTCTCTCTCTGCCTGCCTCTCTGCCTACTTGTGATCTCTGTCTGTCAAATAAATAAATAAAATCTTTAAAAAAAAAAAAAAAAGAAACTGGATGATACTCCCTTGGAGCAAGAATAAAATTCAAAAAGAACAGTAAAAGAAAATATTTCAGTGTTGATCTCAAATGAAAGCAAAGACAAGACTGTCTACTACTCACTGTTTAAAGCTTTTCTCTTGGCAGACAAAATTTAATTCTAAAGTTATACAAACTAAACTTTAAACCAAATTTCTTGGGGTGCCTGGGTGACTCAGTCGTTAAGCGGCTGCCATCGGCTCAGGTCATGATCTCAGAGTCCTGGGATTGAGCCCCGCATCGGGCTCTGGGCTGGGCAGGAAGCCTACTTCTCCCTCTCTCACTACTCCTGCTTGTGCTCCCTCTCTCACTGTGTCTTTCTCTATCAAATAAATAAATAAAATCTCTAAAAACAAAAACAAACAAATTTCTTATAGAAGAGAAATAGTCAACAAAGTATATTTCTTTTCTAACAAATTAAGCTTTTTCTCACTTAATCATATCTTCTTTAAGATATAAATTTAAGGGGCACCTGAGTGGCTCAATTGATTAAGCAACTGCCTTTGTCTCAGGTCATGATTCCAGGATCCTGGGATCCAGCCCACATCAGGCTCCCTGCTCAGCAGGGAAACCCGCTTCCCCTTCTCCCTCTCTCTCCCCTTCTCCCTCTGCCCCTGCTCCTATGCTCTCTCTCTCTCTCACTCTCTCAAATGAATAATTAAAATCTTTTTTGAAAAAGATATAAATTTAAGATGGGAGAAGATATATGCACATTTCAGCAAAAATAAAAAATGATTGCTATTTTCCCAAAACTGCTACAGTATGCTACTAATACAATTTAAGGCCTGAAAAATACTTGAGTCAACTCAACAACTAAGTATATAAATCCACTATCCTGAATTAGTTTTTTTTTTTTAATTTTGTTTATTTATTTGACAGACAGAGATCACTAGTAGGCAGAGAGGCAAGCAGAGAGAGAGAGGAGGAAGCAGGCTCCCCGCTGAGCAGAGAGCCCGATGTGGGGCTCGATCCCAGGACCCTGGGACCATGACCCGAGCCGAAGGCAGAGGCTTCAACCCACTGAGCCACCCAGGCACCCCCTGAATTAGTTTTTTTATAAAGAGATTTATATTTAAAAATTAAGTAAAATTATTAACAGAAGTCGATTTCCCTCTTTCAACAAACAAAAGAAAATATGTAATAGAAATCTTTCCTTCCTGTATAAAAATAACATACCTCCACTCTTTGAATTTTATATTAAAATAAAGTTATCTTGAGTGGGAGATATTGAAAGTTATCTTCTCATTATAAACAACAGTTTTTGAAGAGGCATTCTTTTTTCTTTTTTTAAAAGATTTTATTTATTTATTTATTTGAGAGAGAAATCAAGAAAGCACAAGCAGGAAGAGCAGCAGAGGGAGTAGGAAAAGGAGAAGCAGGCTCCTCACTGAGCAGGGAGCCCCATATGGGGCTTGATCCCAGGACCTTGGGATCATGACCTGAGCTGAGGGCAGACACTTAACAGACTGAGCCACCCAGGCATCCCTTGAAGGGGCATTCTTATGACATAACTGATACGAGAGTAGTAAGTTCTGTACTGCTAGACCATCCTAACAGCATTTCAAACACAGGTTGCAACACATAAGCCTTAAGGTAGTAAGCAGTATAATGACAACAAATCATAACAGACTGTCTATAATTCTACCCCTCAGGCTGACTGTTTCTTGGCTAACTATAATTTTGATAGCTTTAAAAATCAGTTTTGTTATTTAAGTTTAACTTAGTGAGGCAAGCACACTACTGCAAATGCAAATGAGTAAAATGTAAAAGAGAAATATCTGTCACTTTAAAACCCACCAATTTCTCAGTTTAGTCTAATTCACAGCAATTGTTGAAGAAAAATAAAAGCACTCACTGATAAATGTGCTAATCATTTCCTCCCAGGAATGGAGCCACAAATTCATAACCAAGTTTCTAGACCAAATTGTAGAACACCCACAAGCTATGAAGAAGAAACATGCATCTCCTTTCCAATCAGTCATCAGTGTCTTCTTCCTTTTTGATCATGAGTACACTCTTTCCACCACAGCAACATGTCTATTTAGCATCAAGGACCATGTTTAAAAAGACGTAACAGAGAAGCTCTTTCTTTGAATTAAAAACACCATAGAAATCACTGGAAAGTCTAAAATGAAAAACAGACCATTCAAATGCCTGGAATCAGCTGTTACTGTCCAGAATCCAGCTCCTTCCAAGAGAGCAGCAGCTCTGCCCGAGCCACAGCTGAAATGGGGATGTCACCTCCTAAGCAAGGATCCACAGAGTTTTTCTGTACATGGACAGACAGTAAATAATCTACACTCTACAAGTCATACAGTCTTTATGGCCACTATAAGGCTCTGCCTCAGAGCGCCAAAGCAGCCACAAACAGTATGTAAATAAATAAATAGAGCTGTCTGCCAGTAAAACTTTATGGGCCCTGACTACTGAATTTCACAGAACTTTTACACATCACGATATACTACTTTTCACTTGATATTTTTCAACCATTTAAAAATGTAAAAATTATTGCTAACTCAGCAGCCATACAAAAGCAGACAGCTGTGGCCTGCCATATTTGGCCCATGGGCCACCGTTTGCCACCCTGGGCCAGGGCCCAGTTTTCCTTCAGCCTGTGCCAATCCCTTTCCCCTCCATTTACACAAACCTATGAATACATGCTTTCATTTTAGCAAAGCATTCCTTTTGCTTCTTTAGGTCTCTGATGTCTAGTCTCTATTTATTTCCCATAGGTTCCAAAAGCCCAGCAGAATAAGGAGGTCAGCAAAGACATAAAACACAGCCTGGAGAAAGGACACAAGCTCCAGCCATGTTGCTTTCCAGCTCTGTGATCTTCTGAATGTTACATTACCATTCCAAGTGTCCACTTCCCCACCCATAAAATTTAAAAAAGAAATTAAAATCATGGTATCCAGTCATCTGAGAGTATTTCTGAAGGTGTGACTTTATATTGAGGAAGGTAGGTAGAGCAGAAAAAAAGGACATGTGAAGAAAGGTGCCAAACCTCAGTCCAGAAACAAGTCCTTGCCAGATATTTCATTGATAAATTGCTAGATCATGGTAGTGTATTGGTCCCTGGGTAGAGAAAGGATGTTAGGGGAATTCAGTTAAAATCCTAGGAAAGTAAGCATCCAGCAGTTTCACTGACTGCATGCCACTTTTCAAAATTCTACAAGCGGGTCAGACACTCAACAAATACACACTGAGAATCTTTGTGTTAGAACACGGAAGATACTGTGAGGAGCCCAAAAATGAGTAACTTCGTCCCTCATTTCAAAGAATCTACAATTTATTAAACATAAAAATCCACTGCAGTAAAAAGTTAGAAAGTGAGTTAAACAAAAGATAGTAAGGGGTGGGGTGCCTGAGTGGCTCAGTCAGTTGAGTGCAAGACTCTTGGTTTCAGCTCAGGTGGGGATCTCAGAGTCCTGAGAGTGAGCTTCTCTGTTCTTGGGCTCAAGGCTCAGCAGGGAGTCTGCTGAGATTCTTTCTCTCCCTCTCCCTTCTCCTCTACCCCTCCCCCCCTCAAATAAATAAACGAATCTTAAAAAAATAGATAGTAAGGGGAACAATTTCCTGAGACCTGGATTTAACAATGAATAGAATTTCAAGAGGGGCACCTGGGTGGCTCAGTGGGTTAAAGCCTCTGCCTTCGGCTCAGGTCAAGATCCCAGGGTCCTGGGATCGAGTCCCACATCGGGCTCCCTGCTCAGCAGAGAGCCTGCTTCTCCCCCTCCCACTCTCCCTGCTTGTGTTCCCTCTCTCGCTGTGTCTGTCAAATAAATAAATTTAAAAAAAAAAAAGAATTTCAAGAACAGACGCAGAAATTTGAGAGTACTGTGCATGTATGTATCTAGAATTGTAGGGTATGTGGGTTATCAATTCCACTAGACTGTTGTCCAAAAATGATGTACTTCTATCAATAGTTAGCAGGTTCCCATACTTACAACATTTGTTATGATCAGAGTTTATTTTAATGCTTTAGTCAATATGATGGGTAGAAAAGCGTATCTCAATTTAATTTTCATTTCCTATCCTTACATACTCCATAGATATTTCATAGGTCCCTTCTTATGTTATGAAATAAAAGGCATAGTCTGCTTAAGCATGATGAATCGTTCTGTGCAGCTGGAGTCCAGGACACAGAAAATACACAGAGAACAAGCCTCTCTCTCTCCCTTCCAGAGGTTTCTCCAGGACCTTGGCCTTTCCCTCTCCACCCCAAAAATTGTCAGTTTGCCTCAGCAGATGGGACAAACCTTTCCTTTCCTTCCTGAATGTGCCAGAGTAAATTAAAGAGTTCATAAATGAACATGGTTGAAAAACACTGGTCTTGACAGAAACATCTGAAACCATTTCCTCCATTTTTGCCCAAAACTTGGTTTCTGCCCAATTTAGAACATGGAATACTCGAGGTACCTTAGAAAACACACAAAAATTTTGACCCAAGCCTGGAGACCCAGTTGTAAATACGGGGCAGATATACATCCACACTTCTCTCCCTCTGATCCAGAAGGCAGAAAAGTATAGGAAAGATAAATCGGGGGTTTTAACCTGCTGCGTGGACACTTATTAGGAGGATTTTGCCTCAAAAGCCCCACAGGGATAAAATTTTAAGGGAAAATTCCTATAAATAATTTTGGGAGAAAAATAATTGTTTTCAACCAAAATCTTATTTAGATTATTTCCATGCTAAAAACAAAGTGACAACCAAATAGGAATGAACACATAACACAGCGAAACCCTCAGGAGGTGTAATGAAAAGCAGTATTCTCAACTCCAGTCAACACACAGCATCAAAGAAAGCTAGGAAAAAACATATTCCAAAACTTGATTAATGTGATTCAAACAGCACATTCCCTACTACAGTGGAAAAATGGAAAATCACTATAAACATTTGCTTTCAAAAAGGAGTTGCTAGTATTATTCCAGTAACACTATAATGCCACATTGCCTCAGATACACATTTTTCTAATCCAGGGGTTTCAACCTGGGCAATTCTGCCCTTCAGGAGACATCTGGACATTTTTCATTTTGAGGCATTTTCCATTCTCACATGTGGAGGAGGGTGCTACTGGGTTGGGGCCAAGGATGTTGCTAAACATGGCACACTGCACCAGACAGCCCCCCTTCAATAAATAATTATCTGGCTCAAAATGTCAATTGGGCCAAGAAAGCCTGGTTTAATGTATTTCTTCACAGCTAACTGGGACATGGTGACAAATACAGGCGGACAGAAATGGTAAGTACTTTTCTTAAAGACCTCCTGTTAAGTGAAACAAGTTAGAGTTCTAAAGCTCAATTGATAGGGGCACCTGGGTGGCTCAGTGGGTTAAAGCCTCTGCCTTTGGCTCAGGTCATGATCTCAGGGTTCTGAGATCGAGCTCCGCA
This sequence comes from Enhydra lutris kenyoni, assembly GCF_002288905.1. Taxonomy (NCBI): domain Eukaryota; kingdom Metazoa; phylum Chordata; class Mammalia; order Carnivora; family Mustelidae; genus Enhydra; species Enhydra lutris. The sequence goes on along the minus strand of NW_019154086.1, from coordinate 42,310,213 downwards.
TCGGCTCAGCAGGGAGCCTGCTTCTCTGCCTGCCTCTCTGCCTGCTTATGATCTCTGTCTGTCAAATAAATAAATAAAATCTTTTTAAAAGAATTCACTTGATAGATGGATAAATAAAATCTCCAATTTAGCAATTTTCAGTTGCAATATTTTAGGGAGAAAATGGAACATGGTCCACGACTGGCCGTGTTATTGAGCAGTGTATCATCTATATTTATCAGCGCATCATATTTACCTACACAAAAGTTCATAATCCAACTGGCTAGTGCTGCCTCCATGTACTACAAATTAGTATTTTCTTGCGTTTAGGCACTAACTGAAATCCCCATGCTTACCCAACAAGATGGACGAGACATCAAATTTCAGCAGTGGGTTTTATGTGGTCAGTTTCTGAGGAAAACATTCATATCTAAAATTCCCTTTCCGTTATGTTACAATCCATTAAAACTTTAGTATCCAGATCCATGAAACTTAAAAGCCAGAGTGGGAAAGCAAGATGATTTTGACTGTAAACCTAAAAGAAGCTACAAAGAGATGCCTTCTATTAAATAAAAAGGGGAGGTGGTAACACACTGAAATAAAATATACAAAGGCTAAAGAGATTCCTCTAAAAGTAGCAAAGCTCTTCGAGGTTATTTTATTTCCCAGTAAGGTTTCCTTGGGTGCTTCAACAAAGAAAGTCATTTTTCTGGCGATTTTTTTTAATGTCTCCATTTCCAAGTTTGCTGAAGGCATTTACTTGTCTATTTTCTAGGTGTTATACTCAACGAAAATTTAAAGTTATGGGAAAACTCAGTTCAAATTTAAAAGAACCACACAGGATTCAGAAATCCATTGTGAAACCAACACATTTATCTAGGAGAAAGAAAAGCATCATCGACAGGGTGAAGTTTCACAAGCTAACAAAGCAAGTACTGTTTGGCAGGAATGTAGAAAGATGGGCAGTTTAGCCCACTGAAGCCTTCTGAAACACTTGAAGATGATGACGACAAAACTACTGCTTAGAGGGACCAGCTGGGTTCTACACCAAATGTCATCTTCCGACTGTAAATCCAAAATAGAAATTTGTCCTTGTGCTTAAAGTTCAAGCAGAAAAACGCCCTATTTACTTACCAAAGAGAGAGAGAGAGAGAGAGAGAGAGAAAGAACAGAATGATCCTAACTAAAAAAAAAGAAAAAGAAAAAAGAAATGGAAAAAAGAAAAAAACAGTACAGCACAAGGATATTTAAGTGTGAGATCTAATTTCAGAGGGCTGAGCATAGAGTCAGAGCACAAAAGCCGAAAACTCCAAGGATAACTCCTGTGCAGCAAATGGCACCGAAGTATGTTTAGGCAAACAAGTGGTGAAACTTTAATCTTGGTAAATGTAAAAAGTTTTGTTTTACAGGAACTTGACTGGATTCTTCGCTGCAGTTCCAGCTTCTGAAAACAAGAAACGGCACCAGGCTTAGGAAAAGGGTGGCTGAGGAGAGATGTGTGTCCACAGCTTCCCCTCCAAGTCCCCAAGGAGGAAAGCTGCAGCCCGGAGGTTACTGGATAGCCAGGCCCCCTCACTGAAAACAACCAAGGTTTTGAGCGTTGTTTTTGGCAAAAGGTAGGTGTTACCGGCTGCTTCCTGGGGCGCTGGAAGGAATGTGTCACCATCAATCAGAAAGTACACTGAGCCCCGTGTTTAGGTCACAGAGGGACTACTGCCTCTTCCAACACGCATAAATCATGCCAATTCCAGGAAAAGAGGAGAAAGGAGAGCTGCCCGAAAGGTGTCGGCGCCCAGTGACCTGCAAGACGAAAAGGAAACCGCAGCTTGTGCTGAAGAAAACTTCATGCGCTCACAGGTTACAGTGAACTCCCAGAACCGACGAGCGCGGGGGCTCCCACACTTCCCCGGGGACCAGCGCCGCCCGAGCGCAGCTCTGGGGAGGACTCAGCGGTGCTGAGGAGGCAGGACAGTCCCTCACCTCGGTGGTCCGGGCGAAGGACAGGCTCCCACCTACTCACCTCCGCGGTCCTGAGGAGGCACGGGGGTCCCGCCGACTCACCGGGCAAGCCCCGCGCGAAGGGCCAGTGGATGAATGAACTGCCCTTCCGGCCGAGCCCCCTGGGACACGAGCAACCCGCGGGAGGGCTCACCTGTGCGGATGCTGGAAGGCTTCTCCGAGTCTGCACCCAGGCAGGGACTCCAGAGCTGGAACAGCAGCTCCAGCAGCAGCAGCTGCAGCTTCACCCCGCAACACCCCATCTTCGGCCTCTGGAGAGCCCGCGCCGGCTGCGGCGCCCCCACCGCCCAGCTGCGGCTCACTTCTCGCGAGAGCGCGGGGACCCCGGTCCGCCCGGGGCGACGACTGCGGGCGGGACCCGCGGGCCAAATGCGCGCGGCGGAGGCGCGGCGGGCGTCTGGAGCGGCGGGCTGGCGGCTGGAATGAAGCCGTCGCGGAGGCACGCAGGAGTGGGCGCCTCCCGGCCGCTGCGGGCAAGTTATAGGCTCCCCGAGGGGGAGGCGACAGGACGGGCCGCACCCCGGCTATTGGCCGCCGGCTGACCCGCCGAGCCGGTGCGGTCGCCTCCGCTCGCCTTCCCCGGCCCCACGTCTGGGATTGTTTGCTCAACTCCGACCTATTTAAGGAGCTGTCTGCGGCTACGTGTAGAGGCTCACGCAGGGCTTCTGGCTGGAACAGGGGAGCGTGTGCTTAAGTTTGGGAGTGGGCCTGGGAGAGTGGGGAGGAGCCGCGGGGAGTCTGGCGGGCGGTGCTCCCCTCCCCTTCTCTGCTGCCTCAGCACCAGAAGCTTCCCAGTAGCCCCAGAGGGTGTGAATTTGCTCTTCTCTGCCTTTGGAGACTACTTTCTAACCAGCAGGGACTGCAAATTCTCAGCAATCTTAGCTGATGAGACCTCTTAAGTCAAGAAAATGGATCGCCCCCCCCCTTCTCAACATTTACTCAGGGGGCGAGTTTCTTCACTCTGTAGTAGGAAGGCCCTGTTTTTATTTTACCCTGTAAACCGAATTTTTTTTTATTGTGCAGTGAACATTTCTTCCTCCTCCGCCTGTGCCAGAAGAGGCATAGACTCTCTCCAGTAATGGCTTGTAAATCCTGCGGAATTAGAGTCCAGCATGTGTAACCTGGGGCTGTGCCTTACAAGATCTTCCTTCAGTCCACATGGAAAATCACTCCCAGAGCTGTCTGAGCGATCTCTCAGGTCCCTGGCACGTCCTCCCCTGCTTCCAGTTTTGACTCATGTCTAAGTAAATTCCCTTTTTCTATATTACATCTCATCACATTTTAACTAGCCCAGTATTTAATCTGTTGGGGTGGCCAGGGGCAAAAACTTCAATTGTGACAATTTTGTTTCATATATTTCATAACATGAGCTATCTTATGGAAGAAAAAGAATCAGACTGGTATTACGGTAGTATTCTGTAATCTTCTACCTATATTTTCCTAAAATGAAAAAAAAATATTAATTTGAGCCAATATCTTTTCCAACTCGGAGCCTTTGAAGTTAAAACAGAAAATTATTGAAAAAAATATCCCATTGTGACCACATTTTATCTAAAATTAGCATGATTTGAAGTTAAGATGAATAATAAATGTTCACATTTAAAACAGGTGGAAAAAACCTGCAAAGAAATGTTGCCTGGGTGTGACATTTTAGAAAATAATTTTCTGTGCCCAGAACTAAGCCAGTGGTTACTGCTTTGAAGGTTCAGTCTCAGGATTTTAAGAGGAAAATTGGAAAAAATTCAGAGAAGAGTAACAAATAATTAAAGATGGAAAGTATGACCCGTGCGAAGAATGAAATAGGTTTATTTAGTCCAAAGAAGAAAAAACTAAGGGATGGATTCCTTAATAACATCCTTCAGTGTGTGGCCAATGCCACTCCGTAAAATTAGGCAGAAAACAAACAACTTCAGTCTTCTGAGTCTGAGGATTCTGAAAGGAATGGCTGGTCTTTTGGCCAAATTTAGGTCTCCAGAATTCCAGAACCTGCCAACAGTACCTGAACTCTGCCAGACTCCTTGAACTGGACTTCGAGCTTTCCTGGTTGTCCAATATCTTTAAAAGTTCACCTGGTCAGAGTCTACCTTCCTGCCCTATCACTCCGCCTTTTGTCTCTATACATACGTAAAGCCTCTCTACATCACAAGTATGTATTTCAATTGCAAAGTCCACCAATGGGTTACTCTGAAATTTCTCCTCTGTTGAGAGTCACAATGTCAGGACTATAACACTTGGATAAAGCAAGTGTTTCTTTGGGATTTTCACGTAGCCAGGCACACTTATCGCTGTTTAAAAGAGCCCCAATTCTGAAACCAAACCCTTCCTGCCTTCTTATATTTCCAGCTGTCTGCTGAACGTTTGTGCTTGGACATTCCACTGGCACAAACTCCAAATGTCTTTAACTCATCAAATCCAGATCCCACTCACAGCTTCTTCATCTCTGTTAACGATACTTCTGCTATCTAACTCACACAACCTCGGACATTTTCTGTTCTCCTCTCACCCCCACAACACTCAGAACTCGATTCCAAATCCTGTCATTTTTTCCCTTGACATTTTCTCTCCATTTATTCCTTTCCATTCTCACTGCCACCTCACTAATGCACTCCTGAATATATCCTAACTGTACTGCCTGAATGTTTCCTAACTAGACCTTTCCTGTCCCCAGTACAATACCACTATATGCCACAGCTAGATTCATCATACTCAGATATGGTTTTGATTACCCCCAAACTCAAATTTCATAAGGAATTTGGAAACAGTCCAAATCCCTTCATGTAGAATGCAAATTCCTTTACTAACCATCCTGATCACCTCTCCCAACACCTATACACAACCAATATGGCTTGCTTTATTATCTCCCAAAGCAGGCCAAAGACTTTGTCATTTTTACTCTCTAGAGTTTGGGTAAAAAATCATTGTCTTCATTTGAGTTTTTCCAGAGGCCAACCCTGACCCCAGATTCAAGGATCAACAGTTTGTTGGGAGTAGTTGAAAAGGGGTAGTTGAGGGTGAAGTGACTCAGGAAAGAGAATTTAGTTAATAATGGGTACATTAGTAAATCGACAACAGTAATTAGAGTTCAATCCTACAAAATTGCTGTACTTACCCCTCAGAAATATCCTGGCCATGAGGCAAGAGAACAAGAGTATATATACCCCAACACTCGCTAGTCATTAAGAGCTGAGGGGTACTTATTAATTCTCAGGCATTCCAGCCTGCTTATGCTCATAGGCACAGCAAGCTCCCAGTAATGAGGCAGCTCTTGGCCACAAGTCAGGTTGACATATTTGGAAATGGTAGAAAGCTTTGAGGAGAAATGAGAGGAGTACTAACAGCATCTGCCCAGATACTATGCCTCTGTTCATGTTGTCCCTCCATCTAAAAAGCTCCTTTCCAAACCTCTCCTTTCATTGGGCTAACTTTTGTGAGGCTCACGTGCTGCCTCCTACAGGAAGCCCAGTTTTAGGGCCTCATCCTACTTCAGGCTGAGTTAGGTATCCCTATTCCAGGCTTTCTAACACCTTAAACAAAACTCTCTCATTAGCGAGTTTTTTATTAGTTTTTTATTAGTTTGTTTTTTGAGGGCAGAATCCAATTGTTTTTTAATCATTGCATACTAAGTAACTGGCCCATAGTAACATGTATTCATTCATTCATTCTTTCACTCAGAAAACATTGACTATGTACCTGCGTGCTCTGTCTAGGCACTGTTCTAGATGCTGGTAAAACAAATATATCAGTGAAAAAATAAACATCCCTATGCAGTTACTCTTACATTAAGAAAGAGAAAATAAACATATAATGGGAATAAGTGGTAGAGAGAAAATAAATCGGGAACAGTAACTAGGAAGGACCAAGGAGTAGAGGGTATGCGGAAACTTGGAATAGGAAGTCCTAGGAAGGCCTCACTGAAAAGATGATGCTTGAGAAAAGACCTAAAAGTAGTGAGGGAAAGAGAGTCATTCTGCTATATGGGAAATCTATGCCTGGGAAGAAGAGACAGGGAGTTTAACGATTCTGAGGCTAGAACATATCTGGCTGGAATGGTAAAAGAAGGCAAGATAGCAATGAGCAGGAGTTCAGTGACAGCGGCTAAGACCAGTGGGAGATGTAGGTCCTGAGAGGTGACAAGGAGGACAAAGGTAAGCAGACATGCAGACAGTGTGAAGTCACTTATAGAATCTGGTAACATCTTTGGCCTTAAAGACATTATCCTGAAGTGAGATAAGCCACTGACATCTAAAATAGTCAAACTCATAGAAACTAAAAATAGAATGGTGACTGCCAGGGGCTGGGGGAGGGGAAAAAACGGAGTTGCTAATCAGTGGGTATAAAATTTCAGTTATGCAAGATGAATATGTTCTAGAGATCTACTGAACAACAATGCATCCATAGATAACAGTAATCTCCTGTACATTTAACAATCTGTTAAGAAGGTCAAACTCATGGTAAGTGTTCTCACTGCAAGTGAAAAAAAAAAAAGAGAGAGAGAATGCCATTCGGATGGTTGTACCCATAGTCTAGTGCCGGGTTTGAAAAGGCCCACAGAATCCAGATGCATGGTTAGACTAAGGAATGGGAGAAAATGAAATACAAAGCTCGGAGACCGGTTTGGAAGCTAATACAGTGGTCTGGGAGAAGACGGTGCTTTCAGCCTGCTGGATAGCAGTAAAAGCAAGTCAACTTCTAAATAGATTTTGATTACCAAGCCAACAAAATTTGATGGTTTGAATGTAGGTGTGAGAGAAAAAAAGGAGACGAGGATATTTATTCAATGAATATTTGTTGAATGAGTAAGAAGCCAAATCTTGAGAACACATGAAATAGCCCTGGGGGTGGAGATGGAAGGAGAGGTTAAATGCAATAGATGAGAAGGAAAAACATCCAGACAGCCAAGAGCTGAAACTTGGAGAAGACTAATGCTTTTAGGGGAAGGGGAGGAGTCGACAAAGGACACTGATAAAGTCAGAGAAACAGCAAACATTCTGCAAAACAGAGACTTGGAAACAGAAGAAACCCTAGGAAAAGACGGGCGCTTGTAGCACCATGAGGCTGAGCTTAAGCTCAAATGTTTAGATTGGAGCAGAAACCACAGTGAATGTGATATAAACTGCAGATGAGGGCGGGGAGGGCACGGTGCCGCAGAACAGTCAGGCTGTTCTCTAGTCTAAATCAGCGTCCCTGCACATGTCAGAGGTGGCCTTTCTAAATCTCGGGTGAGCAAGTTGCCACCAAGCTGAAGGTATCTTCTATGAATGAGAGGTTCATAGCACGCGCTGCGGGCTCCAGCCATCTTCTTTTTAAATTCTTCAAGCTGCAATTGGAGAGGAAGGATTTCCAAGGTGATTTTTCAACAGTTGGCTATTCAGACAAGACCAGTATGAGAAAATAAACACAGGCTTAACGTATGGTAAGCAAAAGGGCTTTCATCGCCCAACAAAAACATTAACTTATCAGAGGGGAAATGTGCATGGGCTGTATTCTGAAGTTTTCTTCTTCTCTAGCTTCTTTTTGTCTTCAGGAAAAGAGAGAAGCCCTTAATACATTTGAGTTCCCATTCAGCACTTCCAGCCACTTTTTTAAACCTTCATTAAATGAGTTAGTCATCTGAGCACGGCTGTATAGAATCTCCCTCTAGGTAGATATGAATTATGAAACCCTCATACCTAGCAAAATGATGTCAGACATAAAGCTGAACACAGCCAGATTCAAAGTAAGAAGAGGAGGCCAGGAAAGAGAGCCAGAGAGCACACAAGTACTCCAAAGATGATCCTAACAGATGTTTTGTGACCATTTACACAGATTGGGACAGAGATGTCTGGGTCATGAGTCACTCTACAAGGTCAGCAGAAATAATGTGTGGCTTCTGCATTCAGTCTTCCAAACAGTTTTACCAAAGTTTCATACCAAAGCTGTGACATATTTGCTGACATAGGTGACACCAGAATGACATTAAGTCTGATTAAACACAATATAGTGTCAAAAATTTCTTATTCAAATAGTAAGTTCTAATGATTTCTTATGGTACCTTTTCTGCTCCTCATTCTCCTGGATCTGCTTCTTCTCAGGACCATTTAACTCCTTTCTGTGGAAACATGTCTACCTAGAGGCACATTTACTCTGTGCTAACAGAGTGTAAACATCAGTGCCCTCATTTGCAAGAGCCTCTGGGCATATCGGGAGTGTCTGGGAATTGTATAATATCCTGTGTTGAGTAGAAAGCAAGTTTGTAATGAGGAACAGTTACTAAAAAAACATTTCACAGAAACTGCCAAGGGAGATCCTAGAAAAAAATGGAGACCTGAACCCCAAGGATTCTATCAATTGTTAGGTTTATTTTTCTTATCCCAAATAAATACCCATTTTTACCTTATTCTATATTTGTAACTCTATGGTCTTTTTCTTCTTAAAAGGGCTAAAATGATATCAACTTTAATCCTTTGATTTATTCCTTGTCCTACCTCTAAATCTAGACCCCATTTTTCTATAAGTATTGAGAATATAAGGAATCTATAATCAGTAATTCCTGATCAGCTTGGAGTTGGACCTTCCTGAGTCAATTCTGATCTTATGCCATGCCCAGTTTCCAAAAATGGTATTGTCACCTTATTCCTATGTGACTGAGCTCTCCTTTGCATGCCTTAGCTCAAGTATTTAGCTATATCTTGGGTTGCTGTCTGATAGCCTAATTGATCTCAGACTGAGAGCTTTCTTTGTCTCATAAATCTCCAAAGAATGGAGTTCTTTAGCTTGGCCAACCTCTGAACCTCCTCAAGGCCTCCTGCTACCACCATCTTACTACCTGCTATTGGGTGCTTCCTTATGTGCTCTGCCCCATGGTTGGCGGGTCTGATTCTGAGCATTCCTGTTCTGGCAGAGCTGATCAAGCCAGAATTAAGCTTAGCACACAATGATTATAAGTGTTTGCTTCAGCCAGAATACTATGAGTAAAATGATTGTATTATAATTTCACTTGGTGAGATCTCCAGTGATGTTAACTGGAAATGAAGCATAGCCTAGCTAAGAAAAACATGGATCCATTATGCAATAAAACAGATATAAGTAGCTCCAATATTAGAGGTTATAAAAAAAAAGAGAGCGAGAGAATAAAATCAGAATGTTATAAAGCATTGGCTCCAGAGAAATGCTTATTATTTAAAAATATGCCATGAAGGTTCTAGTACTATTTTTAATTCATCATTCCTAAAATCTGGAAACTGAATTTTGTGACATACATTAAAGGAAATATTTCTGCAATAGAACTGAAAGGTAGAAGGGTTTCCTTTAAAGAGTGTGCCAATAGAGAAAAGCATGGCGTTGGTCAGCATGCCACGCCATGCACATTCTGAATGCATCCCCAGGAATTATAAGTGTTGTCTTCTTTAGAGCATTTTCCATTACAGGTTTCCAAAAGAGATGGTTTGCATCAGATGTAATTTTCTGTATTATAGACACAGATCACAATTCACAGAGTACCTTCACACGTTTGAAGATAGTTGTAATGATTATGCCGCCCACTTGCTGACTGCTTGTGAGCCTCTTTGTATCATATGTGAATGTTCAGTGAACTCCGGGCAGGCATCATATTTTGCAAAGTTCTCTGACATTATCTCTGACACCACTCTGGTATCTGAAGGTAGCCATTTGGCGACTGCCCTCTAATTTATCTTTACCTTCAATCACAGTGTTTTTCTTAATTACTACTCTCCTGTTACTTTGTTCATGTGTGGCCCTGGTTTTTTTCCAGCCATTAATATGATTCTTAAGAACTACAATTTTAGCCCAAAGTGGAAACACTATTTAGTTGCAAAGGATTATCAGCTTTAAAACAAATGTTTCAGGAATAGATTATAAAAGGCAAATAATCATGTAAAGAAGAAGTTTTTAAATAAAAATATTTTTTCTTAAAAATTTAAAAATCTCTTAAAATGAAAAATATTATCAAATCAGTTACATAAATGCCAACCTTTGAGTTTTTCAGTTTTTCAATAATTATTATTTTTTATTATTTTTTTATAAATTTTTTTTTAAAGATTTTATTTATTTATTTGACAGAGAGAGATCACAAGTAGATGGAGAAGCAGGCAGAGAGAGAGAGAGAGGAGGAAGCAGGCTTCCTGCTGAGCAGAGAGCCCGATGTGGGACTCGATCCCAGGACCCTGAGATCATGACCCGAGCCGAAGGCAGTGGCCTAACCCACTGAGCCACCCAGGCGCCCCAATTTTTCAATAATTATTATTTACTGCCTACATCAAAACAAATGTTGCAACTAGTATCCATACAGCAAAATTGCCCCAGATCAATCACAAAAGTGGGAAATCCCTTTCTCTCTTTATTCCACCTATGTTTTCCTTAAAGTAGGTGTTCATTATTATGAACAGCTGTTCATTATTCAGTCAACAAATAATTACTGGGCAGGTACCATATTCCAGACACCACTTAGTTCTCAGGATTTCAAAATGAATTAGACACTTCTCTCACTTGGTATATATTCATGCATGTCTAAATCACTGTGCTAAGTAGTAAATTAAATCATGTTATACATTTCTTTAGCCTATAGTATATCTAAATAAAATTTTATTAAAGAAAAAAATGTTCTGAATTTTGGATAACAGAATATTGGAGCTAGACCTTGATGTCTCAGATAAAATAATAACTTGAATTATCCTCTCAAGGTAATTTTTTTGTCATTTCTCATTTATAAGGATAAGAGTAGCATTTGTTGTTTACTGATTTTGGCACCTAACTAAATAATAGAATATTATGTTCTTTCAAGTCTTTTTGTTGTTATTCATGTCAATTCTCAGTAAAATGCACACCTAGGAAATAATTAATTTTTGAAAGTATAGTGTACACCTAGGAAATAATTAATTTTGTTACTTCAGTTACATTAAAAAATTACCAAAAATGCCATTTTTTGCAAAAATAAAGCATTAGATGGTAAGTTATTAAAGTTTTAAGGTAGTCTTTACTCATGACCAATACTGCCTATCAGATAACTTTCATATGCCCTAATTTTTTCCTCTGCCACAAAAACAGTTTTGTGAGTGTACAGAGTATAAGTATACTTTTGAAGTATACACAGAAGGTATTTCATCAGTGACAGTTTGGCATTCTGTTTACCTCAAATCTTTGACTCAGGTCAGCCTGGGTCCCCATCCTAATTCTACTCCTTTATAACTGAAATCTTGACCTGGTTTCTTGACCTCTTGAATTGGTTGAAATTAAAGAAAATCTATTGCACAATCAACAGTGTCCAGAAGCAGGGAGGTCCCCAGGTATGGTGTGTTAGGTCTCTGGTTCTGATTCTTTCTGATGCTCTTGACCTGCCCTACCCTTGCTCTTGGACTGGTAGGAACATGTATGCAGGAGTTCTAGGTATTACATTGACATGAAGATATCCTGAAAAAGAAAAGGAACTGCCATTTTTCATGTCTTTGCCCAGCAACTGTCCCCAAAAAACATGTCAAAAGTCTTCCCCTGGTGTCATTAGCCAGAATTAGGTCACATGGTCATTACCAAACTAATCATGGTGGGGGAAGGGGATTGCCACTCACATTTAGCAGGTCAGTGTCTTTCCTAGAGATGTGGATAGGGTAACCTTTCTCTGAGTCACATGGGGTGTGGGGAGGTTTTTTTGGAAACTTAAACAAGATTAAAGTTTCATTAAGAAGAATGAATAGATGGTTGACAGCCAACATAGCCCATTATCTGTTCATTGGCTGGCTACCAGGTAAATGGAGGATTCAGTATTTTTATCTCTCTCTCACATACCTTCTCCCTCTCCCAAAATATGTCATGATTTTACTTAGATTACTATCTAAATTTGCATAATTATGGTTGTGTAAATAATATTCACTATTAAGGTACATAATTTTCTGTAGTTTCATTTCCTTTCTTGTAATTTTGGTTTTTTCCTTGGATTAATAATTACATTTTTAAATATTTAATTGTCATGGGGCACCTGGGTTGCTCAGTTGGTTAAGTATTAGACTCTTGATTTCAGCTCAGGTCATGATCTCAGGATCATGAGATCCAGTCCTACAGCGGGCTCTGTAGTCTGCTCTGTGGTCTGCTTGGTAGTCTGCTTGAGGATTCTCTCCCTCTCCCTCTGCCTCCTCCCCTACTCCTTATATTCATCTAATATGGGTCCCTGAATCCATGCCCTCTGTTCCATATTCTGCAGAGAATGAATCTCTACCTACTGGGGGAAGGAAGGAGGAAATCGAAGAAAGAGTAGTGTTCTGACCATGCAGGTGGGTCAGGGGATGTGAGGCCTACAGACTTTGTATACAGACTTTTAACCAAGCCTTTTGTTTGTACCACTCAGTCTCGCATTCCGAGGTACTTGGCAGCTCCAAATTATGAGCCTTTTCTCCAGCAAGAACTGTTTTCTTTCTTGTCTGCAGGCACTCAGGTTTCAGCTTTCTCCACTCTGCTAAGAGAGTTGCTAGGGATCTATCTGCTTTACACGTTCCCATAATGTACTGATATCACTTACTCTCATCCTACTCATATTATCTTTTGGGTTTACCCACTTTGTTTTTATGCCTTCCTTTATATTTTAGCTGGACTTTTGGAGAAAGTAGACAGGAATCCATGCATTTGATCTACTATATTTGACTAGGTATCTGTTAACTGCATTAAGCCTCAATTTCGCCATCAATAAAATGAGAATGTTAACGGTACCTATCTCATGATATGTTTGATGAATTAAAGGAGCAAAGCATTAAAATTGTTAGTATATTGCCTAACATAATAAGCAGCAACTGAATATTTATTATTATTACAGTTATAAAACAAACACATAACCTTTATATGCAAAAAATAATTCACAAGAAAATGTGTTCCATTCTCTTTATTTTATGTTAAAAATTCCATAAGAATAGAAATGTTGCTTGTTCTGTTTATTGATTACTACCTATTTCTAATTAAGTTGGATTGAATTTTTCATACTTGCATTCAAGAACTTACTAATTAAATAAAACATCTTTGTAGTTAAAATCATGCATTTCACAGATGAAGACATGTAGGCCTACTATGTTGAGATCATCAAAATGTGAACTTAGCAAACCCATTGTCATTGATATATAGTGATGACTTCCCTGTCCCCCATCCCAACAAGTAATTATCTCTTTGTTTTGGTTATACACAATGATATTTTTGTAATCATTTCCTATGGGCAAACTATTGGTGTGACTAAGATGATTTAGGGGAAAGGGGGGTGAGTGAAACTTTAAAATGGATTTATAAATATTTCTAATATTTCTAATTGTCAAACTTCTGTTAACCAAAATCTGAGGGACTTCCATATGTTACCTGATAGAAACTGTCATCACTACAGACTACATAAAGTCCAAGTGATCAAAATATTAGAGGTCTGTTCTTTAAAAACTATCATCGGGGTGCCTGGGTGGCTCAGTCATTAGGCTTCTGCCTTCAGCTCAGGTCATGATCCCAGGGTCCTGGTATCAAACCCCACTTCTGGCGTCCTGCTCAGCAAGAAGCCTGATTCTCCCTCTCCCACTCCCCCGGCTTGGTTCCCTCTCTTGCTGTCTCTCTGTCAAGTATATAAAAAAAAATCTTTAAAAATAAAATATAAAATAAAATAAAAACTGTATCATCAGGGTGGACCTAGTCACTAAGAATAAATTTAATAGTGTCTGGACATTCTATAAAAAAAGGAAAGCAGCTAATCATTTTATCACTAAAGGACCTTGGTCCATGTTGCTGCAAGTACCCCACCTTCTCTGCCCTGTCTGGCATTTTGCCTGTATCCTTCATCACACTTGCCAACTCAGAGTATTTACTTCCTCACACATGGGTTGTATTTTCCTTTGAGACAAGGCTGTACCTGACTCATGTTTGTATTCCCCAAAGCCTTGAAAATTGCAGGCATGCCATAAGTATCTGAAGAATGAATGAGTGCCTTTACTATTTTCCCCTTTTCTGTCGTAATATAAAGACCCAATTCATTGTTTTCTTTTTCTAACCAGTATTTCAATAATGGATATATACTTATTTTACTTACTATACTGAGATTAATAAAACAGGGTATCAACCCCTCTTATATAATTGTATACCACAGCCCACTCTATAAACTATTACAGTTGTACTTCCTTGTTTTTAATTGCTTCACTCTTTTGCATCATTATACCTGAATCTCCACTTCTTCACCTCTTTTTGATTCAGACGTTAGGAAGCTGGTGTTAAGTTTACTAGCATGTGCTATCAGTTTGGGAAGAGCGACTGTTGAACATGGTACTTTTTCAGACCACTGAGAGATGTTCAATTGAGCCATAATGTTTTTTCATGTCAGACTGTAAAGTTACATCATAAATGAAACATCATCTTAGTTAGCTGTCTCATATTGTGACCTACTGTGAATATTATCAGAATTTATCTGAAAACTGGCATTTAAAAATATTTAAAAACTAGTGTGATATATTATCAGATTTGAAATAATAATAATAATGTGATAAGAACAAAATGTTTTCTATAGGAGTTCCTCTTCCATCAGAAGTCAAAAGGAAAACAAGAGGCAACTTACAGACAAGAAAACTAGAAAACTGTAACTAGTCAATAAAACCTTTTCTGATTTTTTTTATTGTACATTTTTTTTTTTTTTGAGAGAGAGTGCACGAGAGGGCAGGTGTCAGGGGTGAACAGAGGAACAGGGAGAGAGAGAATCTTAAGCAGTCTCCATGCCCAGCATGGAGCCCAAAACCAGCTCTGTCTTAGGACCCTGAGATCATGATCTGAGTAGAAATTGAGTCAGACACTTAACCAACTGAGCCACCAAGGTGCCCCAAAACCATTTCTGATTTAAAAAAAAAAAAAAAAGTATTTACTAGTATTTTGCAAGGTCAGTCAATCTAGACTGGAAATCACTAATAACATGGTGTCACATTGGTTTCTTCAGAAAATATTCATTTTTATAACAACTGTTCACTATAATATATTTGTCATTTCTCCAAAGTGTTTAATTGTGGAATTTTTAAAAGACAATAAGTGTTTTGAGGACTAAGCAAAGTTTTATTTGAGGCCATGTAAATTTGTTTAAACATATGCTTTCTTTCCTGTTGTATAGACAACTAGGTCTGGTGTAACTCTACCAATCTTCGCATATATGATCATCTAATTGATTGCTTCATAGAGCTAGAAATTCCAAAAAATCAGTACAAAATTGTCTGTTGGATGAAATCTGAAATAATAAAACATATTTGGAGACATAATTTTTAAATTAACAATATTTCTTGTATTTTTAAAATAATATTTTCCCATGTACATGTCTCCAAAGCCTGAGGGCTAGCATTTGCTGAGTGTCATGATGGGGGTGGGACTCTAAAGTCTGAGGTGAAAATTTGGCTTTTTGTCTTTGATCATTGTCAAGACGATCCAAACTAATATTGTCCCCTTCTTGTCAGTTGTTGCTGAGACTTTCATATTTCCCTCTATAAAAGAAATCCATGTGTCTTTTTGCTGCATCATTTGAAGAAAGTTTGGTTTTGATCACATGGCAGTGTGAAGAGGTTGTCACTGAAATTGAGACATAGATTTAACATTTCCCTGAGTCATCTCAAGGCTCTGCTAATACAATTTCACATCATGGATGGTGTCACTAATCTTCTTGTGCACTTAAGCAATAAAATATTTGCCTTTCAGAGGGATTATTAAAAGTAGGATTTTTTAAAATAATTTTTTTATTAAAAGTAGGATTTAAAAAAAAGGTAGGATAATGCCATAATGATTCTTCACACGAGCTAAGCACAATATGAATGATTAATATTCAATAACAACAAAAACATTTGTTAAATTCTTCCATGGAAAGTTTCAGGAATTTGACAGTTTATCTGTGATCATTTGCCAGCATAAGACTAAATGTTCCTGGAAAACTTTCTCCCCTATTCCTGTAATAGTTTGTAAAGTTCTTCACTTCTTTCCTAAGATCCTCCATACAATCTAAATTTTTAAAAAAGACATTATTTATTTGACAGAGAGAGTGAGCACAGGCAGGTAGAGGGGCAGAGGGAGAGGGAGAAGCAGGCTCCCCACTGAGCAGGGAATCCCTATGCAAGGCTCAATCCCAGGACCCTGACCCTGACCCATGACCTGAGCTGAAGGTAGATGCTTAACTGATTGAGCAACCCAAGCACCCCTACAATCTCAGTCTTAAAAGAACCATTTGCCTTCTGCTTAATAGAAAAAGTGGAAGCCATCAGTATAAACGGTATGAACTACCTTCCCTCCCTATTCCCATTGCTGACTCTTGATCTTGAACTTCCCAGCCTTCAAAACTGAGAGAAATAAATATTTGCTGGTTAAGTCACCCAGTCCAACATATTTTGTTAAGGCAGCCTCAACTGCCTAGGACAGGTCCCAAAGATGTTTTGTTTGTGTGGGTTGTATTCATTGATATTTACCATAACCAAAATCAAAACAGACTTTTAAATAATATTTATTTAATTTTATTTAATTGATTATTATTTAAATAATATTTAATTTTGTATATTTTATTTATTTAATTTGCTTATTCATTACATGTTGTAGTCACTATGTGTTAATGTAATAACATATTTTTATGAAAAATATATTTCCATAGGAAGAATGGTAAATTTTAAAAATATTTGCTTAACAGAAAAAAGCTGGATTCTCTTATCTTCTACATTCAACTGGTTGTAATGTTTTGGTTTTTGTTTGAAGTATATGAACAATACCTAGTATCATACAAATATGTAGACAGAAAAAGACAAGATTATTGTAATAGACTTTTTAGACAATTGTGGATATTCTTCTTTGATGCCACATCAAAATTTGTATCTGAAAGATTAGTTGCAAAGTGAATCATGTCAATGAAGATTTGGCATTCTGTTACATTAAAATTCACTGGTTTATTTTGCACTTTGAATGGATCTTTCGCTTCTGTATGATGTTGTAACACTGTGCATTAAAAATGTGAAATATATTGGCTCATTGAATTATGCAGTTCTTCCAAATACACACACATGAGATAATAGGAGTACAAAAAGTCAAATAAACTCAATATTACTGTGAAAATAGTTTTGACTATTTCTAGACAGTATGGTCTAGTGGTTAAGAGGAGCAGGATCCAGTTTTAAACTCCTGACTGACTCCTGGGTATGATTATCAGCCATACTGTGGAAAATCTGTGCATCCATTTATTATAGGACTAATAAAAATACCTTCATCATTAGGACTGCTGTTATACTGAAGTGGCATAACAGGTGTAACTACTGGTGTACAGTCAACAACCAAGAATGACAGTTCTTTTTATATTTCTTTCTGTTCCTAATTTCATCCTGTGCTTCCAGCTGATATCTGTGTTCTATACTTTGACTTCATTTCCTCTTCTTATCTCTGACATTCAAGGTATATGTGACCCAGGTCAAGGCTGAAAATTTTTTTCAGAGATTAGAATCTTCAGCTAAATCCAAACTGGAAGGCAAGGAGACAGGTGAGGGCATGTTTTTTAGGAAGAGAGAAGATTTCTAGAATTTTAAGAGGTATAGAAAATGAGTCCTTAAATCCCAAGGATCCAAAAGTTGCACAGGTGAAGGATATAATTTATTAAGGATATTTCCTTATTAAGGAAAGGATATGATTTTTAAGAGGAGTTGCTATTCCTAGAGCCTCCTTGGGCTTCTCTATAATAGGAAGTGGAGCTTCTCCTTCAGGCTGCTTGAGTTGTTAAAACATTTGGGAAAAGCATTATGTCAACCTAAAAACAAGGGTTTGTACTCAGCTCCTGGACCATGGAAAAATAGCTGACTTCAGCTCTTTGTCAGAAGTCTGACTCAAGTTGGGTTCAAGTTTCCTGCTTTGGTTACTATTGCTGTGTAACAAATTACCCCAAATGGCAGTGTAGTTTAAAACAACCATTTTATGAAACTCACAGATTCTACCATCAGTAATTCAGACAGGGCATAGTATGAAAGGCCTGACTCTGCTTCTCCATGTCTGGGGCCTCAGCTGGGAAGATGCAAAACCCTCCAGAGCTGAGATCATCTGAAGTCTCATTCACTCTCATTGCTGGGCTCAGCAAACCTAAACATGGTCTATCCATGGGGCTGAGGCTAACTCATAACATGGTAGCTTCAAGGTAATCAGAAGTTACACAGTGGTTTAGGGCTCCAAATGTGAGTATTCCAGAAAACAAGTTAGAAACTGCATTGCCTTTCATTATCCAGCTGCATAAGTCACATAGTTTCACATAGTATCATTCAACCAAATTAAATTGGTTGAAACAACGTCACAAAACATATATAGTAGGATGGAAATGCTTCACATGCATGCTCACACAAACACAGATGTGCATGTGTGCATATACACACACATACACTCACTCACTCGCTCGCTGAAATTGTGAAATTCTCACTCCCATACACGCAGATAACAACACTGAAAGAAACACATCAAAGTGTAAACTCTAGTTCCTTCTGGATGGTGAGTGATTTTATTTTCTTTATTTCTACTTTATTTTCCCATTTTCCTTGCCAAGCTTTCTCTTTCAATCTCTTCATGCCAAGCTCTGCTACCAAAGAAAACTTGATCCTTCTCAAGCTCAGACCAGCCAAGCCCCAAATTATCCAAGTCTACTTCTGACTCACTGGACTCTGAAGCCTTTTGTTTATTCTCCTATTCATTCTTTATCACTGGGTCTATGCTCACAGGGTAAGACAATTCTTTACCTTAAGCTCCAGAGAATAGTTTCATTGTCTGGAACTCGGGTAGTTTAAAATGTGGCCACAACATTCTTTGACATTACTCCTCTCCTCTTGAATATAGGCCCTCAAATCAAGGTTTACTTCTCATTGTCATCTTGCTCTGAAAAGATTTATATTTCAGCTTTATTCGCTTCTACTGAGTCAGCCAAGTGAACCTTGATCGAGTTCTCTGGTGCCTAGGTTTCTGTGCCCAGGTGCCAGTAGTGTGGCACTGAGTTTTTGTTGTTATTGTTGTTTTTCAAGTATTTACCAATTTGAAGAAGATTTCCCAACCTAGAAATGAATAAAGTCACTAACTACTCCTGTCTATAATAAATGTAAAGGTCTAGGCTCAGATATAAGAAATCTTCTGCCCTATAAACAAGCCCTTGTTATCTTTTATTCATATGCCATTCCTGATACAACAGCAAAGAAGATAAGAAGTTCTATCAACAACCATCCCTCCTCCCTTCCAGAAACTATTGACAGAGCCTCAGGTCGACCATTGACCAACTGGGGTGTCCTTGTTTTCTCTTTGTAACAAATGTCCAAAACCATACAGTAAACTTCCATCTCCTCGACCGGTAATCATCTACTAGCAGTCAGTTGTTCTGAGATGGAAATGAGTCCAACTAACATCTCCCAGGCTCCCAGGCCTACTTCTGAGACATCTGTTGGATTCCTAACCATAGCCTCCAGACAGGGCTAGCCAGGAAAGCCCTCTCCAAAAAAAAAAACAAAAAAAAATAAAAAAAAAAAAAAATTGGTGAAGAGAAAATTATTCTTGGATTTATATCCCAAGAAAATCACCAGAAGTTAAATATCTCTTGCTAAAGGCTTAGAAGACCATAAGAGCAAGGAGTCAAGCTGAATATATATAATTTGCTGTATTCTTTTTTTTTTTAAAGATTTTATTTATTTATTTGTCAGAGAGAGAGCACAAGCAGGCAGAATGGCAGGCAGATGCAGAGAGAGAAGCAGGCTCCCTGCTGGGCAAGGAGCCTGATGCGGGATTCGATCCCAGGACCCTGGGGTCATGACCTGAGCCGAAGGCAGTGGCTTAACCGACTGAGCCACCCAGGCGTCCCAAATTGCTGTATTCTTAAAGAAAAATCTTCTTTTTTTGTCTTATGGTTAATGGATATTTCTGAATAAATAATAAACTTCCTTCAAAGTAGCCATCAGGGCTAGGGACACAATTATTCTAATGATGCTATTCTAATCCATACCTTTTAAAATTCCTCTTTTGGAATTATCTTTATAGAGGCCATGTTATTTTGCCTATATTCAATGCCTCTAGTTAATATTTATTTAGTCCCTGCTTCTTGCTAGACACTGTTACACACAATGAAGATATAGTGGTAAACATGAAACACAAAATCCCTGCCTTCTCTGAAACTATTATAAACAAATAAACAAACAAATAATATTTCTGATGGTGTTAAGTGCTGACAAGAAGGAGAAAGTGAAACTTTCATCAAAGCCATCTATGAAAAACCCACAGCGAATATCATTCTTAATGGGGAAAAACTGAGAGCTTTTTCCCTAAGGTCTGGAACACGGCAGGGATGTCCACTATCACCACTGCTATTCAACATTGTAGTAAAAGTCCTAGCTTCAGCAAGCAGACAACAGAAAGAAATAAAAGGCATCCGAATCATCAAAGAAGTCAAACTCTCGGCAGATGATATGATACTTATATGGAAAACCCAAAAGACTCCACTCCAAAACTGCTAGAACTCATACAGGAGTTCAGTAAAGTGTTAGGATATAAAATCAATGCACAGAAATCAGGTGTATTTCTATACACCAACAGCAAAACAGAAGAAAGAGAAATTAAGGCGTCAATCCCATTTACAATTGCACCTAAAACCACAAGATACCTAGGAATAAACCTAACCAAAGAGGCAAAGAATCTGTACTCAGAAAACTCTAAAGTACTCATGAAAAAAATTGTGGAAGACAAAAAGAAATGGAAAAACCTTCCATGCTTATGTATTGGAAGAACAAATATTGTGAAAATGTCTATGCTTTCTAAAGCAATCTACACATTTAACACAATCCTTATCAAAATACCAACAATTCTTTTTCAAAGAAATGGAACAAATAATCTTAAAATTTATATGGAACCAGAAAAGACCCTGAATAGCCAAAGGAATGTTAAAAAAGAAAGCAAAGTTGGTGGCATCACAATTCCAGACTTCCAGCTCTATTACAAAGCTGTAATCATCAAGACAGTATGGTACTGGCACAAAAACAGACACATAGATCAATGGAACAGAATAGAGAGCCCAGAAATAGACCCTCAACTCTGTGGTCAACGAATCTTTGACAAAGCGGGAAAGAATGTCCAAGTAAAAAGACAGTCTCTTTAACAAAGGGTGTTGGGAAAATTGGACAGCCACATGCAGAAGAATGAAACTGAACTACTTCCTTACATCACACACAAAAATAGCCTCACAATGGATGAAAGACCTCAATGTGAGACAGGAACCCATCAAAATCCTTGAAGAGAACATAGGCAGCAATCTCTTCGACTTCAGCGGCAGCAACTTCTTCCTAGAAACATCACCAAAGGCAAGGGAAGCAAGGCAAAAACGAACTATTGCGACTTCACCAAGATCAAAAGCTTTTCCACAGCAAAAGAAAGAGTCAACAAAACCAAAAGACCACTAACGGAATGGGAGAAGATATTTGCAAATGACATATCAAATAAAGGGCTGGTATCCAAAATCTCTAAAGAACTTATCAAACTCAACACCCAAAGAACAAATAATCCAATCAAGAAATGGGCAGAAGACATGAACAGATATTTTTGCAAAGAAGACACCTAGATGGCCAACAGACACATGGAAAAGTGCTCAACATCACTTAGCATCAGGGAAATACAAATCAAAACCACAATGAGATACCACCTCACACCAGTCAGAATGGCTAAAATTAACAAGTCAGGAAATGCCATATGTTGATGAGGATGCAGAGAAAGGGGAACCCTCCTACACTGTTCGTGGGAATGCAAGCTGGCGCAACCACTCTGGAAAACAGCATGGAGGTTCCTCAAAAAGTTGAAAATAGAGCTACCCTATGACCCAGCAATCGCACTACTGGGTGTTTACCCTAAAGATAACAAATGTAGTGATCCAAAGGGGCATGTACACCCGAATGTTTATAGCAGCAATGTCCATAATAGCCAAACTATGGAAAGAACCTAGATGTCCATCAACAGATGAATGGATAAAGAAGATATGGTATATGTATATGTGTGTATAAATATATATATGTATATATATAAATATATATATATATGGAATACTATCCAGCCATCAAAAGAAATGAAATCTTGCCATTTGACATGATGTGGATGGAACTAGAGGGTATTATGCTAAGCGAAATAAGTCAATCAGAGAAAGGCAATTATCATATGATCTCATTGATATGAGGAATTTGAGAGGCAGAGCAGGGGGTTGTGGGGGGTAGGGAAGGAGAAAAAGAAACAAGATGGGATCAAGAGGGAGACAAAGCATAAGGGACTCAATCTCACAAAACAAACTGAGGGTTGCTGGGAGGTGGGGGGTAGGGATAGGGTGGCTGGGTCATGGACATTGAGGAGGGTATGTGCTATGGTGAGTGCTGTGAAATGTGTAAGCCTGATGATTCACAGACCTGTACCCCTGGGGCAAATAATATATGTTAATAAAATAAATAAAATAAAATAAAGGAGAGAGTGATTTGGGAGACTGGAAATATTTTAGACAGAGGGGTCAAGGCATGCCTTTCTGAACAGGTGAAATGTGAAGAAAAGGAACAAGCTTCCTTAGGATCTGGGAAGAATGATCTAGGGCCCTGAGAGAAAACTGAGATTGCTTCGTAACATATGGATAAATGGAAAGCTACTGGAGGATTTTCAGAAGGGCGTAACTTAATTTGGTTAATCTTTGAAAATGGATTTGAGATAAGTGGGTGAGTGTGGTGAGCCATTCAACTGAGTCATAGAATTTATGGTACAGACTGAATTTTCTAGCTGGGGAGTCATTTTTAAAATATGATTTCCAAAACTGTTGTTAGCAACAGAGGAAGACCTTAGAAGATTCTCCACACTAACCCCACCCTAAGTCCTTATGAAGAATAAATATCTTGTTAACAATGAATATGTATATAAGGGCAGTTAAGTTTGTAAAGAATTTGTCTAAGAATTGGACATATGAATTATATAAAGATAGATAATAGAGCTACTTAAGTTTTTTGTTTGTTTGTTTTTTAGGAGGGTTAAATGTGCTGTTTGATTTTTTTTCTTTAAAGATTCATTTATTTCAAGAGAGCACACGCCTGAACAGAGGGAGGGGCAGAGGGAGAGAAGCTCAAGCTGACTCCCCGCTGAGCATAGAGCGCTACTAGGGGCTTGATCTCACAACCGTGAGATCATGACCTAAGCTGAAACCAAGAGTCAGATGCTCAACCAACTGAACCACCAAGGCCCCCTTATGCTGTTTCATTTTTTAAAAATTTTTCATGAAAACTGTAATAGTACACTTGAATCTAGAGCTTGTCTAAATAAACACATACTCAAAATTAGAAGAGCCTAACATAATGCAGTCTCCTTGAACCCTAAAAACAGAATTTGGTCTGGTTCATAAGGGGAACTTATATTAAATGGCTAATCTCTCTAGACATATGGAAATATGACATCCATACACATTTTTTTTCCATTTCACTTACTTTACCACTCAGACTTTGGGAATCTTCCCGTAAGTTGTCTATGACTCATCCTTGCATCAGATGACTTAATGCTTCCATCTGACTAAGAGAAGGGAACATGATTATTTAAGAAATCCACCATCCCCACTCAGGATGCCAGGAGCCTCTATGGGGCCTAATCTTGTGGCTTGGCCCTTTTCATCTTTTCTTTTTCCTTAGAAAATCAGTGCTTACAGTTGGCCTGCTAACTGGCATTTCTTTTATCCCTTGAGGGTATTTCTGGGTCAGTATGCTTTGATAGTGTATAAAAGACTATAGAAGAGCCCAGCTAGATTTCTTTGTGCAGAGCAAAACAAACCCTGTTCCTCCTCTTCCTTCTTTTCTTTTCCCTAGTAAAATTGCTAATGTTTGGAGTAGTCCAGTCCTAGCCAAATAATTATCTCACTGGAATTTTCACAAAAACACTTATCAAAAAAGAAAAAAAAACACTTATCAAAACAAGTCTGTCGTTTCAATTTTACAGATGGAAAAGTGGAGACGCACAAAAGCTTCATTTCAAGCCTCAGGTCACTTAATTATCAAGGGCAGCTGCTAAGCTCAAAGCAAAGTTTGGGCCCCAGAACGTCCTGTACACTCTTTCTGAAACACATCTCTCCAGAAAACATCTAATACTTGCTGGAGACTTGCTTCCCCACCCCCAACTGAATATTGGACACGGATACGGTGTAAGCCTTCATTGTTCCTGTATACTTGTTATCTATAGTGGTGATTTGTGTGGTTAATAACCAATTCTAGGCATTAGAGTTCTCAAGTTGGTAAAGAAAAGAGTACTTCTTGATCTTTTTCAATAGACCATTTACTGAAGGAAAGTCTGTGGTTTATGTTTGAAACTGACACTGAAAGCAGCAATTAGAAGACACATTTACCTAAATTCCTAGTTTAACACTGACAGGATATACCCCAAAGTTTACATTCCCACATGAATAAAAGCAGGATGATACCTTTAAGAAAAAAGAAGGTCTTAAGAGCACACACACACACACACACACACACACACACTCACCCCCACACAAGGCAATCCAACTCTACATTTCCTTGGTTTAGAATCTTCTCTGTCTGGTTCAGAAAAAAAGATGATCAAAATCTTAAAGTAGGTTGCTTCAGTTGGCTAGAAGGAAAGATTAAGGGTGGAATGGGAGAGATAAGAGCGGGGTTGGGGAGTTACTTGCTTATTCATTGAGCTGGGCAGGGGAAATTGGCAAAGGAATTGAGCCAGTTATAAAATCTAGGAATACTGGGGAAGAGAGAGAAGGAATGACAATTTGTAGATTGTTTTACTGGGCATTTGCGAGGGGATCTCTCTTCGCATCTTCCTTAAGTATTCAGTCTTCTTCTTCTTCTTCTTCTCCTTCTTTTTTTTTTTTTAAGAATTTAATTTTTTATTTGAGAGAGAGAGAGAGAGAGAGCATGAGCAGGGGGAGGGACAGAGGGAGAAGCAGACTCCCTGCTAAGCAAGGAGCCCAGTGAGGACTCTGGATCCCGGGACCCTGGAATCATGACCCAGGCCCAAGGCAGCAGCTTAACCGACAGAGCCACCCAGGGACCCCAAGTATTCAATCTTCTTAAAGCTCCTTTACATACAGAGAAGTCTATAGTATCCTTCAGTGATTTTTGGAGTACTGTTTTTACTTTGCTTGTAAGGTTGCCAGATTTCACAAGTAAAAACACAGGTAGCCCAATTAAATGTGATTTTCTTATAAGCAATGAATATTTTTTTATGGGTGCAAGTCAAACATTGCATGGGATGATCTTCTACTAAAAATTAATATTTGCAATTTGAATTTAACCAGGCATCCTGTATTTCACCTAAAAACTCGATTCATTTGGCTAAGACATAGATAAAACAACAAAGCTTATTTTATCAGCTTGCTTACAAATTGGAAAGAAGTTTCCAAGAGTTTTTTGGGCAGTAACAGCTGTTTCCAAACTTAGCTGCACCTTGCAACCATCTGAGGAACTCCAGATTCTGGTGATTTTGCTCGGAAATATAATCAGGGCATAAGATTTTTCAAAGCATTCCAGGTGACACTAATGTGCTCCGGTGAGGAGTTGGTGACTGATGTCCAATGGTTCTCACCCTGCACTACAAACAACAAAGACCTAAGAGACTTTTGGAAAGTACCCATACCCAGATCTGACCCCAGAGCAAATAAATGGGGGGGAACAGGGAAGAGGGATGGGTTCCCTATGATGAGATTTAGGAAAAGCTCCCAATGAATGCTGTTCCCTCAA
The DNA here is from genome assembly GCF_002288905.1 of Enhydra lutris kenyoni. NCBI lineage: Eukaryota > Metazoa > Chordata > Mammalia > Carnivora > Mustelidae > Enhydra > Enhydra lutris. The sequence goes on along the minus strand of NW_019154086.1, from coordinate 42,284,501 downwards.
AAGTGAGAAAGTCCTAAATTAGAGACTAAAATATGGCATGCGAGAGAGTACAACTATAGGAAACAGTTAAAAGTTTATGTTTAATATTTTACATTATGAAATTAATATTTATTATAATAAATTCAAGCAATAAAGGAGCATGTAAAATAAAGATGACTCACCCAATTCTACTTTCCAGAGGTATCCACTGTCAAAGCCTTGATCTGATTTTCTTAGGCCAAGCATAAAGGGAGGGGGAGAGGATCAATGAGAAACAAATGATATGTGTCAATTATTTCACTTTTAATGGACTAGAACTTTGTCATGTCACCACTTCAGGGAAATGCTGTGTTTCTTCCAGGCTTCACTGTGAATCACTGAAATTGGGAGCTATATAACATAAGGGGAGAAGGGGAAGAGAGATAGGAGAGGACCAGACAACCTCTACCACAATTATATTCCCGTCTGGACATCCCCCATGTAATGGCAGTGGCCTTAGCACTCCTGGCTGTTCCATCCTCTCATGCACTGGCCTCAGAGAGTAGGAGCGACTAACCCAGCCACTGAGTTGGAAAAAGGAACTGGGCCGAAGTGTCTCAGTCTACTCTTTTTGGGTCTCTTTGGGGAGGCAGCTTATCTTGCAGAAGGCACACATTCCTAGCTCCTCTTTGGGGTATGTTTTACAGGGACAAGCTTCTACCAGGGATCACTCTGGTTTTCTAGCTCTGCCTGAGACAGAGAGGGTAATTCTGATTCTACACCATTCTGTAAACCTTTGCTGCAAAGAACACCACATGTCCTTAAAATAGCCTTATCAGAATAAAAATACTTTGTATTTCCTTTCTGTGTCTATCTTGCAAGTGGTTTCATTCACAAAGTAATCTCTCAAAACACCAGCAATATATAGTTTCCCTTTGAAAGTTACAGAGCTATCAGTAAAGAAAACAGTGTAAGTTCTCCCTGATTTTCATGTCAGGCAGGTCTCATGACCACATCTCAAACCAGTGGCATGAACATGTCATAAACAGAAAATCACAAAACCAAATGGAATGGGGAGAGATATGCAAACATATGAAATGCAGAGAAAAACAGAAAATTTTTACTAGTAGAGAAAATAATAGCAAAGCAATCGAAGGGAATAAAATAGACACTGAAATCTGACAGGAATATAGCTGTCAACTTGTATGCCTGATTCCTGAATAAAATATTCCCCATCAAACCATGTCATCTGTATGCCACCTGTCAGGCCATCATGAAGCTACATTAGGTCCCATCTAGGCAAGCGTGTGCTCAATTTCTCATTAGCTGTATTAGGTTTCCCTACTTAGGGTAATGGCCTCATTGTCTTTGCTGGACTGACACTCCTTTTGAACTGACAATAACGGTTCTTCAAAGCAGGAAAATCTAGCAAACAAATAATGGCCTTTTACAAGTACATATATACACAAATAAATATGCATATACACATGTCCATCATTGTATCAATGGATGAATGGATGAATACATAAACTTCTATGTTCCCCACGACGTAAACAATTTAAGTATTTCTGTTGCTGTTGTAAGACGGTAATTTAGTTTCCTCTGTATAGTTAGACTGTGAAATTACTCTGGTTTATTGAGGTAGACTATAAGTATGTACTTAAAACCGCGTTGGAACATTAGAACACAGAGGGCAGCGGCCGCCAGATCCGTACCATGGTTCCAAGCCCGAGGCTCGCGCTGTTCCTGCAGCTCCTGGTGCTGGGACTGGAGCGGGCGCTCCTGAGCGCCTCCGCCCAGGAGCAGGTGCCAGGCACCAGCCCAGCCCTCGGGACAGCTCCTGGAGTGCAGACCTACGCAAGTTCACGGACTGCACGTCATGCCCCGCCAGCGACTTCACAGTGCCTTCTGCCTGGGCTTCTCCGCAGCCCCTCCAGCTTCCTGTGGAGTTATTCTTAAGAAAATACATTGCAAGCCCTAAGGAGTAACTGTGCAAGCAGCTGAAAGGTAAGCCGCATTCCTGTTCTCGGGCTATTGAACGCAATGGCCGGGTTGGGGCAGGATCCCACCATCTCCATGACACACGATGCCCAGGGACGGGGCATAAGCTAGGAGCTATGAAAGGATGTGACCCTCAGTCCCTCCTTTCTGCACCTGGAGACTGCTAGCCCAAACATCCTGCTCCTCCCTTATCCCAAGACTAACTCCCTGCGTTCCTTCGCGTAGGGGAGAATGCAAACCTGCTTTAAGATATTTGCCGTCCTGTGTACTCCTTAGCCACGCTTTGGGGCATCTGTCCTTGCTTTTCTGACACACACACACACACACACACACACACACAAGCAGCTATGTGCAGGATTCAGCTACTGCTGCTCTTGATCGCAGAAGCAGCGTTGCACGGCCGCTCGGATTGGTGTAGGAGAACTTTCAGTGCGCGACTACACTTCCATCCCGCTGCTGTGGCCCATCTTGTAGCGAGAGAGGGTGGGGTGGGGAGGTAGCCTAGCCCTCCCGCTGGGTGGGACTGCTTTCTGGCTTCTTGGTCTGGAGCTGGTGCTGCAGGAAAGTGAAGTTTACTAGTCCCATCCAGGAGGCCGGAGGGAGTGCCTTACAGAAAGGACAGGGACTGTCCCGCGCGCCGGCCAGCAGGAGGCCCCACCCATTTCATCATCCATCCATTCATTCTTTCATCAGGAGCCAGCCCCTGCCCCTCAGTCTGCCCTCCAGACAGCCAAAGCCAGACTCTACCAAACAGCGGTGCGGAAGAATGGGGGCGGGTATGACCTTTGTGAGGCCTGGGTCTCTGCTCAGAGGAGCCTTAGAGGGTCTGCGACTACCCTGTCTCTGGTTCCAGCATAGAAAAGGAGACCTGCGCTGGCTCACACCAGACAGTTGACACTAAGAAACCTCAGCATTCGCACAAGGCCTCCGCCTCCAACACCACGCCCAAGGCTTGAGGGCCAGGTTGACACAAGGGACAGGCACACCGCCAGGCCCCACCCTCTCAGATGTACCGAAATTCCACCCCAGCCCCTCAGCCTGAGGGATTAGGCACCGGTTCCTAACGCTAGGGGACTGGCCCTAAGATGCCCCCCCACCCCTTCAAATGAGGGGATATTTATTTGGGGGACAAAGTTTGGAGGGGAGAGAGAACATATTAATAAAATCAATTTCAACTTTAAAAAATGATTTAGAACATTAGAACAATTTGAAACAGTTTTTTTTTTTATTGCTAAGATTCCAATGTTATGAAAGATGTTGCATCACAATGTTTTTAAATCACTGTTAAATTTTTGGTGCGGTGGAAGGAAACTGGAATATAAGTGGAGATCTGTACTTTTACTTTTGGTTCTAAGTACGAATTCATGGTGTAACTTTGGGCACTATCTGGGCCTCTCTCAGTTTCTTCATTTATACCATAGAGTGTAGAGTAGACAGTCCTTAATGCCCCTTTAACTCCAAAATCCCTTGATTCTATTTATTAAAAGTTCTAGATTAGTACCAATATATTCTTGGCTGAAGAAAAAAACAATGAGCCGAGTTTACTGAAGAGCCCATGAGCTGGTGCTGCTCCCTATAGTAGACTAACAAGGGTTGGGGGGCAAAATCAGAGAATTATTTTGTCATTCAAATTGCTTCTCTCAGTCTCTCTCTATGGGCCTATTCCTTCATAGTCAAGAATTCTAAAACAAAACAAAACAAAACACAAAACCCAAAAAACCAATTTCTATTTGTTTCTAACAGTTATAATGAAAAGAATTAAAACTCAAATAAATTATGTTGAATAACTATTAGCTAAGACAATTTGAGCAAACATGTTAAAACTACTCAAGGCGAGGATTGTTTCTATAATTTTCCAAAATAAATTTATCTGAGCCTGGATTGCAGGAGAGATGGCACCTTTTTAGGTGAATCTCTTTTTATCTAACAACAGTATTAGAAACATTAAACATATTTTAAGAGAATCTGGAATTCGATAATATGATAGAAAAATAATTAATATACATAATTTCAAATAGAAAACAAACATTTAGTTGTAGATTAGGTCTACACAAATACTAATAATATGAAAGTTCAAATTGTTTTAAATTTTGTGTTTACATTAAAGCATTATCCCCTGAATATTTTATTTTATAATAAAATTATGTGCTGTTAAAAAATAGATCAGTTCCATTGCTGGCAATATTGCAAGATCATCTTAAAACCTAGCATGCGTACAAAGTCTAGCTAAAGTATAACCAAAAGCTATGGAAATGGAAAGTGCAGCTCCTAAGAGAGTAAGAAAATTTAGTAGAGGTCAAAATCAGGCACAATCTGAAATTTCTGACTATTAAACACAGGCTGACACTTGCTCTGGCATCCCAGAGAAGAGTTACCAATCTTTATTGGCCGTGGCTTAGATTTCAGCTGCTAAGATGAGACGGGAGATGAGCCATGGGCTGAAGCAAAGATGTAGCACTGGAACAGAGACTAACAATAGAATGGGAACTTTCAAAGAGATACACTTCAGTATAAAGTGTGAGCTAGAAAAAAAAATTCCACTGGCAAATAGAGCTCAAGAGAAAGTTTGTTCAGGCTTGTGCTACAGGTAAAGAAAAAAAAAATTGTTCACTGAGAATTTGTAACTAAGACTTATCCTCATTGTTTTGGTTTTCCTATTTAGAATGCATACATCCATTGGGAAGCAGCAAACTGACAGAACAGCATAAAAGTGGTCTTCGGTCAGAAACACCACCGGGATACTAGCAGAAGCAAAAGCACATCTCTAGGAGAGAGCATACCCTTAGACAAAACCCCTCGAAGCCGTGTGGGCGTCCCATCATAAACCTCAACTTGAGAGAACACATGAGGTAACATACCACCATCTTCCTTTATTTCTGTTTCCTATATTTCTGAGTTAACACACAATGACAAACCACATATCGCACAGAGATGAAAGCAGCACAGGGCATAGTGGTTTAGAATGTAGCCTCTGGAGCCACGTCAAATAATGGTTTTGTGGACGTAAGCTAGTTGGGTTCCTTGGTGTAAGATACTTAAACCTCCCCTTTTTAAAAATTTCATCTATAAAACTGGGGTTTTTATAGTAATCTTATCTCACAGGATCATGAGAATTGAATGAGTCAGTACATAGGAAGTCCATGCAATCAGAATGGTACCTGCAGTATAGGAGCACTAGAAAGAGCTGGCCGCTACCACCACCACCACCACCACCATCATAGTTCGTTAGTTGCTCACATTATACCCCCTGTCTCATGATTAGGCTCTTTTCCCTCCACAGGTGCCTGGATTCTTATTCATCTATGCTGGAATTGAATCGTGAGGTAAACCCAGCAACTGCACATCTCAAAGTTGTATGAGTTCGTATGACTGGCTCCCTTGTGGAGAAGCAGCAGAACGAAGAACTGTAAGAAAGTTTAATGGGCAACCACTAAGCAAGGTAATTACAGAATATTTTAGAATCCACTGCTTACTTTTTGTTTAGATAGTATGTGAAGAGGCACCACCACCACCTCAACCTTAGCACCTACCCCATCTCTGCCACACCCTCCAGTGAAGACGCACCACCACGCCATTCTGGACCATTGGAAAATGGAGTGAGGAGATTAGACTGCCTGATCAGATTTCTAGCGGGACTTTGAGACTGGGCACCTCTCCATGCTCTTCCATGAGCTGTGCTGTTTTCCAGGAGCTGTCATGTGAGAAACCTTTTATCCAATATTTCAATTTTCCTTCATTGCAATTACAACAGGGAGGGGGAAATTCCTTAGCATCCCATCTTTTGCCATTACCTCTTGATGAAGTTTCTTCCTCTGAAAAAATGGTATTGATGTTTATCTCATGATGCAGATGTGAGAATCAAGTAAAATATATTTTCAAACAGAATAATTTTTATCTTATGTAATAATTCTTTAAATCTGTGCTGTAATTGCATACTTACTGGCTTTATCCTTGCTGAGGGATAGAGGACTACCCTTCATTTCTGTCTCCTTTAATACCTGGCATAGTGTCATGCATGCATTAGAACTATTTTCACTCATTCGACAAATATTTGTTGAAGATCTCAGATGCACCACTCTCTTGGGTTCTGTGTTTAACTGTAATAAACAATCAACTCCTGCTTTGCTTGATGAAAATTTGCTAAATTGACCTTTTCAGTTGTACTGACCATGTATTCAACTTATAGACAAGACTGTAAAATGCATCTTATTCACCTCCAGCAGTGCCAGGAAGTGTACCTGGGCAAACGACACAACCAGCCAGCCTAAACCTTCTGATTGAATGGGGACAGAGATACATTAGATGGCACCTGAGATGGTGCGAGGGACATGGTCTTTACTGAATGTGCCAACATACCATTGAACACATGTCCATGTGGTGCTCAAAGATGGGTATTTTCTTTAAAAGTCTGTCTCATCCATAAGGGTAGTATTTGTGTATTTTTTACCTTTGCATTACCCTCTGCCTTCAGAAATAGTTCAATGCCTGAATTTAGGAGGTGCTCAATAGAGTAATTACAAATAGAATGAAATAGTGGAGAGAGGGTATATTTTTTAAACAGTAAAACTTTTTACTGGTTACTATAACAAATATTTCAAAAATATAGCCACTGATTGCTTTGTTATTCATTGCGCAGATACTGAATGAATGCCTAAGAGGTACTATTCTTAACCACGCTAAGTGTTATCATGGATAATACTGTGCTATCTCACTGATACATACTACATTGGAATGTATTATTCTGTTTTTCTCTTTTCTGGGGTTTCTAAGACATCTAGAGGCAAATAAATGGGAAACAGGTTCTGTGAAGGTCAACCAAATTATGGGAAAGATTCACTTTCAGTGTTCGTTATCACTAGCCAAAAAGTTGTATTTGGTTTAGTTTATTAAATCCATACCTATGGATTTTCCAAGTTTGCATCTTCCAATATAAGTTAAATTAAACCTTAAACACTGGGGCAGGGGGCAGCAGGTCCTAAAAAGCAGCCAGCTGTCCCAGCAGAGCAGGCTGCTATCCCTGGAATCACTGCTCATTCTATACTTGAACTTAGTTTAACATCCAGCTGGTTGAAAAATTAGACTGGTAACCAGCTTATTGTATACTTTTTGGGAAATCTTGTCATTAAAATTGTTTTAAAATGCATCCTTTACTGACAGTTATAAATTCCGGCAGCTTTCCTGCATGACACACTACTGCTGAAACCATACCTAAATTTTAATGAGTCTTAAGTAAGTGTAATCGGAATAAGCATTTATAAATAACTTGGTTATATCAGAAAGCTAGTTACTACTATAAAACACTACAAAAATGACTTTATTGGAATTAAACATATAAGAAAACAAGGATCCTGAAGGAAACTGATATATAATAAGAAATTCCTTAAAAAATCCCTTTGAAGAAAAGTGTTAAAAAAAATAACTGTCTTAGTCCATTTTGGCTGCTATAACAAAAATATTATAGACTGGATGCCTTATAAACAGCAAATTTATTTATTGCAGTTCTAAAAAAGTCCAAGATCAAGGCCCCAGCAGATACTGTGTCTGGTAAGAGCCAACTTCCTGGTTCACAGATGGCTATCTTCTCACTGTGTCCTCATGTGGCGGAAGGGGCAAGGGAGCTCCTTACCTTCTCCTTCATAAAGATACTAATCCATTCATAAGGGCTCCACCCTCACATTCTGATCATCCCCCAAGTCTCATCTCTAAATACATCACATTAGGGGATTAGATTCCAACATACTAATTTTAGGAGACACAGACATTCAGTCGATGGCATTCCACCCCTGGTCAGGACAAAATTCATTCATTTCATCCTAACAGCCAAAAAGTCTTAACTTGTTCCAAACTCAAAAGTCTGAAAGTCCAAAGTTGCATCTAAATCAGAAAGGGGTAAGAATCAAGGTATGAGTCATCCTGAGGCAAAGTCCTCTCCATCTAGGAACCTGCAAAACCAAACAAATTATGTGTTTCCAAGATAAAATGGTGGCACAGGCACAGGACAGACATTCCCATTCCTAAAAGGAGAAATAGGAAAGAAGAAAGGAGTGACAGGTCCCAGGTAAGTCCGAGACCACACAGCACAAACAACATTAAATCTTAGGGCTTAAGAATAATCTTTGACTTAAAGCTCTGTCTTTTGGGCCCATTGGGATGGCCTTGCACCCACAGGGCTCAGCAGAATGGCCTTCCCTGCAGAGACTCTCTACCTGGGCCCTGTGGATCTCCAGGACTGGGGTTCAAAGCCCAAGTTTTGCCCAGATGGCCCCTTTTGAAGCCAAGGTGAAGGCAGCCATACCCCCTTGACCTATGCACCATGAGATAAGGCCACATGGACCTGTACTCTCTGGACAGGTGACCAATGAAGTCCATGCCACACCAGGGCACACAAGAGCCACAGCTGGGGTGGCAGAAGCACATGGCAAGAGAGTGCAGAGAGCAAGGGCCCCCCATGTGAAGCAGTGCCAGGTACTGTGCAGAAAGTTCCCATTGGTATTGAAGGCCCTTCCTTTGAACCACTCAGCCCCCTAAGCCTTTGCATTACAGGCCTGTCACGGGAGAGGTGGCTCTGTTGACCACTGATGTGCCATCAGGGTCATTCTTCCACTGTCCTGGAGAAGAGTTCCCTGGCTTCTGTTCAGAAGGTTCGCTCACACTGATCTTCTTATCAGTACTTTGGCCATACCCTCAGTGTTCTCATTTGTTGCTATACGGATAGGCTGAAAATTTCCCAAGTCTTTACATTCTGCTTCCTTTTGCTTGCCAATTCTGCCTGTAAGTCGTTTCTCACTGCTTGCATTTTACTGTAAGTCAGAGGAACTAACTGCACCTTCAACACCCTGCTTAGAACTCGCTTCAGCTAAACATCCAGTTTCATCACTTGCCAGTTCTGTGTTCCACAAAACATGAGAGCATGAACATAATTCAGCCAAGCTCTTTGCCACTTTATGGTGAAGAGGGCCTCTCCTCAGGAACAGGTTCCTCATTTCCACCTGAGGCCTCATCAGAATGGCCTTAACCGCTCACGTTTCTACCAACATCCTGTCCAGGATTACTTAGCTATAAGAACACTGAGGCTTCCTCTACAGCTCTCTTTTCTATCGGAGCTCTCACCAGAATCACCTTTAAAGTTCTGTTAAGATATCGAGGCTTTTTTTTTTTTTTAGAATGCAACTCAAAATGCTTCCAGCTTCTCCCCATGACCCAGTTCAGTGCTGCTTCCACATTTTTGGGTATTTGGGACAGCAGCACCTCCAATTTCTGACTGAATACATTTGGAAATGTATAGTATATAAATGTATTCCAAATGAATACATTTGGAAATACTGTGGACTGGGTGGCTTAAACAACAAGTATTTCTCTCTGACTGTTCTGGAAGCTGGGAAATCTAAGACCAAGGTGCTGGCAGGTTATAAGGACACTCTTCCTCCTGCATGACCCAACACTGCCCCAACATCATACACTGGGGTAAATTCTTAAGTTTGGGGTGTGGGGAGGGATACAAGCATTCTGTCTACAACAAAGACTCAATCCCAAGTCAAAAAATAGAACAGTATTTTACTATAAACCAGATTATATTTATTTAAAAGCCAAAAACAATATGAAGCACGAAAACACACAAATTTCAGAGAAGTTTTTGTTTTTAGTCAATCTGATCAATTTTACACAATGAAATACCATTAAGACATACATAGAAACCATGGTATAAAAATATAAGACACATTGCATTACCTTTTTTTTTTTTTTAAAGATTTTATCGATCTATTTGGGAGAGTGAATGACCATAAGCAGGGGGAGCAGCAGAGGGAAGGGGGAAGTAGGCTCCCTGGTGAGTAGGGAGCCCCATGCAGGGCTCGATCCTAGGACCCTCAGAATCATGACCCGAGCCAAAAGCAGATGCTTAACCAGCTAAGCCACCCGGGCACCCCAAGATACATAATACTACTTTTAAAGAAAGTGGAATTATAACTGTAAGAGACAACTTAATACCACAAAAACTATAAGCAGAAATTTAAAATGTAATATGTTAAAAATAATTTTTTTTTTTTTTTTTAGTATTATGCAGCAGGTCTTGGGATGTAGGAATATGGGCAAGTAAAAAGAAGGTTTATAGAGATAAACTTTCTCAGTACTATTTGTCTGATTTCATACATAAAATGTCAAACATTATTATAAGAAATAATATATACGTCTAAGACTGCAATTATACTTTCAAATATAATTATTTTTTTAGAAAGCAGCAATTTTACTTTTTTTTTAAGAAAAAGCTAGTAGTAGCACCTAAAAATAAAAATTACCAGAAACTGAGTAAAACAACTTTACTATGAAAAGATAAATATAATTTAAAAATGAAGCACCTTTCTTTGACTTCAAGAGGAACTATGGGCAAACGCCCTCATCTCTGAATAATCCCATTGGAGAACACTCAGGCTTGTTTTACTTAACAAGAAGAATACATTTCATTCAAAATACTGGCTGTGTTGAAAGAACACAGTCCATGTCCAGATAGGAAGGTAAAATGCAAAAGAGGCAGGTTGACTCATTAGAGTTTATTCACTAATACACTATGCTTTTAAATAGATAATAAAAACAAGTACATACTTTAACTATGGTGATCCTACATAATTTTACTGGTCAGCTACAGTTCACAGAGAAGCAGCATGTTTGCTGTGTTTTATTCTTTTCTTTGCATAGATACAGATTTATCATCTAAATTAAAAGCAGCTAAGAAATATTAAACAACATCAAGATTTAGAGGTTTTGCTTTTCCAAAGTGCTACACAGAATGTCACATTTCAAAATTTAGGAACAAAACCCTAACTCTTGCTATTAAAAAAACATAGTGGTTATCAGGGATCTTCTTGGAAGGTTAAAAAAGAAAAAACAATTATCTTCTCTGTGTTACATCAAATGAGAAACAAAGGTTCAAAAGGCAATCTTAGAGATTTGGCCAAACATATTTTACATATAAGGCATTTGTGACCAAGAGAGATGAAACAGATTACATGCAACCTCCTTATAAGGGTGCTCATATCTCTAAGATGCTCAGAGATCTAGACTGGCTGTAGCCCTTGTCACACCTCTTTTCCTGAGAGTCTGACCCTGACTCCATATACAGGCAGGTACTGACTGACCATGCTGATGAATGAGGGAGTATGCATGGAAAATACAAATCTTATGATTAAAAAAAAAATGTTTTATTTGGTAAAAAAATGAAAATTTCCAAGGAAACTTAGAAACTTGCAAAACAGGGTTTTGACACATATGCACAAGTAAATGTTTCCTTGTACAATAAACACATAGTGTTTCTGTCTGTCTTCCTTTTTGTTTTTAAAGATCAAGAGTATCATTCTTTTCACCTGGAACCAAATTTGTCTCCAGTAACAGGACAAGAGGTAGGAGAGGGAGGACAGGGTTAGGGATAAAAGCTTTATTACTCTATCTCAAAGATTGCTCTAAAAAGCTCACCATTTCATGACCTATTAATGTGAGAGCTCTGGGATTCGTTTTCCCTTATGTCATGGTAAAGTGTTTTCAAGCTTACTGTAATGTGTTTACCTGGTTATTGAGTCATAGCTTTTTCAAGGTGAACGCCTAGTCTACCAGAGGACAAATGGACAGATAAAATCAACTGAAACATGTTTAGATTGTATTCTTGCTCTTACACTCTTAGCCTGTTAGAGCTAATACCCAGTGAAAAAAACCTGCAGAAGCAGACACATATAATTGCAAATAATTCAGGGGATTACAAGCCCGATTCAATTTTCTACTTTTTTTATTAGCCATAATTGCTGATTTGCTGTGTCCATCTATCTTGATGAATGTTGTGGTGGAGACCTTTCAAAATACATGAAGTCCTGAAATTAGAAAAATAATTATAGATACATATATTTATATATATATTATATATAGAGAAAGATAACTGTATGTATATAGATACATACATAATTAGATGCAAAGCATGAAGTATTATCCTCATAATTTATCAGGTGCCCCTGATTCTAATTAAGAATAAATAAATCTAATAAAACCTTTATAAAAAGGACCTAATATGAAGACCAGCAATTACAGACTTGGAACTGTTGGTAGCCAATAATATCTCCCTTTGGGGATTCCGATTAACAAAATCTTCATTGTTAAAAGGAAGAAAAACTGGACAATCAATATTAAATACGTTAAATATACTAACTGCAATATGTTAGCTACATTTTGAAGGTAAATATATCCATTTTATTTCCACGTAACCACTGATCAGTCAGGGTTACAGCAAGGGAACTGTACCTAAATAAATCGAAGGAAGATACAATACCAAGGAGCCCACTGACAGAGAGGTAGCGGGGTGGGGGGAAGGGACATCAGCTTTGGGTTATTGATTTCATTAAGAAGTCATTGGCTAGGCATCTTTAAGTAATGGAAAAGACAAACAACATGCAATGAGGACAAGTATACCCATTGGATGCCCCATATTCTCCAAGTACTCTTCTGGCCCCCCTACTCCTATGATAGCTCACGTTCAGTGCCCTGAACAACGTAAGTATTTTTACCTCCATTTTATAGGTAAGGCAAATGAGGCCTGAAAGTGCTAACCGCTTTGCAAAATACACAACTAGTCAGCGGTAGAGACAGACACTGTCCTAGTTTCAAAGTTTACTGCCTTTCTCTTACACTATAACTGCATCTCATCATAAAGAGTGATTCTCTCAAGACAACTCAAAAGCAAGACTTACAATGAGGAAGCAAGCTCCAAAAATCATGGCTTTCATCTTCACATCCAGGTCTAACGGGAAGTGAATTTCAAAGTGGTCAGCGTCCCCCATTGCTGATAAGAGACCGTTCCACTTCCTAATAATACTGCCGATGCTGGACATGCCATCAAGGGATTTGACCTAGAAAGTAAGAATGTGACTTTAGGATGACTGAAAAATATTATAATATATATTTCACTCTTCTACTTAGAAGCAGCTTGTACTGCCATAGCATAAATACAGGACAGGAAGTAATAAATTACTGTAAAGTAATAGGGAATCATGGCCAAGAAGGCTTAAGTGTCTTGCAACTGGTTAATAACTGAGCTGGGGTATATCTGACAGTTTTGGGGCTGGTGATCTTTCTTCATCCTCAAATGAGGCATGATTTGAATTGATTCTGAAGTTCTTTTTCATACAGTAAAGGGTGGGAATTGGGAAGGAGTCTCTACAGTCTAGGGAAACACATAAGCAAAAGTAAGGAAGCATGGTTCTATGTACTTCACAAACTTCAAATGATCATTCAAGTTTCTGTGTGCCAAATCCACCCTGTCTTCTTAAAGCATGTAAGAATTCCGAGGGGCTTCAGCTTCCAAAAGGGGGATTCTGACTCTTGCCAGAGGGACAATACCCAAATACTAACTTTGGGTGATCAAAATGACCCTATACACCTGTCCCTAAAATCTGGCTTATCTATATTTTCTATTTCTCTACAATGGTCTTTTAATAAATAAGCAATACTTAACTAAAAAAAGAGTTTATTGGGTGTCATAGGAAATATATGAATGAGCAAATTTAGATAATGAGGCTTGCCGAAATTGCAAGGCATTCAAGAAGGATTCTCTAAGAAGCTCAGGAAATATTTCTAGGAATCTCCTTTGTCAGATTTGTAAGATAATAGGCACTCATTTTGGAGTCACTGGGATAGAGGCAAAACAAGAGGATTTTTCATTTTTCTGAGAAAATATAACCTATTATGAGTTTTATCCTTGTTATCAGTGTTATCCTATCTCATAAGGACACAGACAATTTCTACCATGCAAATAAACAATATGTACAATCTCGGGGTACTCCAAATGTCCTGTGATATGTGGGGTACTTTCATCACTCAGGACCTACATCCCAATCCTGCAAATCGTTGGTAAAAATGGTTAATTAAATCTAACCAAGAAGAAAGAAATGGATTCAGTTGGGCTATTTACTTTCAGGTTTAGTGTTTTAAATGGTTTCTTCTTATCTTTATCAAACACTGAAATCATAAAAAAAGTAGCTCACACTTTGGAAAACTGTAAGCAATCCACGAACAATACATTGAAAATGATTTGATGTCAACCAATAACCCTTTCCTCATTCTGTTTTATTCATTCACATGAAAACATAATCTGAAACCAACTCATTCCCAGGTCTGTTAGTACATGTAGAAAAATAGTAAAATTGTCATTTTTACATTTGTTTACCTCAAAAACCGAATCCGAACCACAGCCGTAGGTTGAACATGGCCCGCGCACTCTCATCACATTGTCTTTCTTCTCATTCTGGATGCTGTAAACTGCCCTGCACAGGTTCCAGTGTTCCGCAACAAAGCCAATGGTGACACCGGGAGGACACTGTACCTCCAGCTGCAAATGAGGAAGTGACAGAGGGGAGGAAGCTATGCACCAACGTATATGTGGACACACCACCTAGATGTGCTCTGAAGTCTTTCAAGGACTAGAAACAATGTTACTGGTAGAGAGTCTTCCATTTTACCCAGGTTCGCTCTTATGGCTGTAGGTGAGAATAGCCTTGAGAGCTGAGGTCACCTTTCCCATGGGAACAAAAGGACTGCTTGCCATAAAGGACAGTTCTCGAAGCTCAGTATTGCTCAGCTGTATGCAGCACCTGCTTGGGCTCCTCTGATTCAACCCTATAGACCTTGGAAGCAAGGGGACTGACCCCACATACTGCTCATGGCACTCATGCTGTTTACTGTGCTGTAGTAACGTTCTTTGTCTCGGCTCTAGGTGTCTCACGTCTTCTGGCACAATTCATGACAAAGTAGCAAGGTAACATCTTAGATTTGAATCTCAGACAAGAAAATTATAAGAGAAAACAGAAAGAGGCATTCTGAAAACTGAATATTGTGAAAACAACAGAATGTGTGAGTGAATATATAAAGCCATTTTATTTGTTTATTTATTTGACAGAGAGTGCAGCAGAGCGAGAGGGAGAAGCAGGCTCCTCACTGAGCAGAGAGCCTGATATGGGACTGGATCCCAGACCCCAGGATCATGACCTGAGCTGAACGCAGACATCTAACCTACTGAGTCACCCAGGAGCCCCTATAAAGCCATTTTAAAAAGAGTTTCAAAATTGTCCATGGCCCTGTTTTAGCTAAACATCTTTACAATATTCCTTTGTGAAGAACTAAGATCTTCATATTTATTAATAACAAGAGTCACAAAATTAAATTATTTAGTAAAAGCCCAGAGTTAAAGTTCTACTGGTAGCTTTTCTGGTGTCATATATAGTTTTCTAAGAGTTTTGAGTCCACTAGATCTCAGCATGGGGCAGTACCACATAGCTTCATGAACTGTCAAGTCAAGATACAATGTTTTAAAAAAGATATAACTGTTCATATATATACATTCACACATATACATAAGCATACACATTTGATAGCTGCCTAGCATTAAGATCTTATACAAGTATAGGCCTAAGAGCTAAAAAAAAAAAAAAAACCCCACAAAACTGTATACAAATAAATTACTTAAAAGATTTATTTGAAGGGCGCTTGGGTGACTCAGTCTATTAAGCATCTGCCTTCGACTCAGGTCATGATCCCAGGGTCCCAGGATGGAGCCCTGTGTCAGGCTCTGGCTCAGCGGTAAGCCTGCTTCCCCCACTCTCACTCCCCCTGCTTGCATTCCCTCTCTCACTATGTCTCTCTTTGTCAAATAAATAAATAAAATCTTTAAAAAAAAATTCATTTGAGAAGAAAACCCAACTCATGAATATGAAGAATTCCTAGTATATCCCAAAGGACTAAGAATTAAAGGTGAAGATTCATCTCAACTATCAGGCCATTATTACAAAAACAGTAATGATAGAGGAGGAAGACACCTGGGAACAACGTTCCCTGAGCACTGTACTATCTGCCAGGTACTGTAATGAACAGTTAACATTTATTTACTACTTAATCCTCAAAGCAATCCTGTTTACAGGTGCTATTATTACCTCCATCTTATAGGAAATCAAAACACAGAAAAGGTTGTAAATAAATTAACATTTAGTATGTGCTGGCACTTACTATGTCTTTAAAATATCCCAGGAATCCTATGGGGTATTGTCACGCATATTTATGGGTCTATGCTCACAGGGTAAGACAATTCTTTACCTTAAGCTCCAGAGAATAGTTTCATTGTCTGGAACTCGGGTAGTTTAAAATGTGGCCACAACATTCTTTGACATTACTCCTCTCCTCTTGAATATAGGCCCTCAAATCAAGGTTTACTTCTCATTGTCATCTTGCTCTGAAAAGATTTATATTTCAGCTTTATTCGCTTCTACTGAGTCAGCCAAGTGAACCTTGATCGAGTTCTCTGGTGCCTAGGTTTCTGTGCCCAGGTGCCAGTAGTGTGGCACTGAGTTTTTGTTGTTATTGTTGTTTTTCAAGTATTTACCAATTTGAAGAAGATTTCCCAACCTAGAAATGAATAAAGTCACTAACTACTCCTGTCTATAATAAATGTAAAGGTCTAGGCTCAGATATAAGAAATCTTCTGCCCTATAAACAAGCCCTTGTTATCTTTTATTCATATGCCATTCCTGATACAACAGCAAAGAAGATAAGAAGTTCTATCAACAACCATCCCTCCTCCCTTCCAGAAACTATTGACAGAGCCTCAGGTCGACCATTGACCAACTGGGGTGTCCTTGTTTTCTCTTTGTAACAAATGTCCAAAACCATACAGTAAACTTCCATCTCCTCGACCGGTAATCATCTACTAGCAGTCAGTTGTTCTGAGATGGAAATGAGTCCAACTAACATCTCCCAGGCTCCCAGGCCTACTTCTGAGACATCTGTTGGATTCCTAACCATAGCCTCCAGACAGGGCTAGCCAGGAAAGCCCTCTCCAAAAAAAAAAAAAAAAAAAAATTGGTGAAGAGAAAATTATTCTTGGATTTATATCCCAAGAAAATCACCAGAAGTTAAATATCTCTTGCTAAAGGCTTAGAAGACCATAAGAGCAAGGAGTCAAGCTGAATATATATAATTTGCTGTATTCTTTTTTTTTTTAAAGATTTTATTTATTTATTTGTCAGAGAGAGAGCACAAGCAGGCAGAATGGCAGGCAGATGCAGAGAGAGAAGCAGGCTCCCTGCTGGGCAAGGAGCCTGATGCGGGATTCGATCCCAGGACCCTGGGGTCATGACCTGAGCCGAAGGCAGTGGCTTAACCGACTGAGCCACCCAGGCGTCCCAAATTGCTGTATTCTTAAAGAAAAATCTTCTTTTTTTGTCTTATGGTTAATGGATATTTCTGAATAAATAATAAACTTCCTTCAAAGTAGCCATCAGGGCTAGGGACACAATTATTCTAATGATGCTATTCTAATCCATACCTTTTAAAATTCCTCTTTTGGAATTATCTTTATAGAGGCCATGTTATTTTGCCTATATTCAATGCCTCTAGTTAATATTTATTTAGTCCCTGCTTCTTGCTAGACACTGTTACACACAATGAAGATATAGTGGTAAACATGAAACACAAAATCCCTGCCTTCTCTGAAACTATTATAAACAAATAAACAAACAAATAATATTTCTGATGGTGTTAAGTGCTGACAAGAAGGAGAAAGTGAAACTTTCATCAAAGCCATCTATGAAAAACCCACAGCGAATATCATTCTTAATGGGGAAAAACTGAGAGCTTTTTCCCTAAGGTCTGGAACACGGCAGGGATGTCCACTATCACCACTGCTATTCAACATTGTAGTAAAAGTCCTAGCTTCAGCAAGCAGACAACAGAAAGAAATAAAAGGCATCCGAATCATCAAAGAAGTCAAACTCTCGGCAGATGATATGATACTTATATGGAAAACCCAAAAGACTCCACTCCAAAACTGCTAGAACTCATACAGGAGTTCAGTAAAGTGTTAGGATATAAAATCAATGCACAGAAATCAGGTGTATTTCTATACACCAACAGCAAAACAGAAGAAAGAGAAATTAAGGCGTCAATCCCATTTACAATTGCACCTAAAACCACAAGATACCTAGGAATAAACCTAACCAAAGAGGCAAAGAATCTGTACTCAGAAAACTCTAAAGTACTCATGAAAAAAATTGTGGAAGACAAAAAGAAATGGAAAAACCTTCCATGCTTATGTATTGGAAGAACAAATATTGTGAAAATGTCTATGCTTTCTAAAGCAATCTACACATTTAACACAATCCTTATCAAAATACCAACAATTCTTTTTCAAAGAAATGGAACAAATAATCTTAAAATTTATATGGAACCAGAAAAGACCCTGAATAGCCAAAGGAATGTTAAAAAAGAAAGCAAAGTTGGTGGCATCACAATTCCAGACTTCCAGCTCTATTACAAAGCTGTAATCATCAAGACAGTATGGTACTGGCACAAAAACAGACACATAGATCAATGGAACAGAATAGAGAGCCCAGAAATAGACCCTCAACTCTGTGGTCAACGAATCTTTGACAAAGCGGGAAAGAATGTCCAAGTAAAAAGACAGTCTCTTTAACAAAGGGTGTTGGGAAAATTGGACAGCCACATGCAGAAGAATGAAACTGAACTACTTCCTTACATCACACACAAAAATAGCCTCACAATGGATGAAAGACCTCAATGTGAGACAGGAACCCATCAAAATCCTTGAAGAGAACATAGGCAGCAATCTCTTCGACTTCAGCGGCAGCAACTTCTTCCTAGAAACATCACCAAAGGCAAGGGAAGCAAGGCAAAAACGAACTATTGCGACTTCACCAAGATCAAAAGCTTTTCCACAGCAAAAGAAAGAGTCAACAAAACCAAAAGACCACTAACGGAATGGGAGAAGATATTTGCAAATGACATATCAAATAAAGGGCTGGTATCCAAAATCTCTAAAGAACTTATCAAACTCAACACCCAAAGAACAAATAATCCAATCAAGAAATGGGCAGAAGACATGAACAGATATTTTTGCAAAGAAGACACCTAGATGGCCAACAGACACATGGAAAAGTGCTCAACATCACTTAGCATCAGGGAAATACAAATCAAAACCACAATGAGATACCACCTCACACCAGTCAGAATGGCTAAAATTAACAAGTCAGGAAATGCCATATGTTGATGAGGATGCAGAGAAAGGGGAACCCTCCTACACTGTTCGTGGGAATGCAAGCTGGCGCAACCACTCTGGAAAACAGCATGGAGGTTCCTCAAAAAGTTGAAAATAGAGCTACCCTATGACCCAGCAATCGCACTACTGGGTGTTTACCCTAAAGATAACAAATGTAGTGATCCAAAGGGGCATGTACACCCGAATGTTTATAGCAGCAATGTCCATAATAGCCAAACTATGGAAAGAACCTAGATGTCCATCAACAGATGAATGGATAAAGAAGATATGGTATATGTATATGTGTGTATAAATATATATATGTATATATATAAATATATATATATGGAATACTATCCAGCCATCAAAAGAAATGAAATCTTGCCATTTGACATGATGTGGATGGAACTAGAGGGTATTATGCTAAGCGAAATAAGTCAATCAGAGAAAGGCAATTATCATATGATCTCATTGATATGAGGAATTTGAGAGGCAGAGCAGGGGGTTGTGGGGGGTAGGGAAGGAGAAAAAGAAACAAGATGGGATCAAGAGGGAGACAAAGCATAAGGGACTCAATCTCACAAAACAAACTGAGGGTTGCTGGGAGGTGGGGGGTAGGGATAGGGTGGCTGGGTCATGGACATTGAGGAGGGTATGTGCTATGGTGAGTGCTGTGAAATGTGTAAGCCTGATGATTCACAGACCTGTACCCCTGGGGCAAATAATATATGTTAATAAAATAAATAAAATAAAATAAAGGAGAGAGTGATTTGGGAGACTGGAAATATTTTAGACAGAGGGGTCAAGGCATGCCTTTCTGAACAGGTGAAATGTGAAGAAAAGGAACAAGCTTCCTTAGGATCTGGGAAGAATGATCTAGGGCCCTGAGAGAAAACTGAGATTGCTTCGTAACATATGGATAAATGGAAAGCTACTGGAGGATTTTCAGAAGGGCGTAACTTAATTTGGTTAATCTTTGAAAATGGATTTGAGATAAGTGGGTGAGTGTGGTGAGCCATTCAACTGAGTCATAGAATTTATGGTACAGACTGAATTTTGTAGCTGGGGAGTCATTTTTAAAATATGATTTCCAAAACTGTTGTTAGCAACAGAGGAAGACCTTAGAAGATTCTCCACACTAACCCCACCCTAAGTCCTTATGAAGAATAAATATCTTGTTAACAATGAATATGTATATAAGGGCAGTTAAGTTTGTAAAGAATTTGTCTAAGAATTGGACATATGAATTATATAAAGATAGATAATAGAGCTACTTAAGTTTTTTGTTTGTTTGTT
Organism: Enhydra lutris kenyoni; assembly: GCF_002288905.1. Classification (NCBI taxonomy): domain Eukaryota; kingdom Metazoa; phylum Chordata; class Mammalia; order Carnivora; family Mustelidae; genus Enhydra; species Enhydra lutris. The sequence goes on along the minus strand of NW_019154086.1, from coordinate 42,264,172 downwards.
TTTTAGGAGGGTTAAATGTGCTGTTTGATTTTTTTTCTTTAAAGATTCATTTATTTCAAGAGAGCACACGCCTGAACAGAGGGAGGGGCAGAGGGAGAGAAGCTCAAGCTGACTCCCCGCTGAGCATAGAGCGCTACTAGGGGCTTGATCTCACAACCGTGAGATCATGACCTAAGCTGAAACCAAGAGTCAGATGCTCAACCAACTGAACCACCAAGGCCCCCTTATGCTGTTTCATTTTTTAAAAATTTTTCATGAAAACTGTAATAGTACACTTGAATCTAGAGCTTGTCTAAATAAACACATACTCAAAATTAGAAGAGCCTAACATAATGCAGTCTCCTTGAACCCTAAAAACAGAATTTGGTCTGGTTCATAAGGGGAACTTATATTAAATGGCTAATCTCTCTAGACATATGGAAATATGACATCCATACACATTTTTTTTCCATTTCACTTACTTTACCACTCAGACTTTGGGAATCTTCCCGTAAGTTGTCTATGACTCATCCTTGCATCAGATGACTTAATGCTTCCATCTGACTAAGAGAAGGGAACATGATTATTTAAGAAATCCACCATCCCCACTCAGGATGCCAGGAGCCTCTATGGGGCCTAATCTTGTGGCTTGGCCCTTTTCATCTTTTCTTTTTCCTTAGAAAATCAGTGCTTACAGTTGGCCTGCTAACTGGCATTTCTTTTATCCCTTGAGGGTATTTCTGGGTCAGTATGCTTTGATAGTGTATAAAAGACTATAGAAGAGCCCAGCTAGATTTCTTTGTGCAGAGCAAAACAAACCCTGTTCCTCCTCTTCCTTCTTTTCTTTTCCCTAGTAAAATTGCTAATGTTTGGAGTAGTCCAGTCCTAGCCAAATAATTATCTCACTGGAATTTTCACAAAAACACTTATCAAAAAAGAAAAAAAAACACTTATCAAAACAAGTCTGTCGTTTCAATTTTACAGATGGAAAAGTGGAGACGCACAAAAGCTTCATTTCAAGCCTCAGGTCACTTAATTATCAAGGGCAGCTGCTAAGCTCAAAGCAAAGTTTGGGCCCCAGAACGTCCTGTACACTCTTTCTGAAACACATCTCTCCAGAAAACATCTAATACTTGCTGGAGACTTGCTTCCCCACCCCCAACTGAATATTGGACACGGATACGGTGTAAGCCTTCATTGTTCCTGTATACTTGTTATCTATAGTGGTGATTTGTGTGGTTAATAACCAATTCTAGGCATTAGAGTTCTCAAGTTGGTAAAGAAAAGAGTACTTCTTGATCTTTTTCAATAGACCATTTACTGAAGGAAAGTCTGTGGTTTATGTTTGAAACTGACACTGAAAGCAGCAATTAGAAGACACATTTACCTAAATTCCTAGTTTAACACTGACAGGATATACCCCAAAGTTTACATTCCCACATGAATAAAAGCAGGATGATACCTTTAAGAAAAAAGAAGGTCTTAAGAGCACACACACACACACACACACACACACACACTCACCCCCACACAAGGCAATCCAACTCTACATTTCCTTGGTTTAGAATCTTCTCTGTCTGGTTCAGAAAAAAAGATGATCAAAATCTTAAAGTAGGTTGCTTCAGTTGGCTAGAAGGAAAGATTAAGGGTGGAATGGGAGAGATAAGAGCGGGGTTGGGGAGTTACTTGCTTATTCATTGAGCTGGGCAGGGGAAATTGGCAAAGGAATTGAGCCAGTTATAAAATCTAGGAATACTGGGGAAGAGAGAGAAGGAATGACAATTTGTAGATTGTTTTACTGGGCATTTGCGAGGGGATCTCTCTTCGCATCTTCCTTAAGTATTCAGTCTTCTTCTTCTTCTTCTTCTCCTTCTTTTTTTTTTTTTAAGAATTTAATTTTTTATTTGAGAGAGAGAGAGAGAGAGAGCATGAGCAGGGGGAGGGACAGAGGGAGAAGCAGACTCCCTGCTAAGCAAGGAGCCCAGTGAGGACTCTGGATCCCGGGACCCTGGAATCATGACCCAGGCCCAAGGCAGCAGCTTAACCGACAGAGCCACCCAGGGACCCCAAGTATTCAATCTTCTTAAAGCTCCTTTACATACAGAGAAGTCTATAGTATCCTTCAGTGATTTTTGGAGTACTGTTTTTACTTTGCTTGTAAGGTTGCCAGATTTCACAAGTAAAAACACAGGTAGCCCAATTAAATGTGATTTTCTTATAAGCAATGAATATTTTTTTATGGGTGCAAGTCAAACATTGCATGGGATGATCTTCTACTAAAAATTAATATTTGCAATTTGAATTTAACCAGGCATCCTGTATTTCACCTAAAAACTCGATTCATTTGGCTAAGACATAGATAAAACAACAAAGCTTATTTTATCAGCTTGCTTACAAATTGGAAAGAAGTTTCCAAGAGTTTTTTGGGCAGTAACAGCTGTTTCCAAACTTAGCTGCACCTTGCAACCATCTGAGGAACTCCAGATTCTGGTGATTTTGCTCGGAAATATAATCAGGGCATAAGATTTTTCAAAGCATTCCAGGTGACACTAATGTGCTCCGGTGAGGAGTTGGTGACTGATGTCCAATGGTTCTCACCCTGCACTACAAACAACAAAGACCTAAGAGACTTTTGGAAAGTACCCATACCCAGATCTGACCCCAGAGCAAATAAATGGGGGGGAACAGGGAAGAGGGATGGGTTCCCTATGATGAGATTTAGGAAAAGCTCCCAATGAATGCTGTTCCCTCAAAAGTGAGAAAGTCCTAAATTAGAGACTAAAATATGGCATGCGAGAGAGTACAACTATAGGAAACAGTTAAAAGTTTATGTTTAATATTTTACATTATGAAATTAATATTTATTATAATAAATTCAAGCAATAAAGGAGCATGTAAAATAAAGATGACTCACCCAATTCTACTTTCCAGAGGTATCCACTGTCAAAGCCTTGATCTGATTTTCTTAGGCCAAGCATAAAGGGAGGGGGAGAGGATCAATGAGAAACAAATGATATGTGTCAATTATTTCACTTTTAATGGACTAGAACTTTGTCATGTCACCACTTCAGGGAAATGCTGTGTTTCTTCCAGGCTTCACTGTGAATCACTGAAATTGGGAGCTATATAACATAAGGGGAGAAGGGGAAGAGAGATAGGAGAGGACCAGACAACCTCTACCACAATTATATTCCCGTCTGGACATCCCCCATGTAATGGCAGTGGCCTTAGCACTCCTGGCTGTTCCATCCTCTCATGCACTGGCCTCAGAGAGTAGGAGCGACTAACCCAGCCACTGAGTTGGAAAAAGGAACTGGGCCGAAGTGTCTCAGTCTACTCTTTTTGGGTCTCTTTGGGGAGGCAGCTTATCTTGCAGAAGGCACACATTCCTAGCTCCTCTTTGGGGTATGTTTTACAGGGACAAGCTTCTACCAGGGATCACTCTGGTTTTCTAGCTCTGCCTGAGACAGAGAGGGTAATTCTGATTCTACACCATTCTGTAAACCTTTGCTGCAAAGAACACCACATGTCCTTAAAATAGCCTTATCAGAATAAAAATACTTTGTATTTCCTTTCTGTGTCTATCTTGCAAGTGGTTTCATTCACAAAGTAATCTCTCAAAACACCAGCAATATATAGTTTCCCTTTGAAAGTTACAGAGCTATCAGTAAAGAAAACAGTGTAAGTTCTCCCTGATTTTCATGTCAGGCAGGTCTCATGACCACATCTCAAACCAGTGGCATGAACATGTCATAAACAGAAAATCACAAAACCAAATGGAATGGGGAGAGATATGCAAACATATGAAATGCAGAGAAAAACAGAAAATTTTTACTAGTAGAGAAAATAATAGCAAAGCAATCGAAGGGAATAAAATAGACACTGAAATCTGACAGGAATATAGCTGTCAACTTGTATGCCTGATTCCTGAATAAAATATTCCCCATCAAACCATGTCATCTGTATGCCACCTGTCAGGCCATCATGAAGCTACATTAGGTCCCATCTAGGCAAGCGTGTGCTCAATTTCTCATTAGCTGTATTAGGTTTCCCTACTTAGGGTAATGGCCTCATTGTCTTTGCTGGACTGACACTCCTTTTGAACTGACAATAACGGTTCTTCAAAGCAGGAAAATCTAGCAAACAAATAATGGCCTTTTACAAGTACATATATACACAAATAAATATGCATATACACATGTCCATCATTGTATCAATGGATGAATGGATGAATACATAAACTTCTATGTTCCCCACGACGTAAACAATTTAAGTATTTCTGTTGCTGTTGTAAGACGGTAATTTAGTTTCCTCTGTATAGTTAGACTGTGAAATTACTCTGGTTTATTGAGGTAGACTATAAGTATGTACTTAAAACCGCGTTGGAACATTAGAACACAGAGGGCAGCGGCCGCCAGATCCGTACCATGGTTCCAAGCCCGAGGCTCGCGCTGTTCCTGCAGCTCCTGGTGCTGGGACTGGAGCGGGCGCTCCTGAGCGCCTCCGCCCAGGAGCAGGTGCCAGGCACCAGCCCAGCCCTCGGGACAGCTCCTGGAGTGCAGACCTACGCAAGTTCACGGACTGCACGTCATGCCCCGCCAGCGACTTCACAGTGCCTTCTGCCTGGGCTTCTCCGCAGCCCCTCCAGCTTCCTGTGGAGTTATTCTTAAGAAAATACATTGCAAGCCCTAAGGAGTAACTGTGCAAGCAGCTGAAAGGTAAGCCGCATTCCTGTTCTCGGGCTATTGAACGCAATGGCCGGGTTGGGGCAGGATCCCACCATCTCCATGACACACGATGCCCAGGGACGGGGCATAAGCTAGGAGCTATGAAAGGATGTGACCCTCAGTCCCTCCTTTCTGCACCTGGAGACTGCTAGCCCAAACATCCTGCTCCTCCCTTATCCCAAGACTAACTCCCTGCGTTCCTTCGCGTAGGGGAGAATGCAAACCTGCTTTAAGATATTTGCCGTCCTGTGTACTCCTTAGCCACGCTTTGGGGCATCTGTCCTTGCTTTTCTGACACACACACACACACACACACACACACACAAGCAGCTATGTGCAGGATTCAGCTACTGCTGCTCTTGATCGCAGAAGCAGCGTTGCACGGCCGCTCGGATTGGTGTAGGAGAACTTTCAGTGCGCGACTACACTTCCATCCCGCTGCTGTGGCCCATCTTGTAGCGAGAGAGGGTGGGGTGGGGAGGTAGCCTAGCCCTCCCGCTGGGTGGGACTGCTTTCTGGCTTCTTGGTCTGGAGCTGGTGCTGCAGGAAAGTGAAGTTTACTAGTCCCATCCAGGAGGCCGGAGGGAGTGCCTTACAGAAAGGACAGGGACTGTCCCGCGCGCCGGCCAGCAGGAGGCCCCACCCATTTCATCATCCATCCATTCATTCTTTCATCAGGAGCCAGCCCCTGCCCCTCAGTCTGCCCTCCAGACAGCCAAAGCCAGACTCTACCAAACAGCGGTGCGGAAGAATGGGGGCGGGTATGACCTTTGTGAGGCCTGGGTCTCTGCTCAGAGGAGCCTTAGAGGGTCTGCGACTACCCTGTCTCTGGTTCCAGCATAGAAAAGGAGACCTGCGCTGGCTCACACCAGACAGTTGACACTAAGAAACCTCAGCATTCGCACAAGGCCTCCGCCTCCAACACCACGCCCAAGGCTTGAGGGCCAGGTTGACACAAGGGACAGGCACACCGCCAGGCCCCACCCTCTCAGATGTACCGAAATTCCACCCCAGCCCCTCAGCCTGAGGGATTAGGCACCGGTTCCTAATGCTAGGGGACTGGCCCTAAGATGCCCCCCCACCCCTTCAAATGAGGGGATATTTATTTGGGGGACAAAGTTTGGAGGGGAGAGAGAACATATTAATAAAATCAATTTCAACTTTAAAAAATGATTTAGAACATTAGAACAATTTGAAACAGTTTTTTTTTTTATTGCTAAGATTCCAATGTTATGAAAGATGTTGCATCACAATGTTTTTAAATCACTGTTAAATTTTTGGTGCGGTGGAAGGAAACTGGAATATAAGTGGAGATCTGTACTTTTACTTTTGGTTCTAAGTACGAATTCATGGTGTAACTTTGGGCACTATCTGGGCCTCTCTCAGTTTCTTCATTTATACCATAGAGTGTAGAGTAGACAGTCCTTAATGCCCCTTTAACTCCAAAATCCCTTGATTCTATTTATTAAAAGTTCTAGATTAGTACCAATATATTCTTGGCTGAAGAAAAAAACAATGAGCCGAGTTTACTGAAGAGCCCATGAGCTGGTGCTGCTCCCTATAGTAGACTAACAAGGGTTGGGGGGCAAAATCAGAGAATTATTTTGTCATTCAAATTGCTTCTCTCAGTCTCTCTCTATGGGCCTATTCCTTCATAGTCAAGAATTCTAAAACAAAACAAAACAAAACACAAAACCCAAAAAACCAATTTCTATTTGTTTCTAACAGTTATAATGAAAAGAATTAAAACTCAAATAAATTATGTTGAATAACTATTAGCTAAGACAATTTGAGCAAACATGTTAAAACTACTCAAGGCGAGGATTGTTTCTATAATTTTCCAAAATAAATTTATCTGAGCCTGGATTGCAGGAGAGATGGCACCTTTTTAGGTGAATCTCTTTTTATCTAACAACAGTATTAGAAACATTAAACATATTTTAAGAGAATCTGGAATTCGATAATATGATAGAAAAATAATTAATATACATAATTTCAAATAGAAAACAAACATTTAGTTGTAGATTAGGTCTACACAAATACTAATAATATGAAAGTTCAAATTGTTTTAAATTTTGTGTTTACATTAAAGCATTATCCCCTGAATATTTTATTTTATAATAAAATTATGTGCTGTTAAAAAATAGATCAGTTCCATTGCTGGCAATATTGCAAGATCATCTTAAAACCTAGCATGCGTACAAAGTCTAGCTAAAGTATAACCAAAAGCTATGGAAATGGAAAGTGCAGCTCCTAAGAGAGTAAGAAAATTTAGTAGAGGTCAAAATCAGGCACAATCTGAAATTTCTGACTATTAAACACAGGCTGACACTTGCTCTGGCATCCCAGAGAAGAGTTACCAATCTTTATTGGCCGTGGCTTAGATTTCAGCTGCTAAGATGAGACGGGAGATGAGCCATGGGCTGAAGCAAAGATGTAGCACTGGAACAGAGACTAACAATAGAATGGGAACTTTCAAAGAGATACACTTCAGTATAAAGTGTGAGCTAGAAAAAAAAATTCCACTGGCAAATAGAGCTCAAGAGAAAGTTTGTTCAGGCTTGTGCTACAGGTAAAGAAAAAAAAAATTGTTCACTGAGAATTTGTAACTAAGACTTATCCTCATTGTTTTGGTTTTCCTATTTAGAATGCATACATCCATTGGGAAGCAGCAAACTGACAGAACAGCATAAAAGTGGTCTTCGGTCAGAAACACCACCGGGATACTAGCAGAAGCAAAAGCACATCTCTAGGAGAGAGCATACCCTTAGACAAAACCCCTCGAAGCCGTGTGGGCGTCCCATCATAAACCTCAACTTGAGAGAACACATGAGGTAACATACCACCATCTTCCTTTATTTCTGTTTCCTATATTTCTGAGTTAACACACAATGACAAACCACATATCGCACAGAGATGAAAGCAGCACAGGGCATAGTGGTTTAGAATGTAGCCTCTGGAGCCACGTCAAATAATGGTTTTGTGGACGTAAGCTAGTTGGGTTCCTTGGTGTAAGATACTTAAACCTCCCCTTTTTAAAAATTTCATCTATAAAACTGGGGTTTTTATAGTAATCTTATCTCACAGGATCATGAGAATTGAATGAGTCAGTACATAGGAAGTCCATGCAATCAGAATGGTACCTGCAGTATAGGAGCACTAGAAAGAGCTGGCCGCTACCACCACCACCACCACCACCATCATAGTTCGTTAGTTGCTCACATTATACCCCCTGTCTCATGATTAGGCTCTTTTCCCTCCACAGGTGCCTGGATTCTTATTCATCTATGCTGGAATTGAATCGTGAGGTAAACCCAGCAACTGCACATCTCAAAGTTGTATGAGTTCGTATGACTGGCTCCCTTGTGGAGAAGCAGCAGAACGAAGAACTGTAAGAAAGTTTAATGGGCAACCACTAAGCAAGGTAATTACAGAATATTTTAGAATCCACTGCTTACTTTTTGTTTAGATAGTATGTGAAGAGGCACCACCACCACCTCAACCTTAGCACCTACCCCATCTCTGCCACACCCTCCAGTGAAGACGCACCACCACGCCATTCTGGACCATTGGAAAATGGAGTGAGGAGATTAGACTGCCTGATCAGATTTCTAGCGGGACTTTGAGACTGGGCACCTCTCCATGCTCTTCCATGAGCTGTGCTGTTTTCCAGGAGCTGTCATGTGAGAAACCTTTTATCCAATATTTCAATTTTCCTTCATTGCAATTACAACAGGGAGGGGGAAATTCCTTAGCATCCCATCTTTTGCCATTACCTCTTGATGAAGTTTCTTCCTCTGAAAAAATGGTATTGATGTTTATCTCATGATGCAGATGTGAGAATCAAGTAAAATATATTTTCAAACAGAATAATTTTTATCTTATGTAATAATTCTTTAAATCTGTGCTGTAATTGCATACTTACTGGCTTTATCCTTGCTGAGGGATAGAGGACTACCCTTCATTTCTGTCTCCTTTAATACCTGGCATAGTGTCATGCATGCATTAGAACTATTTTCACTCATTCGACAAATATTTGTTGAAGATCTCAGATGCACCACTCTCTTGGGTTCTGTGTTTAACTGTAATAAACAATCAACTCCTGCTTTGCTTGATGAAAATTTGCTAAATTGACCTTTTCAGTTGTACTGACCATGTATTCAACTTATAGACAAGACTGTAAAATGCATCTTATTCACCTCCAGCAGTGCCAGGAAGTGTACCTGGGCAAACGACACAACCAGCCAGCCTAAACCTTCTGATTGAATGGGGACAGAGATACATTAGATGGCACCTGAGATGGTGCGAGGGACATGGTCTTTACTGAATGTGCCAACATACCATTGAACACATGTCCATGTGGTGCTCAAAGATGGGTATTTTCTTTAAAAGTCTGTCTCATCCATAAGGGTAGTATTTGTGTATTTTTTACCTTTGCATTACCCTCTGCCTTCAGAAATAGTTCAATGCCTGAATTTAGGAGGTGCTCAATAGAGTAATTACAAATAGAATGAAATAGTGGAGAGAGGGTATATTTTTTAAACAGTAAAACTTTTTACTGGTTACTATAACAAATATTTCAAAAATATAGCCACTGATTGCTTTGTTATTCATTGCGCAGATACTGAATGAATGCCTAAGAGGTACTATTCTTAACCACGCTAAGTGTTATCATGGATAATACTGTGCTATCTCACTGATACATACTACATTGGAATGTATTATTCTGTTTTTCTCTTTTCTGGGGTTTCTAAGACATCTAGAGGCAAATAAATGGGAAACAGGTTCTGTGAAGGTCAACCAAATTATGGGAAAGATTCACTTTCAGTGTTCGTTATCACTAGCCAAAAAGTTGTATTTGGTTTAGTTTATTAAATCCATACCTATGGATTTTCCAAGTTTGCATCTTCCAATATAAGTTAAATTAAACCTTAAACACTGGGGCAGGGGGCAGCAGGTCCTAAAAAGCAGCCAGCTGTCCCAGCAGAGCAGGCTGCTATCCCTGGAATCACTGCTCATTCTATACTTGAACTTAGTTTAACATCCAGCTGGTTGAAAAATTAGACTGGTAACCAGCTTATTGTATACTTTTTGGGAAATCTTGTCATTAAAATTGTTTTAAAATGCATCCTTTACTGACAGTTATAAATTCCGGCAGCTTTCCTGCATGACACACTACTGCTGAAACCATACCTAAATTTTAATGAGTCTTAAGTAAGTGTAATCGGAATAAGCATTTATAAATAACTTGGTTATATCAGAAAGCTAGTTACTACTATAAAACACTACAAAAATGACTTTATTGGAATTAAACATATAAGAAAACAAGGATCCTGAAGGAAACTGATATATAATAAGAAATTCCTTAAAAAATCCCTTTGAAGAAAAGTGTTAAAAAAAATAACTGTCTTAGTCCATTTTGGCTGCTATAACAAAAATATTATAGACTGGATGCCTTATAAACAGCAAATTTATTTATTGCAGTTCTAAAAAAGTCCAAGATCAAGGCCCCAGCAGATACTGTGTCTGGTAAGAGCCAACTTCCTGGTTCACAGATGGCTATCTTCTCACTGTGTCCTCATGTGGCGGAAGGGGCAAGGGAGCTCCTTACCTTCTCCTTCATAAAGATACTAATCCATTCATAAGGGCTCCACCCTCACATTCTGATCATCCCCCAAGTCTCATCTCTAAATACATCACATTAGGGGATTAGATTCCAACATACTAATTTTAGGAGACACAGACATTCAGTCGATGGCATTCCACCCCTGGTCAGGACAAAATTCATTCATTTCATCCTAACAGCCAAAAAGTCTTAACTTGTTCCAAACTCAAAAGTCTGAAAGTCCAAAGTTGCATCTAAATCAGAAAGGGGTAAGAATCAAGGTATGAGTCATCCTGAGGCAAAGTCCTCTCCATCTAGGAACCTGCAAAACCAAACAAATTATGTGTTTCCAAGATAAAATGGTGGCACAGGCACAGGACAGACATTCCCATTCCTAAAAGGAGAAATAGGAAAGAAGAAAGGAGTGACAGGTCCCAGGTAAGTCCGAGACCACACAGCACAAACAACATTAAATCTTAGGGCTTAAGAATAATCTTTGACTTAAAGCTCTGTCTTTTGGGCCCATTGGGATGGCCTTGCACCCACAGGGCTCAGCAGAATGGCCTTCCCTGCAGAGACTCTCTACCTGGGCCCTGTGGATCTCCAGGACTGGGGTTCAAAGCCCAAGTTTTGCCCAGATGGCCCCTTTTGAAGCCAAGGTGAAGGCAGCCATACCCCCTTGACCTATGCACCATGAGATAAGGCCACATGGACCTGTACTCTCTGGACAGGTGACCAATGAAGTCCATGCCACACCAGGGCACACAAGAGCCACAGCTGGGGTGGCAGAAGCACATGGCAAGAGAGTGCAGAGAGCAAGGGCCCCCCATGTGAAGCAGTGCCAGGTACTGTGCAGAAAGTTCCCATTGGTATTGAAGGCCCTTCCTTTGAACCACTCAGCCCCCTAAGCCTTTGCATTACAGGCCTGTCACGGGAGAGGTGGCTCTGTTGACCACTGATGTGCCATCAGGGTCATTCTTCCACTGTCCTGGAGAAGAGTTCCCTGGCTTCTGTTCAGAAGGTTCGCTCACACTGATCTTCTTATCAGTACTTTGGCCATACCCTCAGTGTTCTCATTTGTTGCTATACGGATAGGCTGAAAATTTCCCAAGTCTTTACATTCTGCTTCCTTTTGCTTGCCAATTCTGCCTGTAAGTCGTTTCTCACTGCTTGCATTTTACTGTAAGTCAGAGGAACTAACTGCACCTTCAACACCCTGCTTAGAACTCGCTTCAGCTAAACATCCAGTTTCATCACTTGCCAGTTCTGTGTTCCACAAAACATGAGAGCATGAACATAATTCAGCCAAGCTCTTTGCCACTTTATGGTGAAGAGGGCCTCTCCTCAGGAACAGGTTCCTCATTTCCACCTGAGGCCTCATCAGAATGGCCTTAACCGCTCACGTTTCTACCAACATCCTGTCCAGGATTACTTAGCTATAAGAACACTGAGGCTTCCTCTACAGCTCTCTTTTCTATCGGAGCTCTCACCAGAATCACCTTTAAAGTTCTGTTAAGATATCGAGGCTTTTTTTTTTTTTTAGAATGCAACTCAAAATGCTTCCAGCTTCTCCCCATGACCCAGTTCAGTGCTGCTTCCACATTTTTGGGTATTTGGGACAGCAGCACCTCCAATTTCTGACTGAATACATTTGGAAATGTATAGTATATAAATGTATTCCAAATGAATACATTTGGAAATACTGTGGACTGGGTGGCTTAAACAACAAGTATTTCTCTCTGACTGTTCTGGAAGCTGGGAAATCTAAGACCAAGGTGCTGGCAGGTTATAAGGACACTCTTCCTCCTGCATGACCCAACACTGCCCCAACATCATACACTGGGGTAAATTCTTAAGTTTGGGGTGTGGGGAGGGATACAAGCATTCTGTCTACAACAAAGACTCAATCCCAAGTCAAAAAATAGAACAGTATTTTACTATAAACCAGATTATATTTATTTAAAAGCCAAAAACAATATGAAGCACGAAAACACACAAATTTCAGAGAAGTTTTTGTTTTTAGTCAATCTGATCAATTTTACACAATGAAATACCATTAAGACATACATAGAAACCATGGTATAAAAATATAAGACACATTGCATTACCTTTTTTTTTTTTTAAAGATTTTATCGATCTATTTGGGAGAGTGAATGACCATAAGCAGGGGGAGCAGCAGAGGGAAGGGGGAAGTAGGCTCCCTGGTGAGTAGGGAGCCCCATGCAGGGCTCGATCCTAGGACCCTCAGAATCATGACCCGAGCCAAAAGCAGATGCTTAACCAGCTAAGCCACCCGGGCACCCCAAGATACATAATACTACTTTTAAAGAAAGTGGAATTATAACTGTAAGAGACAACTTAATACCACAAAAACTATAAGCAGAAATTTAAAATGTAATATGTTAAAAATAATTTTTTTTTTTTTTTTTAGTATTATGCAGCAGGTCTTGGGATGTAGGAATATGGGCAAGTAAAAAGAAGGTTTATAGAGATAAACTTTCTCAGTACTATTTGTCTGATTTCATACATAAAATGTCAAACATTATTATAAGAAATAATATATACGTCTAAGACTGCAATTATACTTTCAAATATAATTATTTTTTTAGAAAGCAGCAATTTTACTTTTTTTTAAGAAAAAGCTAGTAGTAGCACCTAAAAATAAAAATTACCAGAAACTGAGTAAAACAACTTTACTATGAAAAGATAAATATAATTTAAAAATGAAGCACCTTTCTTTGACTTCAAGAGGAACTATGGGCAAACGCCCTCATCTCTGAATAATCCCATTGGAGAACACTCAGGCTTGTTTTACTTAACAAGAAGAATACATTTCATTCAAAATACTGGCTGTGTTGAAAGAACACAGTCCATGTCCAGATAGGAAGGTAAAATGCAAAAGAGGCAGGTTGACTCATTAGAGTTTATTCACTAATACACTATGCTTTTAAATAGATAATAAAAACAAGTACATACTTTAACTATGGTGATCCTACATAATTTTACTGGTCAGCTACAGTTCACAGAGAAGCAGCATGTTTGCTGTGTTTTATTCTTTTCTTTGCATAGATACAGATTTATCATCTAAATTAAAAGCAGCTAAGAAATATTAAACAACATCAAGATTTAGAGGTTTTGCTTTTCCAAAGTGCTACACAGAATGTCACATTTCAAAATTTAGGAACAAAACCCTAACTCTTGCTATTAAAAAAACATAGTGGTTATCAGGGATCTTCTTGGAAGGTTAAAAAAGAAAAAACAATTATCTTCTCTGTGTTACATCAAATGAGAAACAAAGGTTCAAAAGGCAATCTTAGAGATTTGGCCAAACATATTTTACATATAAGGCATTTGTGACCAAGAGAGATGAAACAGATTACATGCAACCTCCTTATAAGGGTGCTCATATCTCTAAGATGCTCAGAGATCTAGACTGGCTGTAGCCCTTGTCACACCTCTTTTCCTGAGAGTCTGACCCTGACTCCATATACAGGCAGGTACTGACTGACCATGCTGATGAATGAGGGAGTATGCATGGAAAATACAAATCTTATGATTAAAAAAAAAATGTTTTATTTGGTAAAAAAATGAAAATTTCCAAGGAAACTTAGAAACTTGCAAAACAGGGTTTTGACACATATGCACAAGTAAATGTTTCCTTGTACAATAAACACATAGTGTTTCTGTCTGTCTTCCTTTTTGTTTTTAAAGATCAAGAGTATCATTCTTTTCACCTGGAACCAAATTTGTCTCCAGTAACAGGACAAGAGGTAGGAGAGGGAGGACAGGGTTAGGGATAAAAGCTTTATTACTCTATCTCAAAGATTGCTCTAAAAAGCTCACCATTTCATGACCTATTAATGTGAGAGCTCTGGGATTCGTTTTCCCTTATGTCATGGTAAAGTGTTTTCAAGCTTACTGTAATGTGTTTACCTGGTTATTGAGTCATAGCTTTTTCAAGGTGAACGCCTAGTCTACCAGAGGACAAATGGACAGATAAAATCAACTGAAACATGTTTAGATTGTATTCTTGCTCTTACACTCTTAGCCTGTTAGAGCTAATACCCAGTGAAAAAAACCTGCAGAAGCAGACACATATAATTGCAAATAATTCAGGGGATTACAAGCCCGATTCAATTTTCTACTTTTTTTATTAGCCATAATTGCTGATTTGCTGTGTCCATCTATCTTGATGAATGTTGTGGTGGAGACCTTTCAAAATACATGAAGTCCTGAAATTAGAAAAATAATTATAGATACATATATTTATATATATATTATATATAGAGAAAGATAACTGTATGTATATAGATACATACATAATTAGATGCAAAGCATGAAGTATTATCCTCATAATTTATCAGGTGCCCCTGATTCTAATTAAGAATAAATAAATCTAATAAAACCTTTATAAAAAGGACCTAATATGAAGACCAGCAATTACAGACTTGGAACTGTTGGTAGCCAATAATATCTCCCTTTGGGGATTCCGATTAACAAAATCTTCATTGTTAAAAGGAAGAAAAACTGGACAATCAATATTAAATACGTTAAATATACTAACTGCAATATGTTAGCTACATTTTGAAGGTAAATATATCCATTTTATTTCCACGTAACCACTGATCAGTCAGGGTTACAGCAAGGGAACTGTACCTAAATAAATCGAAGGAAGATACAATACCAAGGAGCCCACTGACAGAGAGGTAGCGGGGTGGGGGGAAGGGACATCAGCTTTGGGTTATTGATTTCATTAAGAAGTCATTGGCTAGGCATCTTTAAGTAATGGAAAAGACAAACAACATGCAATGAGGACAAGTATACCCATTGGATGCCCCATATTCTCCAAGTACTCTTCTGGCCCCCCTACTCCTATGATAGCTCACGTTCAGTGCCCTGAACAACGTAAGTATTTTTACCTCCATTTTATAGGTAAGGCAAATGAGGCCTGAAAGTGCTAACCGCTTTGCAAAATACACAACTAGTCAGCGGTAGAGACAGACACTGTCCTAGTTTCAAAGTTTACTGCCTTTCTCTTACACTATAACTGCATCTCATCATAAAGAGTGATTCTCTCAAGACAACTCAAAAGCAAGACTTACAATGAGGAAGCAAGCTCCAAAAATCATGGCTTTCATCTTCACATCCAGGTCTAACGGGAAGTGAATTTCAAAGTGGTCAGCGTCCCCCATTGCTGATAAGAGACCGTTCCACTTCCTAATAATACTGCCGATGCTGGACATGCCATCAAGGGATTTGACCTAGAAAGATAAGAATGTGACTTTAGGATGACTGAAAAATATTATAATATATATTTCACTCTTCTACTTAGAAGCAGCTTGTACTGCCATAGCATAAATACAGGACAGGAAGTAATAAATTACTGTAAAGTAATAGGGAATCATGGCCAAGAAGGCTTAAGTGTCTTGCAACTGGTTAATAACTGAGCTGGGGTATATCTGACAGTTTTGGGGCTGGTGATCTTTCTTCATCCTCAAATGAGGCATGATTTGAATTGATTCTGAAGTTCTTTTTCATACAGTAAAGGGTGGGAATTGGGAAGGAGTCTCTACAGTCTAGGGAAACACATAAGCAAAAGTAAGGAAGCATGGTTCTATGTACTTCACAAACTTCAAATGATCATTCAAGTTTCTGTGTGCCAAATCCACCCTGTCTTCTTAAAGCATGTAAGAATTCCGAGGGGCTTCAGCTTCCAAAAGGGGGATTCTGACTCTTGCCAGAGGGACAATACCCAAATACTAACTTTGGGTGATCAAAATGACCCTATACACCTGTCCCTAAAATCTGGCTTATCTATATTTTCTATTTCTCTACAATGGTCTTTTAATAAATAAGCAATACTTAACTAAAAAAAGAGTTTATTGGGTGTCATAGGAAATATATGAATGAGCAAATTTAGATAATGAGGCTTGCCGAAATTGCAAGGCATTCAAGAAGGATTCTCTAAGAAGCTCAGGAAATATTTCTAGGAATCTCCTTTGTCAGATTTGTAAGATAATAGGCACTCATTTTGGAGTCACTGGGATAGAGGCAAAACAAGAGGATTTTTCATTTTTCTGAGAAAATATAACCTATTATGAGTTTTATCCTTGTTATCAGTGTTATCCTATCTCATAAGGACACAGACAATTTCTACCATGCAAATAAACAATATGTACAATCTCGGGGTACTCCAAATGTCCTGTGATATGTGGGGTACTTTCATCACTCAGGACCTACATCCCAATCCTGCAAATCGTTGGTAAAAATGGTTAATTAAATCTAACCAAGAAGAAAGAAATGGATTCAGTTGGGCTATTTACTTTCAGGTTTAGTGTTTTAAATGGTTTCTTCTTATCTTTATCAAACACTGAAATCATAAAAAAAGTAGCTCACACTTTGGAAAACTGTAAGCAATCCACGAACAATACATTGAAAATGATTTGATGTCAACCAATAACCCTTTCCTCATTCTGTTTTATTCATTCACATGAAAACATAATCTGAAACCAACTCATTCCCAGGTCTGTTAGTACATGTAGAAAAATAGTAAAATTGTCATTTTTACATTTGTTTACCTCAAAAACCGAATCCGAACCACAGCCGTAGGTTGAACATGGCCCGCGCACTCTCATCACATTGTCTTTCTTCTCATTCTGGATGCTGTAAACTGCCCTGCACAGGTTCCAGTGTTCCGCAACAAAGCCAATGGTGACACCGGGAGGACACTGTACCTCCAGCTGCAAATGAGGAAGTGACAGAGGGGAGGAAGCTATGCACCAACGTATATGTGGACACACCACCTAGATGTGCTCTGAAGTCTTTCAAGGACTAGAAACAATGTTACTGGTAGAGAGTCTTCCATTTTACCCAGGTTCGCTCTTATGGCTGTAGGTGAGAATAGCCTTGAGAGCTGAGGTCACCTTTCCCATGGGAACAAAAGGACTGCTTGCCATAAAGGACAGTTCTCGAAGCTCAGTATTGCTCAGCTGTATGCAGCACCTGCTTGGGCTCCTCTGATTCAACCCTATAGACCTTGGAAGCAAGGGGACTGACCCCACATACTGCTCATGGCACTCATGCTGTTTACTGTGCTGTAGTAACGTTCTTTGTCTCGGCTCTAGGTGTCTCACGTCTTCTGGCACAATTCATGACAAAGTAGCAAGGTAACATCTTAGATTTGAATCTCAGACAAGAAAATTATAAGAGAAAACAGAAAGAGGCATTCTGAAAACTGAATATTGTGAAAACAACAGAATGTGTGAGTGAATATATAAAGCCATTTTATTTGTTTATTTATTTGACAGAGAGTGCAGCAGAGCGAGAGGGAGAAGCAGGCTCCTCACTGAGCAGAGAGCCTGATATGGGACTGGATCCCAGACCCCAGGATCATGACCTGAGCTGAACGCAGACATCTAACCTACTGAGTCACCCAGGAGCCCCTATAAAGCCATTTTAAAAAGAGTTTCAAAATTGTCCATGGCCCTGTTTTAGCTAAACATCTTTACAATATTCCTTTGTGAAGAACTAAGATCTTCATATTTATTAATAACAAGAGTCACAAAATTAAATTATTTAGTAAAAGCCCAGAGTTAAAGTTCTACTGGTAGCTTTTCTGGTGTCATATATAGTTTTCTAAGAGTTTTGAGTCCACTAGATCTCAGCATGGGGCAGTACCACATAGCTTCATGAACTGTCAAGTCAAGATACAATGTTTTAAAAAAGATATAACTGTTCATATATATACATTCACACATATACATAAGCATACACATTTGATAGCTGCCTAGCATTAAGATCTTATACAAGTATAGGCCTAAGAGCTAAAAAAAAAAAAAAACCCCACAAAACTGTATACAAATAAATTACTTAAAAGATTTATTTGAAGGGCGCTTGGGTGACTCAGTCTATTAAGCATCTGCCTTCGACTCAGGTCATGATCCCAGGGTCCCAGGATGGAGCCCTGTGTCAGGCTCTGGCTCAGCGGTAAGCCTGCTTCCCCCACTCTCACTCCCCCTGCTTGCATTCCCTCTCTCACTATGTCTCTCTTTGTCAAATAAATAAATAAAATCTTTAAAAAAAAATTCATTTGAGAAGAAAACCCAACTCATGAATATGAAGAATTCCTAGTATATCCCAAAGGACTAAGAATTAAAGGTGAAGATTCATCTCAACTATCAGGCCATTATTACAAAAACAGTAATGATAGAGGAGGAAGACACCTGGGAACAACGTTCCCTGAGCACTGTACTATCTGCCAGGTACTGTAATGAACAGTTAACATTTATTTACTACTTAATCCTCAAAGCAATCCTGTTTACAGGTGCTATTATTACCTCCATCTTATAGGAAATCAAAACACAGAAAAGGTTGTAAATAAATTAACATTTAGTATGTGCTGGCACTTACTATGTCTTTAAAATATCCCAGGAATCCTATGGGGTATTGTCACGCATATTTATGTACCAGAGCACTGAGGCCCAAAGAAGTTAAGTAAATTGCACAATTTAAGTAGGTGACATATCTGGAATTCAAAATTCTGGTGGACCTGTCACTAAAGCTGCTTCTTTCCCTGCAGCAAACAGCCTTCCTAGAGCCACATGGGTTGTAGACAAGGAACCCAACTGTAACTCAGAACGCCTGCTCTGTAGGTCCGGCCCTCAGGGGACTGTAACCTCACCAGGCACTTCATCTTTCTGAGCCACCCCTTCTTTATCTGTGGCAAGTGTGGACTGGCTTGGGCGTAAAGTCATCCAAGGTCTCCTCCAATTCTAAAAGTATTCGATGATGTCTAGCGACATCTTATCTGCAGATACGTAACTACATTTAAACAAATGTGTGCGACTTCTGTTTTAGGTCATAAATACATTTCCAATTCATTAGACACAACTGACAGAATTATGGTCACTGAATAAATAACCCTAATTTGTGCTTGACCCCCCAACTAGCACTGGAAGGCAAGAATCCACAAGAAAAAGCCCTCTTAGTTTTTCCTTGCATGACACAATGTAGCCTGCCCCCCCCCCCCCACTCTCTTCTTTCATTCTGATCATCAGAGCCAGTGAAAATCCCCTCCTGTGTCATTCTGGAAGGAGCACAAGCATGCTGTGAAGACTTGGATCAGGAAGAAACCAGGGATAAGACCTGCATTCTCTGACCTCTTGCCTGGCAGAGGGACAACAGAGGCAACAGCAGGTGCATCTGAAAGGTCTCTGCATTGTCATGATTTCTCGGCCCATACAGTCAGTGACCCGGAGGACGAAGGGCCTTAGAGTCCGATAAGCATTTCTGGTAAAGTCGTCTGTGTCTTCAGTTACGATGTAAACCATTTGGTCCAGATTGTTTTTAATATCATATCTATTATTGGTTTCAAAAGATGTCATCACTAAAAAAAATAAAATGAGAAAGACACTTTAAATTAGAAGCAGTTAAAATGGGCCTCAAGAAGTCCTTCTGTAGTATTTCTTAGGGGATTAAAGCAAAATAGCTTTTTAAAAATTTAAAGTGAAATATTACAACTGATTAGGTCACCAAAATAATTCAGACACCCAATACGTATTTAGTAATTTTGATTACGTATTTAGTACGTATCTAAATACGTATTTAGTAATTTTAGTAATCTAAAACATTTCTTTTAAGGAGGTAGTATAAAATGATTTTTAAACTTTTCCACATAAATGCAAAGACTAAAACTATATTCCTGGAATACCCGAATTTAGAAGACTTTAATTATAAAACCATTTAAATGAAATTATACATTTTACCATCAAGTAGTCAGCTCAAGAAATATACTGAGACGGTCAGAGTCATTCCTAATTGCAAATAATAAAATGAACCAAGGAAGCTCTGAGGCTCTGTGTGGTGGTCAAATGAATGTGCAGATCTGGTGGCAAAGTGAAGATCAGGAATCCAGTGACGACGAACTGAGATCAAACAGTATGTTTACTGTGATTTCTTTTTATTTCTAAACCAAGGGCAGTGGACCAGAATTTAGCAAATTTAAATTCTATTTCCAGCTCTACCACTGATTAGCTGACTGTTGTGCCCCTGGCTAACTCATTTAGTCTCTTGGCTCCTTCTTTTCCTTTTCCATGAAAGATGAATATGCAGAACAAGAGTGTTGGGGGAGGGGAGTGACCAGATAAAACGTCTTTTCAAGCCTAAGAACTTATTAGGTATGATACATAAATAGATACAATTATACAAAATAATTCCCTTTATACTTTCTTGAAGAAAGAGTAAAAGAAGAGTCTTTTCTCTTTGAACCATTAAGAAATGATCTATATTAATAAGGAACTAGATATGGGGTGATGCAAATTTCCACCTGATTCAAATACTGCTGAACATTATGAAATTATACATACTTTCCAGAGGCTCAAAATGCTGAAGGACGTGTATGTTGTCCAACTGTTGGGATAGAACAAAGAAATTAAGAAAAATAGAAATAACATAATTAAATCAAATCAGTGTTAGAAAAGAAGCTGATGAGATAGGTACAAGAATGTATTAATTGATACCAAGATATCTTTTTGAAATTGAATGGAATAAAAAAAGTTATCGAGTGAAATTAGTCTATCTGTATACCTGGTCAGCAGAGCTGTCCAGATGGGAATACCACTTTTCTCCAGTTCTATTTCAAAAGGTAACCAGTTGCAAAAAAAAAAAAAAAAAAGAAGATAAGGTTGCCTGGTACATCAACTGTATGGAAGAAAATCATCTTCCTGCTACAGCATCTAGAACAAGCTGTGTTGGCACAGATTGTTTCCAGCTCAGCCCCTACTCACTGATCTTGGACATGTCTGTCACTCACACTCACAGCCTGGAGGTGCTCAGGAAGTTCGGGACTGTTTAACATGGACCAGCCACAGAAGAAGCTTTTTCTCAGTGGCTTACAGAGAGCAAATTCGCCAGCCAGGGACCTCACACAGGAGTATCCAGTTTTATTTTCACAGGTACCTCTGGAAGATGTTCACACACTGATTTCCATTCACTTGAGCTACTAATGCCAGGGTCTTCCCTAGGTCCATACTTTAATAAGGAGAGGGTCCATAATGCTGGAAGCATGTGATTAGGATTAGGATAAAGGAGAGGAAACATTTTGGGATGGGATCTCTTAAAAAGGGTGTCGGGAACACCACTAGATACACTTCTGTTTTACCTTCACTTAGGAATCACTCTAAAGAAAATTTGATGGGCTCATTACCTGACATTCTTGAGAATATTCTAGCAGACAAGAATAAGCCTCTTTGAGGACAGAGTAATTGTATCTATATAATTTTAGATGATATAGATCATTTGTAATCCCTGAGCCCAGAATATTGTCTGAAATGTCATATTTCACCAAATATTCATTGAATACATTAACTAAAAAAGTACACGAATAATAAAGAAATAAAGAAAGTAATAAAGAAAGTAATAAAGAAAGTCAAAAATAGCTAGACATAAATATTTTGTGGTGTAACTGACTACAAGAGGGTATGGGGAAGATACAATCCTTCCTTCATTAAAAACGTTTTCTTACATGAAAATACAATCAGGTGAGGAGGTCTAAATATGTCTTATAAAATTCCAAAACTGGCCACTAAGGTGGTTTATAGTTCCTTTAAAAATCCAGAATGTTGAAATCTAGAACTCAAAGCAAAAATATTAAAAAAATATTCAAAAAAAATATGCTGATAAAAGCATCCACTGCTGAGCAAAATATTCTAACGAAAAAAGACCTGTTAATGCCAAAGAAGTTCATCCAATCAGACACTATGGCTACTATGACAAACAAACTGACAGAGTCACTGGCCAAGCCAGTACTCTAGAAATAATAGAATCCTACTACTTTGAACGCTCCAGGATCTTGACAGTCCTGATAATGATGCATGGAATCTACACCGGAGATTGCAAAAAGGCTAGGATAAGGAAAATGATAAAGCAAACGACTGGTTCTGTCTTCTGTTGGCATACAACGTGTTTCACCTAATAACATCCACAAGCTACCACCCATCGGATGGACCCTGTGTGCCCAAAATAGTAGGCACACTATAAAGCTTAGCTCTTGAGAAATTCTCCTAACAATCCAGTAAGGTATGTATCGCTAGTACTACTTTATTGTTGAGGAAACTGAAGCACCAACAGGTTATGAAAGTTACTGAAGTCTGCCGAGTGAGGAGGGAGTACAGCTAGAATTTAAAACCAAGTTTGTCTGCCTCCACGCCTATTGGTTTTGTTTCATTTTTCACTTTTTTTTTTAATTCAAAACATCCCTTAAAGAGAAAACAGAATTCATAAAATATCTTCATTTAACTCCCATTAAGAGTAAGAGAAGAAATTTAAAAACTAGGCAAATTAAGAAAACTGACAAGTCCCTCGCTTATAATGTATTTCAACATCTCCTTTTTCTA
Organism: Enhydra lutris kenyoni; assembly: GCF_002288905.1. Taxonomy (NCBI): domain Eukaryota; kingdom Metazoa; phylum Chordata; class Mammalia; order Carnivora; family Mustelidae; genus Enhydra; species Enhydra lutris. Next base: position 42,241,469 of record NW_019154086.1, on the reverse strand, counting down.
AAACCGAACATGATTCAATAGGTTCTAAGGGACTTCCAGAACTAGCTTCATCTTATTTTCATTAAGCAATCCTTTCGGAGTCTCTGACATGTGGTTTTCAGCAATACCATTTGGTACATGGATCTGACATACTGCCCCAGTTTCTGACCCAGATTTCCTGGTGCCTTCAGAATGTCTATATAAATGGAAAGTAAGAATCCACTGTGTTATGGGAAGGGGGTCCCTGGAAATTGGCCTGAAGCAAAGCCCTTGGTAGTTCTCCTCTTTTTATTTACATTTTATGTTGGAGGGTGGCAGGAGTGGTTAATGAAAAGTGTGTGTAATGAGAAAAAGGGATGGGCAGAGGCACTCAGTGACTCACAGTCTACTGTTCTGTTCTTCGTGTTGTTGTTCTTGGTGTTAACTCTTTTTTTTTTTTTTTTTTAAAGATTTTATTTATTTATTTGACAGACAGAGATCACAAGTAGGCAGAGAGGCAGGCAGAGAGAGAGAGGAAGGGAAGCAGGCTCCCTGCTGAGCAGAGAGCCCGATGCGGGGCTCGATCCCAGGACCCTGAGATCATGACCTGAGCCGAAGGCAGCGGCTTAACCCACTGAGCCACCCAGGCGCCCTGGTGTTAACTCTTTACTTCTATGCAACCGACACCTCAATGAGCATCTTCGATAGTTTCTCCTCTGTTCCTGTTATTTAAACTGCCTTCCACAGGACACCTTGCATATCTTAAAATTCAACATATATCCTTTAGACAGCCGTACCAATCCCTGCACTCATTTTCCCTTCACATTTCTAAAATCAGGACCACCACTCCTACGGTCTCACAAACAGGACCTCTGTCATCACCGACCCATCACCTTCATCCACTCTGTCCAGCTGTGGATCTCTTTCTGTCAGATCCCCAGTCATACTTCATCAGAAAATTATTTGGACTTGTGTGGAGTACCTGGGTTAAGTATTCCAGACCAGGAGGACAGTTCGGCATAAGAGCAGGGCCTGGCATCCATGTGATTGGAACAGGCTGATTTGGCATATGATATTTGCCAGGCTGGTACTGGATAGGATGGATACCAGCTGGTAGCTGGTATGAGGGGAAGGCACAGGGCTGCTGCGGGCTGTAGTATCCCACAGGCAAGCCTCCTGGGTAGCCTGCAGGTACAGGGATAGCTGGTCCAGGGGGTCCTGTATCCAAGAACAATGAAAGCGTTAGACACTATTAACACTACAACACATTGGAAGTTAGAATGACCTTTTACATGAAAAATGTATGTGTCACACAACATCCACTATAACATGACCCATTTTCTGAATGGTACCATGCACCAACAACGTACTAAGGAAAGGGCTTTACATATTAACTCATTTAATCCTCTGAAACCTTATTTCTGAAGGTTTGAAACATGGAATAACATGTTGGCTTCTCCGTATTAGGTTTCTCCCTTGGAGATAATAGTATACCCACCCACTGCACTAGGTTGTAGTGGGATCAGCACAAGACTTAGCAAACAATTAGCACTGTACACTGATGTCATTATATTCATGTTTATTGTTATTATTGTTTAAGGTCACAAAGACAGTAACTTCAAAGGGATGTTTTTAATGATGGCTATGAAATTCCAGACCAGTTTTATCACTCCAGAAAGAAAGCCCATACCCATTAGCAGTCATTTCCTATCTTCTTCCCTGGCCCCTGGAAACCACTGTCACTGCAGAGTTCCCTAACCTGGACATTTCCTATAAATGAAATCATGTAACATATAGCCTTTGTGCCTGGTTTCTTTGGTTTAGCATAATATTTTCAAGGTTCATCCGTGTTGTAGCAAGTACTAGTATCTCATTTCTTTTTATGGCTGAGTAATATTTCATTGCATGGACATATCATATCACATTTTATGTATCCATTTCTCAGTTGATGGGCATTTGGGTTGTTTCTACCTTTTTGCTATTATTTATAATAACACCGCTGTGAAATTAGTGTACCAGTTTTGGTGTGAACATAAGTTTTCAACTCTCGAGTACGTACTTAGGTATATAGTTTTTTTTTTTTTAAAGATTTTATTTATTTATTTGACAGACAGAGATCACAAGCAGGCAGAGAGGCAGGTAGAGAGAGAGGAGAAAGCAGGCTCCCCGCTGAGCACAGAGCCCAATGTGGGGCTCGATCCCAGGATCCTGAGATCATGACCAGAGCCAAAGGCAGAGGCTTAACCCACTGAGCCACCCGGGCGCCCCTCGAGTACGTACTTAGTAATGGAATTAGCCTTAATGTTTTAAGGGAATGCCAAATTGTTTTCCAGAGTGGCTTCTCTGTTTTACACTCCTACTGCTGAACTCATTTATGAGGGCTAGTTGTTTGTACGTGTGTGTATTCCTTAGGGTTTTCTACATATAAGATGATGTCATCTGCAAACAGAGATAGCTTTGCTTCTTCCTTTCCAATCTGGATGACTTTTATTACTTTTCCTTGCCAAATTTTCCCGGCTAAAACCTCTAGCACAATGTTGAACAGAAATGGCATGAAGAGATATCTTGTCTTGTTCTTGACTTTAGGGGGAATGCTTTTGGCTTTTGCTATTGAGAATGATGTTTTTCATAGATGCCTTTTATTAGGTTGAGGAAGTTCCCTCCTAATAGTTTGTTAAGTGTTCTGAATCATGTGGGATGTTTCACTTGGCCAAATACTTTTTCACTTGATCAAATATGATCAATAATATGATCATATGATTTTTGTACTAATCCCATTAATATGGTACATACATTGACTGATTTTCATATGATAAACAGACCTCTCACACTTGGGACAAACTGCACTTGGTCATGGTGTATAATTCCTGTTACATGTTGCTGGATTTGGTTACTACACTGCTAGTATTTTGTGAGCATTTTTGTCTCTGTATTTATAAGGAATATTGCTTTATAATTTTCATTTCTTGTGATGTCTTTGTCTGATTTTACTAGTAGGGTAATACTGGCCTCACAGAATGGGTTGGGAAGTAATTGTTCACTGTTCTTACATTTCTTATAAAGGGCTGGTATTAAAATCTTCATTAAGCACTTGGCAGAATTCACTGATGAAGCCATCCAGACCTGGGCTTTACTTTGTCAGAAATTTTTAAGTGACTAATTCAATCTCTTTGTTTGCTATATAGCTCTATTCAGAGTTTCTTCCTGGAGTCAGTTTCAGCTGTTTCAGTCAGTTTCAGCTGTTTGTGTTTTTCTAGGAATTTGTCTATTTCACCTAGGTTTTCCAGTTTGTTGGTATACAACTGTTTATTGTATTCTCTTGTGATACATTTTAATTTCTGTAAGCTTGTTAGTAATGTCTCCATTTTCACTCATGATTTTAATACATTGAGTCTATTTTTTTCTTGGTCAGTCTGGCTTAAGATTTCTCAATTTTGTTGACATTTTCAAAAACCAACTTTTGGTTTTGTCAGTTTGGCTTATTTCTTTTCTTTTCTCTATTTCATTTACTCCTACTTTAAATTCTGTTATTTCCTCCTACTTGCTTAGGATTTGACTTCTTTCTAAGGTGGAAAGTTGGGTTACTGATTTGCAGTCTTTCTTCTTTTTTAATGTGGGTGTTGATAGCTATAAATTTCTCTTTTGCTTCTTTTTAGATTTATTTATTTGTGAAAGTGAGGGGAGAGGCGGTGTGGGGGAGGGGAGAGAATCTTAAGCAGACTCCCTGGTGAGAGCAGAGCCTGAGTCGAGCTCACAGCCAACTGAGTCACCCAGATGCCCCTCTCTATGCTCTGTTTTAGCTGTATCCCATAAGCTTTGGTATACTGAGATTTTTATTTACCTCGAAAGTATTTTCCAATTTTTCTGTTGTGATTTCTTTCTGCCCTTTTGGTTATTTAAGGGTGGGTTAATTTCCTCAGATTTCCCAACTTTTCTTCTATTTTTATTGATTACTAATTGTATTCCATTGTGAAATATACCTGATTTTACTTGTTTTAAATTTATAAGACTTGTTTTATGGCTTAATCAGTAATCTATCTTGGAGAATGTCCTATGTGCACTTGAGAAGAAGGTGTATTCCGCTGTTGTTGGGTAGAGTGATCTGTGCGTGTCTATGTTTAGTTTGGTATTTGGAGTATGGTGTTGCTTACGGCTTCTATTTCCCTTTCGACCTTCTGCTTAGTTGTTCTATCCATTACTGTAAGTGGAATAATGCAATTTCCAATTCTTATTTACTTAATTGTCTATTTAACCACTGAATTCGGTATTATATATAATTGTTATGTCTTCTTGATGAATTGACACTTCTATTATTGTAAAATGTTCTTCATCTCTAATAACAATTTTTGCCTTAAGGTATATTTTGTCTGATGTAAGCATAGCTATTTCACTAATTCTTATCAACAACGAAGTTTGAGAAACATTATTCTAATATAGTGTTTTACAATCTGTACATACATTAGTGGTCTATGAAATCAATTTAATGATTCACAATTAAAACTTCTTAGAAGTTACTACAGTAGAATAAATAGAAAAAAAATCAAACTGTATTGCCCATATGCTGTTTACTCACTATGCTGAGTATTACTTGATGAAATATTACATTTAGTATATATATCATAAATATATATGAATATTGTTTTATATAAATATATACATACATATATATATTGTTCACTGTGGGTCATAGTAGATTGTCATTAAGAATGTTTAGGGGGTCATCTGGCTGGTTTAGTCAATACAGCACATGAATCTTGATCTTGGGGTTATGAGTTTGAGCCCTACACTGGGTGTAGAGTTTACTTTTAAAAAAAAAAAAAAGAAAGAAAAAAATTAAATAAAAAAAAGAAGTTTGAAAGTCAGGGACTTAAAGAGCCTTTTGTTTAGCCAATGTAAAAAAGAAAAGATCCTATTTTAAAATGGAAAAGATGGAGAAAAGGTCACAAAACTGTGATGCATAATCACACAGGAGTTTGTTTTCACCATGGTTGTAAACAGTTTTGTTGGAAACAAATCTTACCTAAATATAGGTTAAACTGAGTTTCTTTCTGAAAATTGCTATTTGTTTATAAAATTACTGTTTATAATGTGCGTATGTGCATGTATCTATGTTTTCTTATACTGGGATGTTGATCCAGAAGACAGCAAGGGGGGTCAAAAGCGGAGATTCACCTCCTGTCTAAGTAAGTGCGCGGAAGGGAGCAGCAGGGATGGCTGTAGCATGGGCTGTGATGCTGAAGCTCCAGAGAGGGGTCCTACTTCCTGAAGCAACCCAGGCTCTGGGCCTGCGGCTCCACAGACTGGGAATCTGGTCTCTTTTTATAATTGAAAAGCAATGCCACACAGCTGTGTAGGGCAGGGACTGACACTTCCTGACAAATGTGAACAGTCCAGCGGTGGCTGTTTTTTGAAAATGTCACTCCTGCAGAATGGAAAAAGACCTGAGACAGGGGGTAAGGTGGAGACAATGCTCTCTCTTAGAAAACCCAAAGAACTGGTTCCCAGACACCATGCAGAGCAGGAAGGAGCTCCTATTAAAGAAAGCTAGGTTTACTATATATGACAAAAAAGGTGAGAGTTAATACTTGCTGAGCTGTTAATATGTTTTAGGCACTGTTGTAACTACTTTACAGGTATTAAATCTTGTTAACTAAGTATCAAACTCATGTGGTAGGGACTATTATCATTATTATCCTTAACTTACAGTGGAAAAAACGGAGGCACAGGAGGATAAGTAACTTGCTAAAGAATCAATAGTATCAATATGTGACAGAGTCAGAATTAAAACTCAAGCATTCTGACTGTGGGGGCACGTTTAATTAAATTATGCTAATACTGCCTTTAGATCAGAGGCTAGGAACATCTAAAATAGGACTCTGTGGATGGTGTTGAAACTATAGACTAGAAGAGCAGCTCTAGCTGGCAACTCTTTTTGTAAGGCGTTAAGTTTTGTGTGCACACACACGCACGCGCACACACACACACACCTCTTATAGGATGTCACGGTACAGAAAAAATGGCTCAGCAGGTAGAAAGCTGGCTTTGGAAAGAGAAAGCAGTTACCAGCATACAGGTAAAGCAGTGGTCTGGGGTCGGCCAATGCTGAGGAAACCAGCCACTACCAGAAAGGGATATTCCCCAAGACTTCCAGAAGTTGTCTGGGATGAGAAATAAAGACAGACAGCACTTCCTTTAAGGCAAGTTGGACGGAGGGTCAGATTCCAGTGATTTGGGCATTAAAGGTAAGAGTGGCTTTTGACGCTCATGAAGTCTGGGACATTTTGGTTACTGGTTACATTTTGGTTTTCAAAATGTCACTCAGGAGCATATGAATTGTGGAACCCTTTCTTCTAATACTGTCTGAGAACAAGGACATGAAATAAATCAAACATCTGTCTATTTGGAAAACATTCCACAATGCCATTTCAAGGACCAGCTACTGTGTTTGATGCTAGACACAGAAAGATGTAGAAAGATATGTCTGAGGACATTCAGTTCTGCAGAAAATACACAGATTTTTTTTTTTTTTTAAGTGAATGGCTATCATGAGGCAAGTAACTCATGGGATCAGCGGTAGATTCATAGTGTGAGAAGAGATTAAAGAGGAAGGGTGCCCAACCCAGGCAGAGGAGGATGTTAGTGCTAACACATTAGACCCAGCCAGTGCCCCCACAACAGGCAAAGGTTTTACAGGGAGAGCAAGTGCTCAGTATTGCAAGCGGCAAGGCTATGTACTGAGATTTAGCAGACAGGCCAGAAAGGAAGATGGGGAGGGACTGAAGGTTAGGAAAGATCTATACTTTGTGCAAAGAGTAAACTGTATGCCAGTAAAATAGAAAGTGAAGCAACTGGACTTACACTTAGACCCTTTATGAATAAGGTTCAATTAGGAAAGTTAATTACAGGAGTAGAGATGGAAGGCAAGTTAATCTATAATGTAAGGAGTAGTAAGAGGAGCAATAAGAAGGAATATTGAAGAGAGGGTCCTGTCTCAGTAATAGACTGGATATGAGGAAAAATTCTCAAGTTCTGAGACAGATCCCTGAAACCTCCAGAGGAGGGAAAGAGTAGAGGGTATGTGTTCTGGTGCAACAGGCCAAAGTTGAATTGCAGACCAATGAATTTGACGTCCAGGGCCCTTCTGGGAGAAGTGGTCTATAGGCAGTTGGAAATGCAAGTTCAGAGCACAGGAAACTGATATGGGTGAGTGCTAATAGGTCCTTAAATGGTTAAAAGTAGTAAGTGATCTTACAAAGATCACTCAGGAGAGTGTGTGAAAGGTTAGATGAGTGAATAGGTGAACAGGGAGACAAGGCAGGGCAGGGGAGTGACTCAACCATGGGGAATACCAGTTCCTGAGGACAGAGGACATACAGGTCTTGATAGAGACTGAGTCAGGAGAGACTAAAGGAAACATAACAGTAACTAAAAACAATGTCAAATTAGAGCTACATGAGAAAAAACAAAAACAAAAAACCCTAATGTCCTTAGAAAAAAATGGAAGAAATTCCATGTTTCAGTTTGTCATGAAGAATATACTTCAGTTCCTTTAAGAACTGTGTTTAAGAGCACCCAAATTAGACTGGAAATCAGATATCCCTGCCCCCTTTTTCTGAACTATTAAAAACAATGCAACTAAAAGTCCTATAAATCATCTTAAAAATACTGTTTTATCACTTCAGTGAGTTGCTTAATTCTTAAAATATTAGCCACATGATTTTAAATATAAAAGTACCTCATGTAATAAAAATTGGGGATCATAAATTAGAAAATTATAATTTAGATTATGGGGTTATTCAGTATAGATTATATTTCTAAGAAAAATTATATATATGTTTATGTAATCAAATGATTTCAATTTCCTTCTTGTGCATTACAGGGCCACAACTGGCACCAATCATCATAAATAAATACATAGTTCAGCCACTAGGTGGCGATCATAGTGAATTTTTTGTTAAAGTTTTTTTTTTTTTTTTAAGATTTTATTTATTTATTTGACAGATAGAGATCACAGGTAGGCAGAGAGGTAGGCAGAGAGAGAGAGGAGGAAGCAGGCTCCCTGCTGAGCAGAGAGCCCGATGTGGGGCTCGATCCCAGGACCCTGGGACCATGACCTGAGCCAAAGGCAGAGGCTTTAACCCACTGAGCCACCCAGGCGCACCTGTTAAAGGTATTTCTAACTGAAAATTCAGTTCTATGCTCTGCACCATGATGTTTTTCAACTTATATAATAATTTGATTTGAATGATACGTCCTATGCTCTTGCTAATTTTTTGAAACGAGAGGAATAGACACTGTCCCAGACAAACAGAACATGACTTATAACCAATGTTCCTTAGAAACCTCTGTTCTAGGGGCGCCTGAGTGGCTCAGTGGGTTAGAGCCTCTGCCTTCGGCTCGGGTCATGATCCCAGGTCCTGGGATGGAGCCCCGTATCCGGCTCTCTGCTTAGCGGGGAACCTGCTTCCTCCTCTCCCTCCGGCCTGCCTCTCTGACTACTTGTAATCTCTGTCTATCAAATTAAAAAAAAAAAAAAAAAAAAGAAAAGAAACCTCTGTTCTAGGGACACCTGGGTGGCTCAGTTAGTTAAGCTAAGCGGCTGCCTCTGGCTCAGGTCATGATTCCAGAGTCCTAGGATCGAGCCCCATATCGGGCTCCCTGCTCAGTGGAGAGCCTGCTTCCACCCCCCCTGCCTGCTGCTCTGCTTACTTGTGCGTGTGCACGCTCTCTCTCTCTCTCTCTGTCAAATAAATAAATAAAATCTTTAAAAAAATTTTCTGGTCTAGTGGAATCTAGATTCTTGTATATAGGTGATCCATGAATATAAGATAGATTATGTGGATCATGTTGACAGTCACTGAAGTAAATTTAGAGAAATGGTCAAATACAGTGTAATTATAATTTAGGACTGTTAAGACCTTGGATTTAGCAGGAGTTGAGCCAATAATGAGGGGTTATATTGGACCAGAAATGCATATGTATGGGGAAAAGGGGGAAAGGAAGCCCTGCTGTTTTCAGAAAACACTGCAAAGGCAGAGGTTAACTGAGTTCTGAGGATCTTATGTCTAGAGCCAAAACAACATTTTTACCATTATCCTGTGAGTACTGGGGCTTTTTCTCCTCTTTCCAGACTAACTCATTGGTTTCCACCTCTAAATATACACTTAACTATCTATTTAGAGAAATGTTGCTACACCTTATCTATCATTTTCTAGGCCACTAAAATGTACTTGCAAACAACCCTGATTATTTCCTTCCTTACTTCAAAAGTCAGCGTATTTCTAATTTTAAAAAATTTTACACATTGCCTACTTTTTAAAAAGACGATAACTCAAATTTCCACTACCTTTGTGAGTATCCATTTCACTGCATCACCACCAGTAGTGCATTCAGACTTATAAAAATATTTGTATAACTCCTCAATCAGCACTCAAGGCCATTCACCTCCATTTCTCCCATGAATGTCTCCTACCAGACTTTCATGACCTTGGGCTTTTTTCTTCTTCTTTTTTTTTTTAGTTTAAATTCAATTAATTAACAGATAGTGTATTATTAGTTTCAGAGGTAGAGGTCAGTGATTCATCAGTCTTATATATTACCCACTGCCCAAAACATCACATGCCCTCCCCAATGTCCATCAATGAGTTACCCCTCATTCCCCCACCAAACCTGTGGTTTTGTGTATACAACTCCTTCTGCCAGGGGTGAGGGGTTGTTGGAGGGAAGGGGGCGGGGTGGGGGTGGTGCTTGAGGGGTAGAGAAGGGAAAAAATGAAACAAGATGGGATTGGGAGGGAGACAAACCATAAGAGACTCTTAATCTCAGGAAACCAACTGAGGGTTGCTGGGAAGTGGGGGAGAGGGATAGGGTGGTTGGGTGATGGACAGTGGGGAGGGGATGCGCTATGGTGAGTGCTGTGAAGTGTGTAAGCCTGATGATTCACAGACCTGTACCCCTGGGACAAATAATACATTATATGTTAATAAAAATAATCTTAAAAAATACAGTTTCTTCTGCCAGAAAGAAGTCCCTTCCTCCTTTTCTTTGAGTGAGAAACTCCTTATTAAGCTAGAAAAATCTGACTTCCTCAGTTATATCTTCTCTCAAATCCCTGGTGGAGTCAGTTACTGTCATGTTGGCCCTACAACATTCTTTTCATATTTTCATTATAGTGAAGAGAATGCCATCAGTGTTTGTTTAACTTCCTTCCTCAGTAGCCTACAAATATATTCTAATGGATTTCTAGTAAATTACTTGGCATCCTGGAGGCATTCAATATTTATTTACTAAATCATTCAATTACACTAACTTTTAAAAGCAAATTTTAACTATTAGTATGGTTTTCTGGAGAGGAGAAATAATCTTTCTGATTATTCAACCCACCTAGTATAAAATGGGAATTGTAGTCAGGAGGAGCATCAGGCCTTGGATCAGGAGATTTTATTTGATTCTCCGTTTCATCTGTAGGTTGTTCCGGGGCTGTGGGGACCACACCTTGGGAGGACAGGTAAAGGGACATAATTCACAATGGAAGTGATAATGTGATAAGAGAATATATTCATTTTTTTCTTATCAAGGAATATAAGTAATATGAAATACACATATTTTTAAAAGACCCATAATTCATCATGTATACGGGCTAATTATATTAACCTATTAATATATATTGATGAATTTTCAGGCTGAATATAGGCTTAAAAAAAAACTAAGCAATTATTTATATTGTGCTATGATCAAAGCAATACACTTTCATGCTAGTGGTTCAGATGACTTCATGCTGATTCCTACCTACATAAACTCCTGGCACATTTGCAAAAATTATTTTCCCCACTATATAATATGGAGAACATAGTCATATGTAGAGTGAATCTTATTTTTTCCCTAATCCTTTTTGTAAAATGACTGTCTTTAAATAAATTCAAAACATCACACAATAAATATGTAATGGCTTAAAACACAGTGGTGCCGGGGCACCTGGGTGACTCAGTCGTTAAGCGTATGCCTTCAGCTCAGGTCATGATCCCAGAGTCCTGGGATCAAGCCCCGCATCAGGCTCCCTGCTCAGTGGAAAGCCTGCTTCTCCCTCTCCCTCTCCCACTCCTCCTGCTTGTGCTCCCCCTCTCTCTGAGTCTCTGTCAAATAAATAAATAAAATATTTAAAACAAACAAACAAAGAAAAACTCAGTGGTGCCACAAAGAACTCAGTTAGAGGCAGTTTAATCTAGCTCTCCAGTGAAAGTGATCTCGGTCACTGTAATTGCTGCAAGAAAGGGACTGAACTCACTTTGCATGATGCTATCTCGCCCCCTTGTTGAGATCAGAGACATGTCTCCGTGTACTCACTAGAAGGAAAAATTCTGATTCTCTTAACTGATTTTTATCTCTGAAAAACACAGATCCCACAAATGTGGTGTTTCTCTCCTATCATCTCTTGCACTGCTTGAAAATGCAAGACCTGATTCTGACCCTTCTCTCAGTGAGCAGGCTGTCATCACAGGCTTCTTACTACTCCTGTCCCTCTTTGCAAACTTACTTTCTTACTTTTTCCTCTATTTAATTCTCCCCACATACTTTAGAGATCTTTTAGTACATATGTGCCAATATAATTCCCTTTTAATCCTTTTCCGTTAAAGATAGAAATGTTCATATATATAAATAAATACATATATGGCTTCTCAAATGCTAAACAATAAAAAATAACTTCAAAAGGAAATAAAACTCCAATTTTTACAGAAAATATCACAAAATTCATAAATAAAGCCTACTGAAATTTATTAATAAAATCTTACCTGACATTTTGGAGAATTCCACCTAGTCCTGAAAAATAAAACATTTTAATACCTCGAGATAGATATATATGGTTACTATTATTACTTAGTGATACATGTAAGATTCTGTAACCTTTTTAGCTGCTAGTTGCCTTTCATTCATTCCTTCATTATGTCAATAAATACTTACTGAGCACTTATTAGGTATCAGGCACCAACACAGATGTTGAAAATACAGTAATAAACCAGAAAAGTGCCCATCAAGCTGGAGATTTTAATTTAGAGGCATGAGATTAAAAACACATTAACAAATATTTAAGATTAAATCTACATTCTACAGTTATAAAGGAAACAAAGTGAAAAGTTGAGGAAAGACATGGATGGGGTCCAGGAGGCTCAGGGAAAGCCTCTCTGGGTCATAAACTTTGAGCTGTTTGAACCAGGAGAGGAGGCACTATACTACAGATGCAGGAAGGGAGTTCTAGGAAAACGGGTAATATGTGCAAAGGTCCTGAGATGGCACTGAGCTTGGGGTACTCAAGGGTGAGGAAAAGGTCAGATGTGACTGGGACCCATAGACGGAGGAGAAGAGAGTGAAGAGATGGAGATAATTGATCATACCTGAAGACCGAGGCAAAATGTCTGGGATTGGCTGTAATTGCAGCTGGGCAGTCTTCGGAGGACTTGAATCAGTGGGGAGATGAGAGCTGAGTTATACTTTCTCTTGAGGGGGCACAAGTGGAAGTACACAGTGAGGATGGGATGGCAGCCGTAATCCCGGTGAGACCGAAGCTGGCTTAGACTGGGGAGGTCCCCCTGGAGAGGTCCCGGTGTGGTCAGGAGCAGAAGCTACAGGAGCTGCCGATGGACTGAGGGAAAGAGAGGAGTCAAGGATGAGGGTCGGGTTTTCAGGCCAGTGTATTGGAGTTGATGATAGTGCTGGAGAGGAAGATGGTGGGGAAATGGTAGGGACTGGGGAGGTGGGAATCAAAAGCTCAAACTAGGCATGTTTTATTTAAGAAGAGGCCAGAAGAAGTATATTTTATTTTATTTAAATAGACAGTATATATACGTAAATATTATGAGTGTAACTCAAGAGAAGTAAACCAGAGGTTGAGATGAGATTTGAAACAAGGGGTGGGGGAGAGATTTCATGATTTCATTCAAGACTGAAAAAAAAAGTTATTATCGAGAAAGGAATTTTAGGATTTCTGAGTTCTGGATGATAACAATGAGCAACATCAACAAAGGCTATAATTTAGTGGATGCTTATCTAATGTCAGGCAACAGGCTGAATGCTTTCCATACCTTAAATTACATTCTCTCTCTCATATATAAATAGCCAAGCTTGCTAAAATCAAGTAATTCTAAATTCAAAGTTTCTTCCAGATTTTCTTTCCACTGTGTCATCCTGCTTATCAGATCACAAAATAGGGTCACTTGTGTAGTCTGAGCGAGTAGAAAGTCACCAATATAGATGAGGTGTGTCAAAGAAACTTCAGATTACCATATAAGATAATAGTCAATATGGATACTGAGTTGACTCAATGACCACCACCACGACATAAGCCAGTATGTAGATTTCCAGCTAAAATGACTGTCTTGCCAAGCACCGATCAGAACCCCACCAATCTGGCAACATTTCCACTCATTTCTGGAACTAGAGCTAGTTCTACAAAGTCCTATGTGTCTTAAAGGTTAAAAAAGTATTCTGGGGTGGGAGTGCTCCTGGGTGGCTCAGATGGTTAACCCTCTGCCTTGGGCTCACGTCATGACCTCCAAGTTTGAGATGGAGCCCCATGTCGGGCTCCCTGCTCAGTGGGGAGTCTGCTTCTCCCTCTCCCTCTGCTTGTGTTCTCTCTGTCTCTCTCTCTCTGAAATGAATGAATAAAATCTTAAAAAACAAAAAAAGTATTCTGGGGCACATCAAAAAGTTGGATCAAACTGCAAGTCAATCAAAGGAGTAGTACAAGGAATGGATCCTACTCCTTCAAGATGGTAATCTCTGGTGTTTAGAAATGAATGTTTCTAGAACCTTAAATCCTGGACACTCTTAGGAATACACCCTCAAGTGACTCTTGTACATGTATACAGAAGATACGCCGACACACTGTTCATATTAAAAGACTCCAGGAAACAAACTGAGGGTTACAGAAGGGAGGGGGATGGGGAAGGGTTGGGGTAAATGGGTGATGGGTATTAAGAAGGGCACATGTTGTGATGAGCACTGGGTGTTACATGCTACTGATGAATTGTTGAACACTACAGCAAAAACCTATGATGTATTATATACTGACTAACTGAACATAATTAAAAACATTTTAAAAAATTAAAAAAAAAAGAAACTAAAAATATTCCCAATGTCCATCAATGGTACATTGAATAGGTACATACCTATGATGCCAGTGAATACCGTAGTGAAAACAAATTATAGCCATGCACATCAAGAGAGATGAATCTCAAAATTACAACACTAAACAAAAAGGTAAAAACAAGTCATTGGAGAACACATATTATCCTTTAAGAATGTCCAAATGCAGGAAAATGAAATAGAACATTTTTTTCTGATATATACATGGGGGAAACTTTTAAAAAAATTAGGGAATAACACAAAATTCAGGAAAATGGGTACATGTGGAGATAGGGTGTGGGGCAAGTGTTTTGTCATGGCCCACAAGAGCTTGAAGTTTCTCCTAATGTATAGTTTACAGGGTGGTGGGTTCTCACTAGTCTTTAAAAGGTACATATATGTTAAAGATGCATATTTATGTGCCTGACATGATTTCACGATACAAAAGAACTGTTTGACAATTCCATGTTATGTATAACTTTCTGACTAATAAATATCTGTTATTCTTCTCTACATTAATCCTGGGAACAATGAAGAAACCATGATGGAAACTAGTTAGAACAGATGATCCAGTGTCTTCTTGAAGAGGAAATTTTCCACCCATGCGCCCATCCTCTACTCAACTATCTACAGTGGCAAATGGTAGAGTATAATGCAAAAGTGGCACATGTGAACAACTGCTTTATTTAGGGAAAGATTATAGGTTTGAATATTTTTATGTTCAAGGTAAACACTTGAAGAAGTACAGATTTCTGGACCCTAAATGTGAGGTAGTACATCTGGGGTCCACGCCTGGAAATCTGTACTTTCAATATAACCCGTGTTCAGGCATGTTTGAGGCTGATCTCATGTAGAGAAAAATAACAGTCCTCAACCACGCCAGGCAAAGCTTTTCAAATCTGATTTAAGTGATTGAGTAACAACTCGAAAAAATATACCAAACTTTAAATTTAAAAAAATTATAAAAATGTTTTAAAAAGCAATTAACATCAAAGTAAAATATACCTACACATTGCCACACAGGCTGCAGGTGTTTGCAGGATTTGTTTCCCTCCCCCTCTCCTTTGAGGTAATGGTTTCTTTTCCTTTCCCACCTCAAATTCTCTTCCCTTGGTTATAAAATTTTACCATATAGTTTTATCCAAAACGTTACATAAGGCAGGATAATTTCCAGCTGGTACAAGCATGAATGTTGTAACTTAATCCTCCCTTAGAATCCAGTAGATTGTTTTCAGATTTCCCAATCATTCAGCAAGGACAGAAAGTGCCATAGGTTGAAAAGGGACTGGGTTTTGGCTTTACAACAGATGGAATTCAGATTAGAAAACTGAACTGAGTCTCCACAACAAGTTAGCATGGTATGGTTCCAAGAGCTCTTAATTTCAAAAGTCTTCTGCATTTTTAGGGCTTAAGCTGCACAGGGGAATCTAAGCCAACTGGAACCTAATAAAGAGGGAAAGGAGACATGGGCTGGAGAGGATGAGGTTGGTGAAGCTGTGGTCTGCTGCTTGGCAAGGCAGCCCCAACGCCGTAAACTGCATTCCACAGCAAGAGAGCATTTACATGGGACACCCCTGGCTGCTTCCAACCTTGCAGCTGTGCTGTATCTTGCTCTTCAATTCCACTCCTGTAAACAGTGACATGCTAGCAAAGTTCAGTGAAACCAGACTCTGGAGCCACACCATGGATATTTGAAACTTCAATCACAAAACTGAGAATGGTCAGTTTTTTGCAGTTGAGTATTTACTGGAATGTGTCCTGGCCTCTTGGCAAGGGGGCTTTTGGACATGTGATAATCTTGAAATTCTCTAGGCAGAAGTCTTGGAGATCTGCATTTGCAAACTAAAACCTTGGGCTTTGCCTGTTTCCAGTGCCTTCCAACAGTGAGAGGACAGAAAAGAAAGCAGGAGGTCACTGTACAATTCCTCTGCTTCTGACCAAGGGCAGGAAAAACAGCTAGGTCCTGTAAAGTCCTAGTCCATCTACCACAACTGGCCATTTGGGTTTAACATGGAACTGCTAGGAGATGATATCCTTTGTACAGAAGGTGGAATACTTGGAGGAGGGCAGACTTGGTGGCTGGTAGGTGATGTATGCCAGCACACTTCAGGTAGTATGAACAGTGGCTCAGATACACGGTCCCAGGTATCCCTAATGGCTGTGTGACTTGGGAGTGACTGTTCTGCTACTGGGTTATCTGTTGTGTCATGGGCAGCATAATTCACATTCTGGATCATGACAGACCACAGGACAACATACTTTACATACTTCACAGAACTGTTGTAAAGATTGACATGGTACACTCAGCACTTTCATTTTTTAAAATTTTAATTTAATTTTATTTTAAAGAATTTATTTTATTTATTTGGCAGAGAGAGAGAGAGAAAGCACAAGCAGGCAGAGTGGCAGGCAGAGGCAGAGGGAGAAGCAGACTCACTGCTTCTCTTTGAGCAGAGAGCCCAAAGTGGGCCTTGATCCCAAGACTCCGGGATCATGACCTGAGCCAAAGGCAGACGCTTAACTGACTGAGCCACCCAGGCACCCCCAAACCCCCATAGCACTTTTAAAACAGCGCCTGGCACACAGCAAAACCTGAACAAGCACGCACTATTACTATAATTTCACTAGGTAAAATAAACCAGCTGGAGAAGAGACCAAGAATAAATGTCTGTCTTCAAGTGTCGCATAAAAAAGAGCTATTTGCCGTTCAGCCATTTAACAGTCATCACTAAGCATCCCTGTGAAGACTTCATCCTGGGTTTCAAGCTGACATCAATAACTCCTCATTGTCTACCAGCGGTGAGTATCGTTCTAGCAGACATGATTTTAGAAGTGCTGTTGGTAATGAGTTTTAAACTGGAAAGAAATAGGAGAAAGAAAATGGAGGCATTGCTGGAGGGCTTTTTCCTATTCATAGCTAAATGAAAGACACATGAGTTAGAGCACTTCTTACATGTCTACAGGATTTGCTTTTAGATTTTAGTAGGAGTGATAATAATTATGTTATTCAGATGAATGGATTTATCTAGTAATGGACTTTAAAAATTGCAGACAATTATAGCTACATTAAAGATACCTCCTAAAAATTACAATATTCATTACCTCGCCAAGATATAAATATTGAGGTTTTTTTTTAAATTATCCTGCATTATGAAACATTGAGTACTTATATTAGTGTAGTACTTCATGGCATATATTCAAATGAGATAATATATAGGTAATATTACATTCGGTTTATTTGAAAGCCTTGATGAAACTCTTAATAAATGTAAATGGTATTTTTCAAGCACATTTTATAAACCTCTTATTTCACAAGAATCCATGCTAGGTAAATATAAGTTAATGCGCTAATAGTCCTGGGATTGTATACAGGCCTTGCTTAAATTAAAAAATACTTATTAGGTAGGATTTTATTAATCTCACATGTATTAATCATTTCTTCCATTTCCATAGGAAGCGATGGGTACTCAATTTCAGTGGTTACATGTAATTTAGTGTTAGTGTATATGGAAGATTTTGTCTAGCCTTTGTCCCAGGCTTTGGGGAGAAACTTCTGAACCCTTGGGATTTTCCAAGTGATGGGAGTGTCTTTACTAATCATGGTGGGCCTTGGATCACCCCTCAATTTATGCTAAGGAGATGTCACAGGTTGGGGGCTGATCACGCCAAAAGATCACCATGTGAATTAAGAGGGTGATATTTTGGGGCACCTGGGTGGCTCAGTGGGTTAAAGCCTCTGCCTTCGGCTCAGGTCATGATCCCAGAGTCCTGGGATCAAGCCCCACTGGGCTCTCTGCTCAGCAGGGAGCCTGCTTCTCCTGCTCTCTCTCTGTCTGCCTCTCTGCCTACTCGTGATCTCTGTCTGTCAAATAAATAAATAAAATCTTTAAAAAAAAAAAGAGGGTGATATTTTGAGCTATGTTATATTTTACTTATCTCTTATCCTCTGGGGAGATGAGAGTGGCTGGAGACTTAGTTCAACCACTTGGTTAAAGAATCAAGGAACCATGCCTCTGTAGTGAAACCCCAATAAAAACTCTGGCCAATGAAGCTTGAGTGAGCTTCTGGATGGTGAACACATCAGTATGTTGGGAAGGGAAGTTTTCTGACTCCACAGAAAAGAGGCATGAAAGTTTCAAATCTGAAACCCTACCAGATCTTACCCAATATGTCTCTTTCCTTGGCTGGTCCTGATTTTAACATAATAAAACCTGCGATGTAAATGTGGTACTTAGAATTCTTTGAGTCATTCTAGTGAATGAGAGCATGATGAGAACCCCCACATTTGTAGCCAGTTGCTCAGAAGTGTGGGTGACCTGGGGATCCCTGAAACTTACGGCTGGTGTCTTCAGTGGAGGCAGTCTTACTGGGGACTGAATCTTTAAACTTGTGGAGTCTGTGCTAATTTTGGGTGGTTAGTGCTTAGATTTTTGAAAGAGTTGCTAAACTATTACAAATAGAGGTACAGATATATATTTCTCATCACAACAGTAAAACATCGTAATTTGTAAAACCTCGGTGAGTATAAAGAAATGAACATAACTCTTAAACCAACTTCCAAAAATAAGTGTTCTTAAAATATTGGTGTCCTGTGGGTGTATATGTGTGCATGACTTTATGTTTCTGCGTGAATGCATGGGGGGTTTTATAATAAATATTAGAAATACTGTGAACTAACAAATGTATGTGTTTAAATGCAAGGTACCAAAGACTATCTTCACTTATTCAAACTATTCCATTTTTATTGTTCACACCTTTCTAGTACTGTGACTAATATTATAAAATTTCCATTTACATAAATGTTGGTACACACACCTTATCATTAAATAATTTAAGAAGGATTTGTGTTCTATAGGTGAATGTTTTTAAAACTTAGGGAACACTCTGCCAAATTATTTTCTTTCTAGCAAGGCTCCTTCAGTTTAAACCCAAATCATGTGATTGACCATCTCAGTGTTAATACATATTACCTCCCTTTAAACTTTGCCAATTTGCTAAGTGAAAAATTTCTTTTGTATTACCATGCCATTAAACATAATTCTTAATTCAATAAATATTAAAAATAACTGTGTTTCCTCAAAGAGAAATTTTAACTGATATGGTATGGTGCCTTACAGATTTTAGAGAATCACTCATGTGAAAATATTACAAAATAGCAGGTACTCACACCTGTATGGAAGGAACTTTTATTTACACATTCAAAAGGATTATTGATTCTTCCTTTTTTAAGTGACCCTTTAAATATCTCTTGGTAATTAAAACATAAAACTTTTATTCACTTCTTTGAATGGGGCAAGACAAAGACAAATGGAAATTTGAAGGATGCCCAGAGAAAGAGCCCCCCAAATTGGAGGTTTAAAGGCAACAGGTGCATTGTGTTTCTATTTCGCTTGCTTATGGATTCTGGATTGAATATTAAAATAGCTCTACCCTTCTGAAAGAAAATCCAAATTAACACACATGTTCAGGGGTCGCCTCTGGGAAATCACTGCTGGTGAACAGACTAATTCAAATCAGATTTGGCTGGACTACCCAAAAACATGGCTGCTAAGTCTCCCTAAATCTTACACATTTAGAGTTTAACTATATTTTTTGCAGTAAATTCACTAAACTTATTATGTGTTCCTTTGCTTTTTTTTTTTTTTTTAACCTTTTTAAATCTCCCATTAATGGATGAAAAAGGCTGGGATGTCCAAGAACTGATTATTATTTTTATGGCTAATATACCAAATCAAAATCTGATCTATTATTGATTATCTCTTTTTTCTTTAAATTGTATTTAATGAAAACACTTTAAAGATATCTTCACAGGCAGTATACAGATAGTAATTTCATAAAAAGCTTTATAAAAGAGGTACTATAACAGAGGTGGAAACTGAGGCACAGAAAAGCTTTTCCCCAAGGTTGCACAGCCATTAAGAAGTACTGTCAGCAACTGGCCAGTAATCCAGTTCCCCCCAGGCTACACCATGTTGCTGCTACACCCATGCCTTCCTCTTATCCATACCTGCAGCCACACCAGAACTCTTCTGGTGAACTCCACCTCTGCAGTAGGGTGGAGAAACAAGAGAAAAATAAATAAAATCTAATGAGCAACTTTTCCCTGTTTCTGGTGATAGACAGTAGAATTAACAGGCAGAAACAACTAGTTCAAATATGCTTCTTCTTGAATATGAAATTCATTTCATAAATAGGTGGGTGTGATCTTTGAAATGTTCTTACAGTAATGGTGATACATTTATATTAATCCATCTATTTTGGCTCAGCTAAAGTTTTGTGGATTATAAATACACTAATGCATATGTGTGATTTCCAAGGATAATGTTAGCTATAAATGTGAAACTCAGTCTACTTACTTAACTGAATATGGTAAGTGAAGAATGCATTTCACACAAAAAATTCAGCAGTAAGATGTCTCATGACATAAATAAAGCCAAGGAAGATAATGCTCCCTGCGAAACTGGCCCAAGGGGAGATCATGTTTCTAAAAGGAAGTACTGGGGTCTCAGCTTTCTACTGCGGCCCAAGAGACTTGATGGACCAAAAAGAAAACACTCTCTGTTTTGGAGGTGGTGGCATGTGGCGGAGAGTGAAGAAAAGCAGGTAGGCTAGTTGAGAGTGAGCCTCCTGGTAAGGAAGCTTAGAGAGAACACAGAGAGAAAGTTAGCAGGAATCACAAGCATAAACAGTTTTGGAAAGATAAGGGCTTTAAAGAGGATTAAATTTTGGTGGAAGCCCTAACTAGAAGGTAAGTTTCCTAAAGGAAGAAATTTCTGCTTATATTAATTCCCTACATATTCTGGATCATGACAGATCACAGGGTAACATACTTTACATACATCAGTTCCTCTGGATTAAAAAGAACAGGCTGTTGTGTATTCTAAATAAATTTAGAATTAAATTAAATTTCTTTATGTAAGGGCTTTTTGAATGTTAGCTGACCCACATGGAGATAGTTCCCTTAATATGCACATTTCTGTCACTTTTGCATTAGTCTATATTATTACATTGTTCTCATAAATTATAAAATGTAATTCTCTTGACCACATATGACTTCTACAACCCTGATACATAGAAACAACTGAAAATGGTAAGTTTTCATACTACTTACCTACACTATATATATATTGTATACTCTCATCTATTTATATGTTATTTATATACTTAAATATATCATAATACTAAACCACAGAGCTGGAAATAAGCAAACCAGTCATGTTTCCAAGTTCTCAAACAGATAAACCATCATTACATTCCAATGTAAAACAAACTGGAATGAGGCCAAATAGAAAATATGATTCTTTTTAATTGAAAAATTTTTATACTTTTTAGAGGAAATTTAAGGTACTATTAAAGAAGCAGTTAGCTGTAGAGAACTGAGAGGTTACCACTGATTAATTAAGACCCCAAATAAACCAATATAATATATTTAAAACAGTTTCACTAGGTTACAATTTTAGATATCATTTACTAATTATCGAGGAGGTGCCAGGAACTTTGTATATTTTGAGTGAAGTGGATATTATGACTTTCATTACACAGGTAAGGAAAGAGAATCTCAGAGTTTAAATAACCTGTTCAAGGTCAGTTTTATGACCTGGGGAAACTATGGTTTCAAATACCCTCATCAGAGGCCGGATTACTTTTCTAAATCCCATTGAAAATTGCCTTCTGTATTCTTGCTGCGCTGTCTCTCCTATCCTACCACCCTCACATTGCTTTCAAATTGCCCAATTCTCCTACTACTGCATTCTATAATATGAAAATAGGCCCTTCTACTGAGCTCCCTCTCACCTCCCATTTTGTAAGGTTTGGGGAATATATGTATAATTTAGAAAGAAATTCTGAACCCAGAGAAAAAAATTCATAACAGATCACCTGTTTCAGGTCTGGGTAAGATCTAGTAAACCTATAGCATCCTGTCTCTCCCAATGGATGCCATGACTTAGCCCAGACAGAAGGATTAGGTAGCTATTTGAAGACTCTAGAAATGCCGTGCAAGAGCATGGCAGAAGGCCGGAAATGGAAGAACCATAAACCAGAATCAGGTTCCTAATCTTCTTCTGGTATCCCTGCCCTGACAGGTTTTAAGGCAGTCTAAAACACGGTAGGTACGGTAAGCACCAGGGGCAGAGAAAACTCCAGAGGAAGCAGAGGGTAGGGGAATTTCTCAATATTTTTTTCTTTTTCTCACTTTCTCATGTCCCAGATCCTGGCAATTCCACTGTGGAGAAAGGAGTGATTGTATCCAAGGAGGCTCACAGATGCCTAGCAGAATCTTCCTCTGGATACAGGAGCTGTGGTCCCAAAAGGATGGGGAGAAACTCTTTCCTTTGTTTCTTTTTTCTCTCTGTCCTCCTATAACTGTATACAAATTAATTTGTGGGAAGTACACAGCAACAAAAAAGTAAATAAAACATTTTTTCTGGCCCAAGAATTGAAATGGAGAGGCCCAGAAAGCTAATAAGGAGATTGGAGTGAAGAAGCAGCTTCAGAAAGTGTCCTAGTAAAGTTATTTATAAACTTCTGGGTTCATCCCTAAGTGATGCATGCATGGATCTGATCTTTTTTTTTTTTTTTC
This sequence comes from Enhydra lutris kenyoni, assembly GCF_002288905.1. NCBI lineage: Eukaryota > Metazoa > Chordata > Mammalia > Carnivora > Mustelidae > Enhydra > Enhydra lutris. The sequence goes on along the minus strand of NW_019154086.1, from coordinate 42,218,812 downwards.
CCAAAGATTTTATTTATTTGACAGACAGAGATCACAAGTAGGCAGAGCAGCAGGCAGAGAGAGAGGGGGAAGCAGGCTCCCTGCTGAGCAGAGAGCCCGATGTGGGACTCAATCCCAGGACCCTGGGATCATGACCTGAGCCAAAGGCAGAGGCTTAACCCACTGAGCCACCCAGGCGCCCCCCATGGATCTGATCTTAACAAAAACTTTGAGAACTGAAGGGAGACTGCAGTCCAGGTGTCAGGTTGGCTGCTGGACTGCAAAAGAGATCTAAATAGCATGACCAACGTTTCATAAAAATGAAAACTGACATTCAAATCACAACATACAGAAGTCTGGCAGAACCTATGACCTGAACCCAAAGGAGTCAACTGCCTGCCAATACAATGAGAAAATCAATTTCCTGCATAGCTTCTAAATAAGACTCTGAATCTTTTAACATAATATTCAAAATACAAAATCCAGGATACAGTACATATGTACAAAAGACCAGAAAGGTCTCAACTCATGTGTTGAGAGCCACCACTAAAAGCACTACTCAAAAGATATAATCCAGAACATAATAACAGATTAAATACTATAAAAAGATTGAATTGCTAAAAAAAAAGACAGGAAATGGACACAGAAGACTGAAAAAGAAAACAAGCAAGTATAAATTCAAATACAGCAATAGTTACATTAAATATAATGTACTAAACATACTGAAAAAGAGACATATATTATCAAAATTGATAAATGGATTTTTTAAATGATCCAATAACATGCTCTCTAAAAGAAATTTATTCAAATGTAATGACAAAATAGACTAAAAGGAAAAAGAAAAGACATACCAAGCAAACATGTAAAAGAAAGATGGAATGTTAAGACAAACTGAAAACAAGTAACAGTTGAGTTTCCATCAGTAGATGAATGGATGGAGAAGATGTGATATGTGTGTGCATACATGCGCGAGTGTACACATATGTGTGGTACCAGAATATTATGCAGCCATAAAAAAGGATGAGCTCTTGCCATTTGCAACAACATGGATGAATCTGGAAGGTATGATGCTAAGTGAAATATGTCAGACTGAGAAAAATGAAAACCGTATGATTTCACTCATATGTAAAATCTAAAAAACAGAACAAATTAACAAAAAGCAAAATCATACCTATAAATACAGAGAACTGATGGCTGCCAGAGGGAAGGGGGATGGAGGATGGGCAGAAATGGGTGTGGTGGAGCGGGAAATACAGGCTTCCAGTTATGGAATGCATAGGTCACAGGAATAAAAGGCACAGCATAAGGATATATAGCCAGTGATACTGCAGTAGATGTGTGTGGTGACAGACTGTTGCTACATTTTTGGTGAGCATAACATAACTCATAGAGATGTTGAATCACTGTGCTGTACACCCAAAACTAGTGTAACACTGTGTGTTAATTATACTCAAATTAAAAAATTTAAAGAATATGTCTGACATAAATCCTACCTTAATAGGCATGGGTTAAACAATTCAATCAAAGGCAAAGATTGGCAGGATGGGTATAAAAGGAAAAAAAAAATGGCCCAACTATATGTAGCATATAAGAGGCACAGTTTAGATTAAAAAAAAAAAAAAACAGGTTGAAAGTAAAAGAATCAAAAGGTAAATACCATGCGAGCAAGTGCTAACCCAAAAGTACAGTGGCTATCGACTTTAAGACAAAAACTATTACGGGAGACAAAGAAGATATCTCACACTAATAAAAAGGTCAATTCACCAGGAAAATGGAACAATTATATATACATGTGTACATAACAAGAGGGCCACAAAATACAAAAGCAAAACTGGTCAGAAGTGAAGGAAGAAACAGGCAATTCAACGAAAATAGTTTGAGACTTCAATATCCCATTTTCAATAATGAATGGACCAATTGGGCAGAAAATCAATAAGGAAACAGAAGACCTGAACATTTTTATGAACTAAACCTAATACTCATTGACAGAACACTGCATCCAACAATACCAGGCGACATACTTCTCAAGTGTACATGGATCATTCTCCAAGAAAGATCATGCATCACTCCATGAAACAAACGTCAATAAACCTTAAAAGACTGAAATCATATAAAATCTTCTCTGAAAACAATAACATTAAATTTAGAAATAAAAAACAGAACAAAATTTGGCAAGTTCATAATACATGGAAATTAAACAATACGCTTCTCAATAAGCAACAAATTAGCAAAAAATTCACAAGGAAAATTAGAAAATGCCTTGAGATCAATGAAAATGAAAATAAAAAATGCCAAAGACTTATAAAATGCAGCTAGCTCCATGCTTAGACCCAAATTTATACTAGTTAATGCACATGTTTTTAAAACAATGGCTTTCAAATCAATAACCCAATCTTCCACTTTAAGAAAATAAAAAACAATTAACAGATTAAAACCAAAACAAGCAGAAGGAAAAGAAATAGTAAAAATTCAAGTAGAAAGAAAAAAATAGAAAATAGAAAAAAAAGTGAACAAAAACCATTTTTGCTTTGAGAAGATCAACAACACTGACAAACGTTTAGCTGAACTAATGAATACAAAAAGAAAGACTCAAATTACTAAAACCATAAACAAAAGGAGGCATATTGCTATCAACTATACCGTGAAAAAAGGAATTATAAAGAAATAATATGGGGTGCCTGGGTGGCTCAGCGGGTTAAGCCTCTGCCTTCAGCTCAGGTCATGATCTCAGGGTCCTGGGATCAAGCCCTGCATTGGGCTCTCTACTCAGCAGGGATCCTGCTTCCCCCTCTCTCTCTGCCTGCCTCTCTGCCTACTTGTGATCTCTCTCTGTCAAATAAATAAACGAATAAAATCTTGAAAAAAAACTGCTAAAAAAAAAAGAAAGAATATGAACTACCATATATCAAAAACTTAAATACACTAGATAAAATGGACAAATTATTAGAAAGATATAATCTACCAAAACTAACTGAAGAAGAAAAAGAAAACCTGAATAGAATCATAACAAGAGATTGAATTAGTAATCAAATTTCAACACAGAGATCTCAGGAACAGATTCACTTTGGTGAATTCTACCAAATGCTTAATAATAAATACTAATCCTTCATAAACTCTTCTAAGAAATAAAAGTGAACATATTCCACCTCATTCTACGAGTCACTATGACCATGATATGAAAGTCAAAGACCTCACAAGAAAAGAAAGTTTACTAAAATCCCTGATGACTATAGATACAAAAATTCTCAACACTAGGAAACCGAATACTGCAACATATAAAAAGATTTCTATACCATGACCAAGTGGGAGTTTTAACAGTAATAAGACACTGGTTTAACATACAAAAATCAAGGAATGATTAAATAATAAAAAATAAAAAACAACACAATCAGCTCAATAGATGCAGAAAAGTATTTGACAGAATTCAGTACCTCTTCTTTACCAAACAAACACCACCAGTGGACAACCTAGAAATGGAACGAACCTTCTTTAACCTGATAAAAAGCATCTATTAAGTGCCTCATGATTAAGATTATACTCCATGGAGAAAGACTGAATGTGCTCCCCCTAAGACCAAAGAATAAGACTAGAACATCCACTATCACCTCTTTAATTCAATTGTACCAGAACTTCTATTTTTTTTTTAAGATTTTATTTATTTGGGAAAAAGAGAGAGAGGGAGAAGTAGACTTCTCACTGAGCAGGGAGCCTGGACACAGGGCTCCAACCCAAAACCACGGGATCATGACCTGAGTGGAAGGCAGATGCTTAACTGACTTAACTGACTGATGTACCCAAGTGCCCCTGTACTAGAACTTCTAGCCAGTTAGGTTAGAAAAAAATAATAACAAAAGGTATTGAGATTGGGAATGAAGAAAGTGATCGATCTTACACATAGACATTCACAAGGAACTGCTAAAAATTATTAGAAGAAATAAACAAATTCAACAATGTGGCAGGACATAAAATCAATAGGCAAAAATCAGATGTCTTCTATTCACTGGCAATGAATCAAACACATAAACCAATTCCATTTACAAAAGTATCAAAAAATAACATGCAGGAATAAATTCAATGAAAAAGTATAAAATCTGTGTATTGAAAACTAAAAAATAATGTTGAAATAAATTAGATTTAAATAAAAGTACATAGTTGAGATGGCAATACTCCACAAATTCAACTATACATTTAACATAATCTCTATCAAAATCAAAGTTGCCTTTTTTAAGGAATTGACAAGCTAAACATAAAATTCATATGAAAACAAAAGACAACTATAACAAGCCAAAATAATCTCAAAAACAAAGAACAAAGATGGAGGATTCACACTTCTTGATTTTAAAACTTACTACAGTTTTTCCAAAGAGACATCCAGATGGTTAAGACACATGAAAAGATGCTCAACATCACTCATCATCAAGGAAATACAAATCGAAACCACAACAGATACCACCTCACTCCTGTCAGAATGGCTGAAATTAGCACAAGAAGCAACAGATGCTGATGAGGATGTAGAGAAAGGGGAACCCTCTTACACTGTTGGTGGGAATGTGAACTGGTGCAGCCACTCTGGACAGTGTGGAGGATCCTCAAAAAGTTAAAAATAAAGCTACCCTATGACCCGGCAATTGCACTACTATTTACCCAAAGGATACAAAAATACTGATTTGAAGGGGCACATGTGCCCAGATGTTTATAGGAGCATTATCAACAATGACCAAATTATGGAAAGAGCCCAAATGTCCATTGACTGATGAATGGATAAAGAAGGTGTGGTATGTATATATGTGTGCGTGTGTGTATAAAATTACTCAGCCATCAAAAAATGATTATCTTGCCATTTACAATGATGTGGATGGAGCTAGACTATATTACACTAAGCAAAATAAGTCAGTCAGAGAAAGACAAATATCATATTATTTCACTCACATGTGGAATTTCAGAAATAAAACAGATGAACATAGAGGAAGGGATAAAAAAGACAGGCAAGCAAATCATAAAAGACTCTTAACTATGGAGAACAAACTGAGGGTTGATGGACGGGAGGGAGGCAGGGAATGGGCTAAATGGGTGATGAGTATTAAGGAGGGCACTTGTGTTGAGCACTGTGTGTTATATGTAAGTGAAGAATCACTAAATTCTACTCCTGAAACCAATATTACACTGTATGTTAACGAAATAGAATTTAAATAAAAATTTGAAAAAAAAATATTAAAAACAAACAAATAAATAAAACTTACTACAAAGCTACAGTAATCCAAATAGTGTGGTACTGGCCTATGTTAGACATGCACACCAGTGAAACAGAATTGGGTGCCAAGACTATTCAATGAGGAAGGAATAGTCTTTTCAACAAACTGCTGGGAAAACTGTGTGCCTATATAGAAAGAACAGATTTGGATCCCTACAACATACCACACAAAATAATTAAGCCAAAATGGACCACAAACCTAAGTGTAAAGGTAACTAAGAAATTTTAGAAGAAAAATGGGAGCAAATCATCATCACTTTGAGTTAGGCAATGGTTTCACAGATATGACACCAACAGCACAGGCAACAGCAAAAAAGAAATAAGTAAACTGGACTTCATCAAAATTTTACAAGTTTATGGTTCAAAGAATACCATCAGGAAAATTAAAAAAAAATAATCCACAGAATGAGATAAAATATTTGTATATCTGTTAAGGGACTTTTATCTAGAATATAGGGAGAACACTCAGAACTCAATTAATAAAGACAAATAACCCAACTAAAAATAGGATTTGGACACTTTTCCAGGGAAGATACATGAATGCCAATAAGGAAATAAGAAGATCCTCAACATCATTAGCCATCAAAGGCATGCAAATCAAAACTACCATCAACTTCTCACATCTACTACGATAGCTATAATCAAAAAGACAGACAATAACAAGTGTCAGCAAATACGGGGAGATACTGGGAAACCCTCATTCACTGATGGGGGAAATGCAAAATGGTGCAGTTGCTCCAGAAAACAGTCTGGCAGTTCCTTGAAAGATTAAACATAGAGTTTAATATGGTTAATACAATTAAACATATGATAGCAATTCTATTCATACTCAAGAGAAATAAAAACAAACATTTTTGCAAAATGTGTACATAGCAGCATTATTTGAAATAGCCCCCAAATGGAAAGAACCCAAATGTCCATAAACTGCTGAAGGGATAAACTTTGAAAAGTGGTATATCCTGACAATGGGATATTGTTCAGCCGTAAATGGTAATAAAATCTAATACACACAACTTGAATGAACCTTGAAAACATTAACCGAGTAAAAGAAGTCCATCACAAAACACCACATACTGTCTGATTCCTTTTACATGAACTGTTCAGAATAGCAAGTCTATAAAGACAGAAAGGAGATTAGTGGTTCCAAGGGGCTGGAGGAATAGTGACAGGAATGCGGAGTGACTGCTATTGGGCATGAGTTTCTTTCTGGAATTATGAAAATCTTCTAATATTAGAGTGTGGTGAGGGCTGCGAAACTCTGTGAGTACAGTAAAAAGCAATAAACTTCAGGTAAGTGAATTGTATGATATGTAAACTATATCTCAGTAAGGTCAATAAAAGAAAAAAAGCTGATTAATATCCCACAAGTAGATTTCAGAGCAAATAAAATGATCAGAGGGCCAGCATTTAAAAATAGGAGTCAAACCAACAAGATACAGTGATCCTAAACATCACTGCACCTGAAATTATGGCTTCAAAATCCATGAAGCTAACACTGACAGCACTGAAAGGAGAAACAGACAAGTCCCCAGTTATAGCAGGAGACTTGAACACTTATTTCCTTCTTCAGTAATCTATAGCACCAGTGGAGAGATAATCAGCAATGATACTGAAGAACTAAAACATCAACCAACAGCAATATTGATAGAACACTCCACTCAACCACATCAGAATACCCGTTCTCTTCAACACATGGGAACTTCACCCAGACAGACTATATTCTGGGTCATAAAACAAACCTTTAAAAATTACAAAGAATTTTTTTTAAAAATTACAAGGTGGGGGCACCTAGGTGGCTCTGTGGGTTAAGCCTCTGCCTTCGGCTCAGGTCATGATGTCAGGGTCCTGGAATCAAGCCCCGCACTGGGCTCTCTGCTTAGCGGGGAACCTGCTTCTCCTTCTCCTTCTGCCTGCCTCTCTGCCTACTTGTGATCTCTTTCTGTCAAATAAATAAATAAAATCTTTAAAAAAAAAATTACAAGGCGCCTGGGTGGCTCAGTTGGTTAAGTGGTTGCCTTCGGCTCAGGTCATGATCTCACGGTCCTGGGATCAAAACCCATTGTGGGCTCTGCGCTCAGCAGGGAGTCTGCTTCTCCCTTATCCTCTGCCCCTTCCCCCCACTCTGCAGCGTGTGCTCGCTCACTCTCTCTCAAATAAATTAAATCTTAAAAAAAAATTACAAAAGATTAAAATCAGTCAAAGTGTGTTTTCTGACGAAACTGTAATGTATCCGGAAATCACTAACTGAAGAGTAATGGGAAAATTTCCAACCGCCTAGAAATAAAAACAATACACTCCTAAATAATCCATACTAAAAAAAGACATCTCAAGGGAAATAAGAAAATATTTCGAACTGAATGATAACAATAGGTCATGAATGTGGTGAACTCCCAGAAGTATATATATTTTCCAAGGATTTTATAAACTGAAAGTTATTCATATAGCAATTTCCCCAAAGAACGACCTCATGTGTGGGTTTCAACTACAGTTAATACAACTTCCTCAGTTAGCTGAAATACTACTGATAACATATTTTATTATCTACTTGCAAACTGACTGATTTACATTTACATTTGGAGAACCACTTCACAATATTAACAATTTCCTTCTCCCCTTAAAAAATGTGATTGTCCCATGGTAAATTTATCAAAGTCAATAGCTTTCTGGGATTTAGCTATTGCAATGATCATATATTAGATTCTGTGTGGGGTCAATTCTTCTCACAATAATGAAATATTCTGTAAAAACACTGCATACATAGTTTAGGTTAAGGACTTTCCACATGTATCACAATGCAAACGGTATCCCGAATCCAGCAAAATCCACCTCATCGTGCCTCAATAAAGTCATCACCTGTTTAAAAATATCTTATTATCCTTCCTTGGATAAAGGCCTAACACTGCCAACAGAAAGAAAAAAAAATTAAGTAAAGGGATAAAATACATTTCTACCGGGAATATTTAATTATTCAAATATAGAAACATAGAATGCATATGCACATATTACAAACAACTAAGAAAATGATTCCAAAAATCTGGGACATAATCAAATTTGCAGATCTTTTATTTTTTTTCTACTGGGATAACTTTTCAAAACTTTTATGAGCATATAAACCTCCAACATTAAAACAGTACAAAAACAACTGAGATAATAAAATTGAAATAAAATTAACACTTTCTACAGTTGAATACAATAGCGGTGTTTTGAGCAGATTTTTTAGCTGGATTGAGTTGCTAAGGGTATTTTTAAAGTAAATATTCTTAGATTATGACATTAAATAAAGTTTTTTTAACTTTTGCTAAAATGCTACTCAAAGTTACTTGACATAGTAGAAATTTTTAAAAGATTATATGATATGCAATTTTCCTACAAAAATTTTCCAAATACTAAGTCATCATTTGATGTTAACATTTCCAAAATAAATGTAGAATTTCTCTGCCTTCTTAATCCAATATTAACAATATTTAAGAAGGTCAAATTTGCTATATATGTTATTAAATAATATGGTCCAGTTTGTTCTCGTGAATGTAAATATTACAAAATTTTCATCACTTTGAAACTGAAAAAACTATGCAAATATTTTGTAAAGAGAACTTTAGTCACATAGAACACATACAAATAAAAATGTGCTAGGTGTACAAGCATGAAGGTTTGAGCAAACTGATTTCCAAAGTTCCTTCCCACACAAAAATCTGTAGCTTAGCAATCAAGTACAATATTCTCAAGGAGGAAGGAGGGGGTGGTGCCTGTGTAGCTTAGAGGGTTAAGGATCTGCCTTTGGCTCAAGACATGATCTCAGGGTCCTGGGGAAGAGCCCTGCATTGGGCTCTCTGCTCAGTGGGGAGTCGGCTTCTCTCTCTGTACTCTCCCTCTCTTTCTCTCAAATAAATAAATAAAATCTTTAAAAAGAAAAAAAGGAGGAATGAGCAGGTGTATAAAAGAAATTTGGAACCATTCCAAATATGCCATATAGCATATCAGACCAGGTGATGCTGACATTGCTAATTTAGTATCACACTCTGAGAACCAAAAAGCTAGGGGACTTCTTTCTCTAAGTGTATGAGGCTTGAAACCTCTTCCCAAGTGATTCTGATACATCCCTCACCACACTTCTACCCATCTAGAACTACAGATCTATGCCCTCTCTTTCCCAAGTAAAAATCCATCTTCGAAAGGAATCATATCTTAATAAACTAAATTAAATCTTCAATTTACTAATGCAATACCTACCTAAATTTTTTCTCAAACCTCATTGGTAAATTTCCTAAGTAAATCTCTTCTGAAGTTCAAAAGAAATCCAAAATACGCTGTAAAATTTTTAAGTGATACATTCTCCTTCTTGTATAAGGAATATAATTTAATAGATTTTATAATCTGAACTGAAAAAGAATAAAAATAAAACTGACAACATACTCTCTTGTAATGTATCTGTAACTATTTAGTTCACCGAAGTTGAAATATTTTACACACACTGCCAAGTCTTTACAGACTTTAAGCCAAAATCTTGGCTCTTGTAAGTATGTATAATTGTGTTGATTAATTTTTTTGGGTTTCTTGGTTACTAGGGAACTGGATAGTTGAGTGGGCTCAGTATGAATGAATTAAAGTCCAATGACTGTGAAGAATTTAGTCACTTTCTGTTCCACACTGTGGCAACTTAATAGGTTGCTGTCACACAGCTAGAGTTAAGAAACTATCCTACTCAAAAAGCTACTACAGAGGTACTTACTTCTTGTAATCCAATTTTATTTTTCCTTTTAAGCATCTCTCATCCTGAAGTACTGTAAAGGTTAATTTTCATTTTAGTACACTGCTGCTGAAATACATAACGAACATGAACACTCCTGCATTTTTTTGTTTGTAAGAAAGTTAACAGACTGTGAAATCCCTTAGGCAAAAGTTTTCAGTTGTGTGTCTCTAAGAAACATCATAGCATTCAATATTAAGGAAGGAGATAAAGGAAGAGATTTTCAAAGGCAGAAGCTGAAAGAGGACATTCAAAAATAAAGTAAATAAAGAGAACAATATGGAAAGCTTTATGAAAGAAAAAATATTTTTTCTACATTGAATGACAACTAATATATCCAGAAAGGAATTATTCTATATAAATTACTATACACTTCCAGGATCTTTATTATTTATTATTTTATTATTTTTCCTATATAATAACATCATTTTTTCCTTAGACACATATATATTATAGAAGAACATGGAAACACATAATATAATCCAGTCTAGTTCTACATTATTATTTACAAAAATGTTGTTACTATATATATTCTATTTTTATATATACTGTTTCAGCTTGTTTTTTGTGTTCCAACGAATATTAAAATTTGGACATATTTCCACTTTAGAACATTTAGAGCTATCAAATGTTTTAAACTATACATTAAACCACCTTTGGATGTACCATAAATTATGTAACCAAATCCCAACCAATGGTTATGAAACCGTTTCCAAGTTCTCTGTATTACCAACAATCCTACTGTGAACATCTTTGACACAGATTTTTACTTGCATGCTTAAGAGAATGATAAATTCCAATAACTGAGTATTTGAAAAGTTTAATAGTTATCACCATAAAAAAGCTTTATCAATACATTTCCACTGAGAGTTTGTTAGACTGTATTTGTCTTATCACATTATCAACAATACTGAATATTATCAGACTTTTAAAATCAGTAACATACGCACAAACTCTTACTTTAATTGCACTTAGGATAATTAATCTGGCTACTGCTTCCCATTTGCATTTCTCTTGCTTTGAACTGACTCTTTATGTCCTCAAATTGACTGTTGATTTAAAAAATCTTGATTAGAGTTCTAGGCATACTAATATAATTAGCTCTTTTTCTGTTAACAATTCCCCTATTTGTATGTTTTCTGAATAAGAATTGTTAGTAAGAATCATGTCCCTAAATAGGCTGTAGATTTTTTATCAACCTCATTACCCACATGCCATGTTCACAAATACTCATTTAGGTTTTCCTCTTTTACTTTTAGGTTTCAGACCTTTAGATTAAAATTAATAAGTCATCTAGACTACAGTTGTGTGCTAAGAGTAAGAAAGTTCCAATTCTATTATTAGTTTTCTCAAATAAATACCTGATTATTTAAGCATGATCAATTACATGTCATTTCTTCCCCACCACATGATTTGAAATGTTTATACAAGATGGGATTGGGAGGGAGACAAACCATAAGAGACTCTTAATCTCAGGAAACCAACTGAGGGTTGCTGGGAAGTGGGGGAGAGGGACAGGGTGGTTGCATGATGGACACTGGGAAGGGGATGTGCTATGGTGAGTGCTGTGAAATGTGTAAGACTGATGATTCACAAACCTGTACCCCTGGAGCAAATAACACATTGTATGTTAATAAAAATAATTTTAAAAAATAAAATGTATGTTTATAAAATGACAGCATTCCTTTATTCTTAAATCTATCTCTTCAGTTTCATTGTCTTGTCTGTTCTATTCCTTATTCCATTGTCTTTTAATCACTATACCTTGATAATACCCTTTATTATGTAGTAAAACATACAACTGTTTTTCCACATGGCCTAAACAGTTGACTTAGAAACAAAAAAAATTCAATTAGGAATCTATTTAATTTATATATTCTCTTAAAGAATTATATCTTTAGAAAAATATATTTTATTGCATATTTACTTACACATTCATTGTATTTTCACCATCTAGTTTGACCTTTTTCTAAATACGTTTTCAATTTCGTGTTGTTTCAGGATAAATTAAATGTTTAATTTTGTTCTATTGTACTTTTTTATGTAACATCTATTGATATCTGTTAGATGTAACTGGGCACTTCACTGAATTCTTTTTCTAGGATATTTTTAATTGCTTCCTATAGACATTCAAGATACATAAACACATTATGTGTAAAAAGAGATAATTTCGTTTCTTTTTTTCCTAGTCAGAATGTTAATGTGTTCCCTTGCCTGATACCACTGCCCTATACAATTAACAACAACATCACAGAATGTCATGAGGGGCATTCTTGGCTTTTCCAGTCTAATGGAAATGACGCTAGTATTTCAAAATTAACCAAGACCATGGAGTAAAATATTAAATTCATACTTTTTAAAAACATTTTTTAAAATTTTTATTTATCTGAGAGAGGGAGAGATCACAAGTAGGCATAGAGGCAGGCAGAGAGAGAGAAAGGGAAGCAGGCTCCCTGCTGAGTAGAGAGCCAGATGCAGGGCTCGATCCCAGGACCCTAAGATCATGACCTGAGCTGAAGGCAGAGGCTTAACCAACTGAGCCACCCAGGCGCCCCAAATTCATACTCTTAAGTAGGTGGGAAATCAATCTTTTATATATGTGTAAATCAATCTTAATGCCTAATAGCTTCACCTGTACTCGTTTTAGTAGCTACATTTTAAATATATAGAATAAAGTATAGAATAAAGAACTCAACTGAACTGTAGATCCTAAGATAAGAATACCGGAAAATAAATGAAAGAAAAATCCAAGTCTTGAAACACAAACGTTTAATTTTTACAGAAACATCATAAGTACACCTCAGAATAAATTACACCTCCCCAGTTTGTCTGCATTTTTTAAATGAGAGCAGGGTTCTCTCCCGTAACCCCCGCACCCCCGCCCGCCAAATTCGTAAAGTAACCGCAAACGCTCTTACCTGCGAATCCACCTGAAGGGAGTACCTGAGTGCAGCGCCGAGGGAATGCCTGAGAGAGATGCAATGGGAGTCGGATCAGGCAGGACCTGGCCTACGGGACAGAGACTCTCGGGTGGGGAGGGCGGCCCCCAGCAACCCGCTAGAAAGGAGACGGGGAGGGCTGGGAAGCGCAGCCAACTCTTCCAGAGCTCATTTTTGCTTTTGCAGAACGATCTTTCCAACAGCTTTCATTCCGGGGCCGCAGCCGCTCACGTCCAAGGGGCCCCGACCCCCAACCCAGGACTGGAAAGAGGCTCTGTCTGTCCCGCTGCGTCTCCCTGCAGACGCGCGCCTGGAGCCCGGCAACTCCCGCACCACCTGAGGATGCACCGCGCGGCGCAGGGGGCGGACGAGCGCCAGCCCAGGACGCCGCGCGCCCTCGCGTCCGCCAGCTCTGGCCTACCCTCACCACCCAGGCGGCCCTCCAGCCTCCCGGACCCCTTTCCTCGCCCGCCCCCGGCTCCACTCACCGCGGGCCCGATGCCCTCTCTGCACCCGCGACGCCAGGCCGGGAGTCTAACTTTCCCGGTGGAACGGAGTAGAGAGGAGGGGTGGGGGAGGACAGAAGGAAGAGGAGGCCTTTTCAAAGGGAAAACAAACAAGAGCCCCGAGGGGAGCGGGCGGTTCGGGGCTCAGGGGCGTGGTCCGGCTCGCCTGGACCCTCCCCCGGAGCGAGTGGCCTCGCGGGCCTCGGACCCCGCCCCCCGCGCTTGGCCCTCGGCCGCCGCGGGTCGGTTGTCCGGGAGGCGCGGGGCGCCACCTCTGTGGGCGTCCAAATGAGAAAGGACGGAGAGGGGGACACGGAGAGAAAAGTTGTCAGAGCTCTAGTGTGAGGTGAAGAGAAAGGTAAGGGCCTGTTGACGTTTGCCTCTAATCAGGGAGGCAGGTTCCACAGCCTGTGACAGAGATTACTGTGTGCGGAAAGGAAGAGAAGAAACCACTGTTTCGCAAGAGCTCGGTTAATTTGCATCTGCTCCCACCCCTCAGCCCCTTGGCTTGGAGAATTGGCCTTGGCAATGCAATGCTCCTGGAAACACTCAGGCGCGGGCCCAGGCATTCTGTTTGCTTTTCCACTGGGCTGGAGGAGGCCGATTTGATGTTGGGGGGAGAGAGTCCAGGAAAAAGAGAAAGGGAGAAGTGTTGCCTAGTTTTTTGACCTTGGTAGAAAACTATCATTTGTTAATACCATTGTTGAGCACAAATGCTTTTTTTTTTTCAAACTCTTGGGGTTCAGCTAGCGTGGTCCATGGGGAGAAGCACAATCCACTGACTGGAGCTGGGGGAATCTAAAAAGGTCCCTGACGTTATAAAAAAAATCAGAGCTGGGCAGAAATAAATTAGATGAAGCTCTGAAGAGTACTTGGCAGTGCTCCACTATGGGAGAAGTTTGGATAGGGGAAGGCATATGGGAATGGAGTTCTGGAATTTTCCATTTTTCTTTGTATGTATGCTATTTGTTAGTATGCATGTAAGAATAGGTTTTAAAAATTCATATTGTATTTCTCAGTAATAATTGTATTACATACATACAGAAAGAAAGTTATATGGAAAGCATAAAAGAAGCTGGTGCAAAACTGCAGCAAAATAATAATACTTTTTATTAGCTTTGTTCTGAATTCATGAATGATCAAGAGATTGAGCTTATGAATGCAAACATTCACAATGGCCACATGAAAGATGGCAAAAAAATTCAAAAGCAAAATATGTCTTGTGAAACATACTGCTTTGAGGGGAACAGGAAAAGACATTAATGGCAGTGCCTTTTATGCCCAAATCAGAAGTTTTGAGGGGAATAAAAATGATTCAAACCCATGTCTTTCTGAGATTCCTGATTTGATGACAGTTCTACTTGAATAATTCAAGGGATGACAAATTCATTATTTCTTTGTACTAGTCCTATTTTAGTTGCTTTGCTTCTTAGCTACATCTCTTTGTATTTTGTTTTTACTGGGTGTGCTTACATTACCACAGTCTGCTTAGAGTTAATACTGTATTTCTTCATATAAAATGAAAAGATTTGCAACAGGACTTTTTGGTTCCTCAGTACTATGTGCCATTGCTCTCATGCTTTACATGCATTCAAATTATAAACTACATAGTAAAATATTGTTTTGATAAAGCAGTTGGTTGTCTTTTACAGATATTAAGAGAAGAAAAAAGGTAACTTTTATATTTACCCCCATATACATAATTGTTGCTCTTCATTTTTTCTTGTAGATACTTATCTCACTTCACTTCAGGCTGGAGAATTTCCTTTAGTATTTCTTATAGTCCAGAACAGCTACAGATAAATTCTCTTCGCTTTTTAAATCTAAAAATATTTTTCTTTTATATGCATTTTAATGATAACTTCTTCACTGGATATAGAATTTTGGGTGCACAGATTTTTTTTTTCTTTCCCTATAGTTTTAACTTCTATTTTTATCTTATGGGATTCATATTATTGATTTTGAGATAAAATTTTTTAGCTTTGGTTTTCTGTGGTTAGTTTATGATGTGTGGTTTTCTTTGTATTTCTCCTACTTCGTGTCCTCTAAGTGTCATAGATATATGTACGTTGATCATGGTAAACGTGGTAAACAGTGGTAAACATTCAGCCACTATTTTTAAATTACTTCCCTAGCCCATTCTTGCTTTTTCCTTTCCTTCTGTGAATACAATTAAATGTTTCTTAGACTACTTAATGTTGCCTCATAGATCACCAAGACTTTGCTTACTTTTTTCTAATTTTTTTTCTCTTTAAGTTGAATAATCTCTTTGGATAGCTCTTCATAATATGCTGGCCTTATTTCAATCTGCCGTTAGGCCCATTACCAATATTACACTTTCAATTCTAGTATTTCTGTTTGGTTCTTTTTCACAGCTTCTGTTTACCTGTTGATATCGCATACCTGTTCATTCATGTTGACCATCATTTTCTTTACATTATTAAGCATATTTATAATACCTGCTTACTACCCTATTCCAATATGTGATTCACCTTGGGATCTGTTTCTGTAGGTTGTTTTATTGTTTTGTTTTGTTTGTTTTGACAGAGCACAGACACCCACAATTTTCTGTTTCTTAGGATATATATTAATTTTGTATTGTCTATAAGATGTTAAGGATAATATATTACAGAGTTTCTGATTTTTGTCTTCTTCCTCTGACAAGAATTAATCATTCTCTGACATGTAATTAAAGGCAAATCATCTTTAACTTCTGGAGCCTTTGGTTTATAGTTTAAGACCCGTCGGTCAAATGCCTGAGGGTTTTACCAAGCCCTTCTATCCTTGGCAGTACTCATATTCCAAATTCTATTTCCTTGCCGCGAACAGCAACTGAAATTTCTGTCTAGTCCTTTCAGCTGCTACTTGCTGCTGGCATCACTGGAGTTTCTCCAGCCCATCTGTAGTTCAATGGTCAGTCAAGGATTTTAGAGCTTTTTATAGGCAGATACTAGTGTTCTTCCCTCTGTGTCACCTACTCTCTCTTCTTACCCTCAATATGCTGCCTGAAATCTCTTCACTGACATCACAAATCAGTGGAACTAAAGCATCCTACTTGAGGTCTAGCTGGCCTGCACCTAAGGACTGGGGAATGTCCGCAGGGAAAAGGCTGTATAAACATGCGTCTCACTAAGTTATTATAATTCCCTTCTTTTGCTGGTCAAATCCCCTAGTTTTGGTCAGCTTTTGATAGCTCTCCAATATCTTCAAATAGTTGTGAGGCTTTTTTTTTTTTTCCAGATTTACTATTCTTATCAATGGAAGAGTTATCCCAGTACAAGCTAACTTATCATTATTGACATTTTAATTCTCACAGACTCAACTTTTTTTTTTTTAAAAGATTTTATTTCTTTGATAGACAGAGATCACAAGTAGGCAGAGAGGCAGGCAGGGAGAGAGGAGGAAGCAGGCTTCCCGCCGAGCAGAGAGCCCGATGCGGGGCTCGATCCCAGGACCCTGGGACCATGACCTGAGCCAAAGGCAGAGGGTTTAACCCACTGAGCCACCCAGGCGCCCCCAGACTCAACATTTTTAAGCCGTTCATTACTAGATAAACCAAACTGTTAGGAAGCTCTTTTTATTAAACAATATCTATATCCAGAAGACAGTCTTTGTTTTTTCTTGAGTCTATAGTTTGTTCCAAAAGAGAATATATTTCTAACTTTAATAGCTTTTAAGTTTCCATAAGTTGCCCCACTTTTCCTTAAATATTTTCTTCCTGAGATTGAACACTTTCTTCTGCTATTTCTGTTTGTCATGATTACAGATTCCCTACATTGAGATAACCTTCCTTAGAGTTATTAATTGCTTTCTAATAGTTGGTCTGATACTTATGTAACACAATGAATTATCAATAGGGCTCTATTAATGAGCCCAGTTACATTAGCTTTATTAGTATATTAACCATTTCTAGTATATTTGTGGTGATTAAACCCCAACATTAGTTACTCTGCAGTTAGTCTGTCTTTTCACTGATACTAGAGAAATTTTATTTATTAGTATTTAGTAGATAACCTCAGTTCTTTGGTAAGGTCTGTATATAAGGGATAAGGGAAATGGAGCCCAAAGAATTTTAACAAAAAAGTAAACAAAGATAACAAGAAGTGAGAGTAGGCTGAAGCTGAGGGTGGAGGGAGATGAGTATGGGAGAGCAGCTCTTCCCAGCAACTAGAGTAATAGCTTCGTGGTTTTGCCAGCAAACATAAGGTGAACTGCCCAGTTTTCAACAATAACCCTTGCTACTCTCAAAATTTTTGGAGTCGAAGTATTCCATGGCTCTCACAGTCTTCATATATTATAACATTGACCCAGAAAATAAACTTTCCTTCCAACTAATGAGTGTATTTTCAACAATGGGAAGTATTTCTATTTGCGTGCAGCATTAGATATGAACAGGATGCCCGCAACAGTATGCTTCAGGGTAAAGTTCTTCATTGTCAGCTTTCTCCTTATGGAGGGATTTGACATAAATGTTGTCTTTCAAACTAATTTCTCTGGCACATTAACCAGGAAAAGTCAGTAAAAACAGAAATCCCTGTGATGAAATCGTTTCTCTCCAGACCACATGTAATGGAAGTTTTTGGAATTTTACTGGCTCACTTAGGGCTAATTTAGGGAGGTCTCACCCAGAAACTCATTAAAAAAAAAAAAAGAATTTATTTACTTATTTAAGAGAGAAAAAAAGAGACCAAGCGCAAAAGTGGAGAGGGAGAAGCAGATTCCTCACTGAGCAGTGAACAGGGAGTCCTATGCAGGGCTCTATCTCAGGACCCTGAGATCATGACCTGAGCTTAACCAAGTGAGCCACGCAGGTGCCCCATCATTTAATGACAATTAAAGAACACAATCTGGTTAGCCATTTATAGGTGATATCATCAAACCACCTCTTTTTTTTTTTAAGATTTTATTTATTTATTTGACAGAGAGAGATCACAAGTAGACGGAGAGTCAGGCAGAGAGAGAGAGAGAGAGAGAGAGAGAGAGGGAAGCAGGCTCCCTGCTGAGCAGAGAGCCCGATGCGGGACTCGATCCCAGGACCCTGAGATCATGACCTGAGCCGAAGGCAGTGGCTTAACCCACTGAGCCACCCAGGCGCCCCTCAAACCACCTCTTTAAAGCTATAGATATGGTGTCTATATAGGCAACTGAATTTTTATTTTAGAAACAAACTCATATTTTGCTTATATAATTTCATCTCCTTCATTAAACCCATTTGGCTCCTCAGCCTTGTGACTAAGATTAGATGTAGCTTATCAAGGTTAATTGAATTTGTATTCTGTTAGCCTATCATGTTAGATTTTTCTTAGATTTTGTTACTCAAATTTGACTTTTTATGTTTGTTCTTTTTATGTCTACATTCATATCATTGATACAAATGCTGAGATAAAGAATCTGGTAGTCATTACTAGAAGCTAATCTCAGGATAACAGAAATTCAGTATTGATTACTGAATTCTGTAATTGTTCAATCGGCTAAAAATCCACTTGGACTGTCCTGTTATGTAATCACTTTTTTTTCCTTGCCCAAAGCAATTAAAATGAAAATTTCTGCTACATGTATTTAAAAACAATGTTCATCATGGTGTTCTCACGATCTCTTTATAGTAAAGAGCAGGAAAGGGAAATGTGACCATTTTATGAGTTTTGACATTTGAGAACACAAAATGGTTAATGTGGTTCACCACTCCTTTTGCTAAGTGCTTGCATACCACTATTTTAAAAAAGTACTATAAATCTGCCTGAAATTGACATTGCAGTATATTATGGGTTGAATTAAATACCCTAAAAGATCACCTACTACCCTCACCCTTGGTACCTGTGCGTGTGATTGGTCTTATTTGGACACAGGGCCTTTACAGATGTAATTAAATTAGAATGAAATCATATTAAATTGGGGTGTTCCTAATCCAATGACTAGTGTCTTATAAGAACAGGGAAATTGGAACACAGAGGCAGACAAAGAGAAGTACCATGTGAAAATGCAGGCAGACATTTGAGTGAGGTATGTATAAAGCCAAGGAGCACCAAAGATTACTAACAACTACCAGAAGCTAGGAGAGGGGCATAGAAATGATTCTTCCTGAGTCCGCAAGAACGAATCAACCTTAATCACATCTTTTCTTCAGATTTCTAGCCCCCAGAACTGTGACAGAGTAGAATTCTGTTATCTAATGTGATCTAGCTGGTGGTAATTTGTTAAAGCAACCATAGAAAATTAAAATAGAATATGTGTGCGTGTGTGTGTGTGTGTGTGTGTGTGTGTGGCGTGCTCGTGTGTGATTTCTACAAGTCAATATTTTTTCTTTTTTTTTTTCCCCCTGGAAAATTGGATTTCCAGAATTGGAAGACTTTGCCATTAACTAGTTTTCTGGGTCTTCACATATTCTATGATGTTGAAAATATAATTGATAGTGGTTTCAAAGGTACATTTTCATGTTATTTTGTGCCCATGGATGGAGTTTATATGATTTTAAAAGCTTAAATTCATTTATACCATTTGGATCAAATTGCCTTTGATACACGAAGTAGAAAGTGAGTTGTATCTCCAAGAATATAGCAATAAAAAATTAAAAAAGAGTAACTGAGTGTTTGGGGAACACATAGAACCCTAATCAAAATGATTTCAATATCATCTCAAGGAGGCATAAATAGGTATGGTTGATCAAGAAGAAAAATTCTTTCTGAAGTAAAATTATACTAAAAAACATGGGGGTGATTCTTTGCTATAAAGATATCTTTGCTAAAAAGATATCTTTGCTAAAAAGATGTATATATATGGACATATGTATATACATCATGCATAGATGTATGCATATACTAGATATGCTCATGTATGATTTATGATCATGGAGAAAAAAATAGAAGAACAACACACTGTTATAAACTTGGGCTCTCTGGGAATGTGGAGTGGTGGAAAGATGGAAGGAATGAGAAAACTGTGGCTTAGAGACGATAAAGTAACTGGTCCAGCAGGTAATAGGATTGAGACCTGAATCAAAACCTATCTGGAGGGCGCCTGGGTGGCTCAGTTGGTTAACCAACAGCCTTTGGCTCAGGTCACGATCCTGGCGTCCCAGGATCAAGTCCCACATCGGTCTCCCTGCTCGGCAGGGAGTCTGCTTCTTCTGCTGACCTTTCTCCTCTCATGCTCTCTCTCTCTCATTCTCTCTCTCTCTCTCTCTCTCAAGTAA
Source organism: Enhydra lutris kenyoni (assembly GCF_002288905.1). Classification (NCBI taxonomy): domain Eukaryota; kingdom Metazoa; phylum Chordata; class Mammalia; order Carnivora; family Mustelidae; genus Enhydra; species Enhydra lutris. The sequence continues at coordinate 42,198,201 of NW_019154086.1, read as the reverse complement.
ATAAATAAAATCTTTAAAAAAATCTATCTTGAATCTTAAGACTATTGTCATAGCTTTGTTCTAAATGTTATGACATTCACTTCAATGTAGAAAGGGACATTAGAATACCTTTATTTAAAAAAGTGTGTTCTGTTCTTTAAATCTAATTTTATTATATTTTGTTATTTTACCTTTCATAGAACATATTAAATAATTTTTCTGTCCATTCATATAGGTATATTTAAAACTTACTCTTTTTTTAATCTAACACTTTTTTAAAATGTTAGGTCCACTTCAGACTGATTCTTATGTATATGTGTGTCTATGAAAGGTATAAAGATACTTTTTTTTTTTTTAAAGATACTTTTTAATGAAAGTATATTTCTTAGAAACTATCAACTAGGTCATGTGATCATCATATATTTGTGCATGTTTGCAAAATTCCAAAATGCCCAAAGCACCTCAATAAAAATTTAAAGAACTAGGAAACTTTAGAGGTCAGCACTCCCAAAAGCAAACAGGAGAAAAGGAAATACTTCTTAAGCTCGGAAAAATATTTAACTATATGTGGATGACAAGGATATTTCAAATTCAGTTTTTTACACATGGCAGTCCCAAATGCCACAATTTCACAATTATTATGACATAAGGGTTTCGGACTCAATGAAATGAGTGTTTATGTTGTGACTAAAGACTGAAGAATTGGCCTTTGTCCTTAAATGTAGACAGATAATTCATTAACTTATTAAGAGAGCATCTTTTTGCGTAGTATTTATATGCCAGGTGAATTATTTACTGATTTAAAAGTTTTTGGCTGAATCAGAGCTACTGATATTTTACAAATATATTCAGAAATGTGAATTCTTAGGGTAAGCTGCATACCTCTTTTGAGAAATAAGACTTTTTTTTTTTTTTTAAGAGCAGTTTTAGGTTTAGAACAAAATTGAGAGGGAGGTACAGATATCCCTTGTATTTTCTCTGAGGCCACACATGCGTAGGTTTCCCACTTTCAATATCACTCACCAGAATGGTACTTTTTTTTTTTTTTTTTTTTTTACCAAGGATGAACCTACACTTGCACATTATAATATCCCAGATTCATGGGTTACTTTAGGGTCACTCGTGGTGTACACTGGTGAGTTTGGATAAATGTATATTGACATGTGTCTATCATTATGATATATTTTTACTGCTCTAAAAATCCTCTCTACTATGCTTATTCTTATCCCCCTTTGCCCCGTACCCTGTCCTAGGCAACTACTTATGTTTTTACTGTCCCCCATAGTTTTTCCTTTTCTAGAATGTTACAGAGTTAAAATCATGCAGTATGTCGCTTTTTCAGATTGGCTTCTGTCACTTACTAGTAGGCATTTAGGATTCCTCCATGTCTTTTTATGGCTTGACAACTCTTCTTTTCATCATCGAATAATTTCATTGTCTCGATGCATCACAGTTTGTTTATTTACCTACTGAAGAGCATCTTGGTTGCTTCCAAGTTTTGGCAATTCTGAATAAAACTGCTATTAACATCCAGGTGCAGGTTGTTGTGAGTACATAATTTTTTGACTCATTTGTGCAAATACCAAGGAGCCCATGTACTGGGTTCTAAGACTATGTCTAGTTTCATAAGAAACCAACAAACTGTCTTCTGAAGTGTCTGTACTTGTTTCCATTCCCATCAACAATGTATGACAGTTTTTGTTGCTCTTCATCTTTGCCAAGAATTTGTTGTTTGTTTAAAAAAAGCGGGGGTGGGGGGGTGGCGCCTGGGTGGCTCAGTGGGTTAAGCCTCTGCTTTCAGCTCAGGTCATGATCTCAGGGTCCTGGGATCGAGCCCCGCATCAGGCTCTCTGCTCAGCAGGGAGCCTGCTTCCCCTCTTTTCTCTGCCTGTAGCTCTGCCTACTTGTGATCTCTGTCTGTCAAATAAATAGATAAAATCTTTAAAAACAAAAAAAAGTTTTCTTGTTTGTGTCCTGGGTTTTGGCCATTCCAGAATGTGGTGGTATCTTATTGTTTTAATTTGCATTTCTCTGATGGCATATGATGTGGAACATCTTTTCATGTGCTTATTTGCCATCTGTCTTTCTTTTTTAGGTGAGGTGTCTGTTACCGTCTGTGGCGCATTTTAAAATTCGGTTATTTTTTATATTGTTGAATTTTAAGAGTTCTTTGTATACTTTACATAACAATTCTTTATCAAAAGTCTTTTCCAAGTATTTTCTCCCCATATTTTGCTTGTCTTCTCATTCTCTTAACAATGTCTTTCACAGAGCAGAAGTTTTTAATTTAAGGAAACTTGGCTTATCAACGATTTCTTCATGGAATGTTTTTGATCTTGTATTTAGAAGGACATCACCATACCCTAAGTCATCTAGGTTTCTCCCTAGGTTTTATTCAAGGAGTTTTATATTCTTTTCCATTTATATTTAGGTCTGTGATTCCTGCTTAACATAAAACAAATTATCAGCATTGAAATTCTCACAGTGATATTATATCCTGCAGATTTCTTTTGTGATTATGGTCTATGGTGTGAATATGTGATGTTTTAAATTTGATATGTATTTCAACCAGCTGTATTCTGAAATGTTATCATGGTTATACATAGCAATGCACATGATACAATTATAAAAGATGCCATAATTTCAACTGACTTTGCAGGGTGTTTTGCAAGAAGGTAGAATCTAGAATCAGAAAACTAAAAACGTGGCATAAGTTTTGAAGTTGAATTTATACAGTGAAGAAAATAAGCCCATATTTGTACATAATTTGGAAAGCTAATAAATTCAGCCTTTAGCGCTCTAATGAAACAAAAGAAGCACACATCAAATTGGTACTGTGTTATCATTTCATTCAACAGATATCTATCCTGAACAATCTGTATGGGTTCCTTGGGAATCAAGGTAAGGGCAAATAGTGGAATAACGCTTCCATTTGAAAGCATCAAACTTAAATTTAAAAAAGAAACATTTTTTGAATGTTTAAAGGATTTTATTTATATTTATTTGACAGAGAGAGAGATCACAAGTAGGCAGAGAGGCGGGGGGGGGGCAGGGAGCAGGTTCCCCGCTGAGCAGAGAGCCCGATGCGGGGCTCAATCCCAGGACCTTGAGATCATGACCTGAGCCGAAGGCAGAGGCTTAACCCTCTGAGCCACCCAGGCACCCCCATTTTTTTAATGTTTTTAAAAAAAGGAATAACAAAACCGATTCAGAAATGTGATCTCTGTCTTACACTTAGGAAAGCATGGGCAAAAGAGACTCTGGGTTGGGTACAGGTGATAGAAATTTGCCTTGTGATCCCAATAATGCAATCATTACCGCCTGCTTCCTAACTAGCCACCACTTGCTCCCACCACACCTCTATTGTGGGATGCTATTCACTCTCATTATCAGTTCCTAGTTTCACATCTCTTCCATATTAATACTTTTCCACCTCTCTACAAAGCTTCATGGATTAGGTAAATATACCATATCTACAAATAAAAAGAAAAAAATAAAAGAGAAATCCTTGACCTGTAAAAGAAAAAAAATTAAAGAATTGAGATTACTGTTATCTTTCATTTTCTAACAATACCTCAATCCTACTACACTTTCTGGTAGAGAAGGGCAGAAGAAGGACAAGGAACTGAGAAGCAATGTGACTCAAGGTAGCCTAAATAATGTTTGTCCAGGAGTATATAGTTGCAAAGTGTCTACACGGCCCATGTTTCAATATAAATGAAAATCTACAATACAATTTGAAGAAGCAAGTCTTATTAAGTTAGTACATTGATGTGTTCATTGGATTGCATATGAAAAACTTTGGAAAGAGTAGTCTATTATATTACAGTGGAGTGGAGATAAAACATGCATGTTAGGTGAAAGAATTAAGTAAGATTTTTTAATGCATGAGAAGTAGGTTGAACAACACCACAGAAGGAGGAACACTATAGCTTCATAAATGTAGAGCCAAAAGACTTCGTGACTTTCAGTTTAATTCGTACAGAGTGTACCTGTCAGATGTACCAGAAGATGAAAACAAGTGCAGAAGTTTTAGTGGAAAGAATATGCAGCTGGGCTGCAGAACATCTGTGCTGATTCTTTCATTAATTTGGAAAAAGTCTGAGCAGAGCCAAGTGTAGTGCTTGACACATAAATAGCACTAAATTATTTGCAGAACAAAGGAATGAATCCAAGTAAGGAAGTAAGGAGGGTCACCCATTGCTTAAATGTCTCAGTTTCTTGCTTGGGGAAGAGTTTATGAAATAAGCAACCAAGTTATATTAATTCAAACTGTAAATTATTCAAGCTAAAAAGAACAGAATCTGAATTGCATCAGTTAAAAATGTTTTTTCCTGCTTTAAATTTCATTTACTATCTTGACAATACATTTTTAAAAACTACAACAAATTACATTATTATAGTTTGGGGGGGGCACCAAAAAAAAAAGGATACAGGTATTTAACTTTCAGTTTGATCTATGACAAGCCATTAAATATTTGTCCTTATTATTAACATATCAATGTCAACCCTCCTATATCAAAGCATCTTTCGATGATTTAAAGGGTAAGAGTGCAAGTCCATCAGTTTTGACTTCTGAATCTCCAAGAATCAGTACAGTCCCAGCACAGTAGCCAGTTAATAAGTACTTGCTGAACATTTCACAGTTTAATAGCAATTCAAATGAGACTTTCTAGCAACACTGAGAAGAACACTTCTCTTTTAGATCTTCCTAGCTTGCTGGTTTGATTAATTCTTTGTTTTACTTTTTCAGATTACCTGGCCATCATTTCTGAGCTGATAGGATAAAACATGTCTGCCAAATTTGCAAAACAGTATTTCCTCCCAGTGGGACAGTACATTAAAACATTCCTTGCTATATACTTTGGATATGTTCCTCTCCTAGGCTGTTTGGAAACAGTGTATCTGTCCACCTATAAGAAAATGAAAGAATTCTCTACCTTTTTAATCAAAGAGTTCTCTATCTCCTAGGAAACAAAAACAAAAATGAAAGGTTTGCAGATAACCATAAATTTTTGACTCATTGAATAGTACCAAGAGAAATTTCAGCCAATGGAACAGTAGGACACAGTGAAGAGAGAGGTAAGAGAAAATGAGATTAATTCTGAGGTATGAATAATTAGGATGTGTCAATTAAACACAATGATAGAACAACTAAAAGGCAGTTATGCTAAAAGAACATTTTGGTAAAAGAAGTAAAATTTGTTATGACCCCACTTGTTGAATTCTAAAAAAAATTTTAAGAACTTAGTGAACAAATTTTGATTGCTCTATTTTAGGACAGATCCAGAGAACTGGAATATCCTGTACAAAAACAACTAACCAAACAAGTATGACATACAAAAGCAATGCTTCAGGCAGGGAACCACTAACCGTGATCTAAACCACTCTGATGTCTAGGGACACAGAACCACTAAACCACTCTGATGTCTAGGGAAATGTTGGTAAGTCATGAAGATGGTCAGAAACACAGTCACAGCGGGCCTTGAAGGAAGTAAGGTGAGTGGCCCCTGTGTGTGAACCCAAGAAAAATGAACACCATCATCCTAGAATGAACACATGGTGATTTTTTTATTGTTTTCATTAAGGGAAATATTTGGATTCACAATACTTATGTTTACTTTATGACGAACAAATTGCTGGACATTAATAGGCAGAATCTAAATTATGTGAAGATACCCTTTATGAATATAAATCTTTATCTCCCTCAGGGATAGATCAGGAGACATTACGGTAACAAAACTGAGTGATGCAAACACTGCTTCTTCTTAATTTGGATGTAGAGAATTAGGTACCAAGTTAAAGAGAAGGGTTTATAGAAATTAAAAAAGAAAATATGTCCCAATCAGATTGAATCTTCTAGTACATAAAGTGCATATCAAAAATCTAGAACAAAAACCAGAAGAAATATGTGAAAAACTAATCAAAAAGCAATAAAAATTTGGCCTCAGTTCTGAAAGGGGGAAAATAAGGGACCAAAAGAAGTTTTTAAGAAAATCTCACAAAATCAACACTTTGAAGATTTTACTTTTTATGTAAAAAGATAAAAATTTCATTAATTTTGGGTCCACTTTTCTACAGAAAAACTTACATGTTTCCTATTTAAAAGGTAGGTAGAGATGATGAAACATTTTCATGAACATCTGCAAAAGCTGTTAACACTTAGGGAGTAAACTGTAGGCATTTATCTCGGGATGAAGGAATCTGGGAAATACTGCAGTTCTTACACTTGGTGTTGAAAAGCATGAAGGTGAGACTCCTACTAAACCAATGCAATTACATATATTTTGTTTTCAACACTGAAACTGCAGACCTTTACTTTTTTTTTTTTTTTTTTTTTTTTTTTTTGTCCTCTGGTCAAAAGAATGACAATTCAGGGGCGCCTGGGTGGCTCAGTGGGTTAAAGCCTCTGCCTTTGGCTCAGGTCATGATCCCAGGGTCCTGGGATCGAGCCCCACATCGGGCTCTCTGCTCTGCAGGGAGCCTGCTTCCTCCTCTCTCTCTCTCTGCCTGCCTCTCTGCCTACTTGTGATCTCTGTCAAAAAAAGAATGACAATTCAGAAACGTGCTATAAATTTCTCTGTAAGCCAACTGATCAAAATGTAACATAACATTAGAATATATTTTAATGAGATATGACACAATGATGTATTTTTAAATTCTGGCAAAGTATATTAACTAATAATTATTTATTGAACAGATACTGGGGTATCTTTCACTTCCCACACTGTACATGCATTTCGGTCTCAGCCAAACCATCTAGAACCATAGTTCTCAAGCCTGGCTGCCCCATAGACTAATCTGGCAAGATTAGTAAAAATACCAGTCAGTGTTTGGGCACTCTTCCCATAAAGACTTTGATTGAAATTGTTACAGTGTACAGCACAGAAACTAAGAACAAGTTCTAGCTGTACTATTTTGGGGGAAATGAGTAAACTCTCCATCTCTTGCCTCTCTATGTTACATTTTTTATTGTTTTTTTTTGTTTGTTTGTATGTTTTTTTAATTGAGGGCTGGCCTTTTCTGATTCTGAGTTTACATGACAGAAAATCGTCCTTGAATCAATCATCTGTGATAGAAAGGGTGTCATTTTACGAAAGTATGGGTGCTTTTCCAGTAAGTATAAAGATGCAGAGTATGGTAGGATGACCAACTTTATTTAAAAAAGCCTAAGCTGAATTTTTACTAATAAAGTAATTATGTTTCCTTTAAGTGAAATTCTTTTTTAAAAAAGATTTATTTATTAATTTGTGTGTGTGTGTGTGAGAGAGAGAGAGCACACTTGTGCACATGAGCAGGGGGGAGGGGCAGAGGAAGAGGGACAAGCAGACTCCCCCTTGAGCAGAGAGCCCCAGGCCTGGGCTCAATCGTAGGACTCTGAGATCATGACCTGAGCCTAAGTCAGAGGCTTCACCGACTGAGCCACCCAGGAGCCCCAGTGAAATTCTCTTTATTAGTCTTCATGAATAGACTTGTTTCTTATGCTGTGCAGATAAAAACTACGCTCAGTGGCAGCCATCCTGTTCCTGGATTTCAGTTCGCTTGTTAGCTTTACCCAGGGAGTGGTGAGAGGGTGGAGGAATGGGGAATTAGGAATGTGAAAATGTTAGGTGATAATGAAGGGACATGATTTTTCTTTTTTTGACTACCTAGTAGATGTAAACACAAAGCTTTTCTAAGGTCTAAGAGTAGATCTGCTAATCTTTAAGTAAGAGTTTTTTCATCTTATTGCTTGATACTTCTCAGACTACAATACAATCTCTTCCCACATTATGTTCTTGAAACTAGTCCTTCCTTACTTTATAATCCATCATCAGAAGAGCATTCAAGTTTGGCTTTTCAAACTCCTGAAACTACAACTTGTCCAGTTAGATAAAAACATAATCTGGATGGGCGCCTGGGTGGCTCAGTGGGTTAAAGTCTCTGCCTTTGGCTCAGGTCATGATCCCAGGGTCCTGGGATGGAGCCCCGCATCGGGCTCTCTGCTCAGCGGGGAGCCTGCTTCCTCCTCTCTCTCTGCCTGCCTCTCTGCCTACTTGTGATCTCTGTCGAATAAATAAATAAAATCTTTAAAAAAAAAAAACATAATCTGGTTTTCTTTACTACCTTGGGCACTTAAGCCTACACATCTGCTTTCATTACTCTGCTGCTGGGCTTATGGCAATGCAGGGAGGGGGGTCGGCAGTGTCACAGCCTTCCATGAACATTAGAAAAGCACTCATTTTGGCCCGTGCCAATCATAGTGGTAGCCATTGGAGTTAGCACCCCCAACAAGTCCCTACCTGGGAGTTGTTCCCAAAACAACTTGGTTTTGCTATGATAAACAAAATGCACTGGTAAGAAGAATGGCAGCCCTTCGAAGACAACTACAATGTGCTGAGATCTTAAGGGAGTCTAATTATCCTGACTTGAAGTAACTGTAGCAAACTAAGAGCATCACCCCGTCTTCCTTCTCCCCATCTTTGTTTAAGAAGCATTAACTGACTTTGAAGCATTTCTGTTTAAAAAGTCAGCCACTCATCTTACCCCCAAATCAGAAAAATTGTTCTCTTCCCCAACTGAGGTTGAAATAAATATCATTACAGTTTATAAAAAACCAATTTTACATCTTGGTAAAGCAAAATACCAGTTACTACTATTTTGTTTTATATATCTGTAATATAATTGCTGACCCCATTTCTTGTCAAAAGTCTTCCAGCAATAAAACAGTTGGGCAAAAATCACATGAAGGAATGAAAAGGAATAAATGAAAAGCCTCTCATACTAAGTTTTTAAAAAGCAATAATAATCACAAGGCCTTTAAAAAAAAAAGGTTTTATTTATTTACTAAAACCTTTTTTTTTTAAAGAGAGAGAGCACAAGCAGAGGGAGTGGCAGAAGGAGAGAGAGAAGGAGGCTCCCCATTGATGTGGGAGCCCAACCTTGCAGGACTCGATCCCAGGATTCCAGGATCAGAGCCTGAGCCAAAGGCAGATGCTTAAACAACTGAGCCACCCAGGTGCCCCCACACAGGTCTTTACAAACTCCTTTTTTATACTTTATCTTCAATATTTATCAAGCTCGATATAAATATGAGAAAACAAATTGAGAGGTAAAAAAGTAAATTTATGAGTTTATTGTATATCATTGAATGAGTTCATGAATCTTGTTGTAGGGATTCAGTCCAAATACTCTGACTTCAAGTCCAGTGCCCTTTTTACTATATCATTTATATCCATTTAGAAACAAACAAACTAAACCCAATTTGTAAGCCACCAACATTTATGCAAAATAAGCAAAAATCTAAATGATTCGGTAGACTCGGTGCTCAGTATGATTCAGTCATCTCAAGTGGGTGGATGGGAATTTAATCTACATTAGCAGATGTCCAGTGTCCAAGCAAGGAAGGTCACACAGAGTTTAACCGTCTTCTGCAATGCGAGGAACACATCTGAAATATCATTTAGTGCCTGGGGCCTCGTGTCAAATAGAGTTGCAGAACTGAAGGTGTCTTAAAGAAGAGTGAGAGTTCAGCTGGTTATAGCCTCATTTGAAAAGCAACTAAAACTGGAAATATTTAGTCCAGAAAAATAAGGATTTAGGAAGAGGGATGTGTGGGCTGGTTGTTTTGAAGTATTTGAACGATGTAGAAGTAATTTTGCATCTCAGTGTGTCAGAGCTAAAAACAAGGAATAGGGGGACAAACGATTTTCATTTAATGTATCACTTTCTAGTCATTATAGCTCTCCAGAATCTTGAACACTTTGCAAAGGGAACCTGGCCAGCACATTGTACAGAAGATTCCAGACTGCATGGCTCCAACCCAGCCCCAAGCAGTTTAACCCAAGAAGGAAAGACTAGAGAGGTTCACTTTTTAGTGCAAGAGAGCATATCCAACACTTTGAACATGGAAAGTGTTTGTCTACAAATACTTATAATGATGATTATAATAATGCTGTTGCTGATGATAAAGATGATAGTATATTACACCAATCATGTTTTTTCACATTTGAGAAGCTGAGTATAGCACGTTTACTCTCTTGCTCTTTATCATTTTTTTTTTCCCCAAAGCAATACCCTTCCAGGTTCAGGAGACAGACTGAAAAGCAGAGGCTCAGCTAATGTGCGCAATTTAGAACTGCATCTCCAAGACAGAGTGCCCTTGAGCTAAACATGTAATTCTTGGCCTGCAGCATCCTGGCAGAGATTAGAGCAGACAGCTGTGCCTGCACACTGCTCTCTGTTGAAAGCTGTGTGACGCTCACAGAAACAAGTCTTGAACCGCTCTGCTTCCCTGTCTCAACAGGTTAAGTGGAACTGAGGATTTTTTTTTAAAGATTTTATTTACTTATTTGACAGAGATCACAAGTAGGCAGAGAGGCAGGCAGAGGGAGAGGTGGAGGCAGACTCCCTGCTGAGCAGAGAGCCCGATGTGGGGCTCGATCCCAGGACCCCGGGATCATGACCCGAGCCGAAGGCAGAGGCCCAACCCACTGAGCCACCCAGGTGCCCCAGAACTGAGGATTTTGTAATACAGCTTTAGGTCTTTGCAAATGCTGGGTGTCCTTTAAGTTAGATTAGCTTTGTAAATGGGGACATATCAGTAATGCTTCCCACACTGGCTTGTTTGGAGGAATCATATGCATAAAGGATTTAGCATAATCTATAACAAATAATAAGAGCTTAAAAGATATTAGTTGTTTTAATTATATTCATACTCGTTTCAAGCAAGAATGATTCCACAGTCGTAGATAGTTCTGTGAAGCGTCCAACTACAGTCCTGTTGTACCGCTCAGACTTTCTGTCTGTTGCTTACAATAAAGTATGGTTTGGTGAACAATATCATCTGTTACACAAAAGTCATTGTAAGAAATCAAATAAATACTTATAATAAATTGTATGTATTGGGACATAGATATAACTTCATGTTAACTTGTCACTTTTTAAATTTTATTATTTTCCGTGAAAGATGGGAAGATGAGAATGAAGAGGCAATGTGGAATTGGACCAAGATGAATCTAGTTTTGGATTCTGAAGCAGGAGATTCTGGGAGGGTGATGACTGGCAAAGAGCTCTCTTCCCTCTACCACCAAATCCTCTGGGTCTATTCCTCCTGAGTCCAGCGGATGCTAATGTCTGCGGGAGTCTGTGTGCCAGTGAGGCACTGTGTTCCATGGTGGCCACGGTGTGGACTGCTAACGCACAATCATAACTCTTGCACTGCATGAGTCCCTGAAGCGGGGTTCATTTAGTAAAGCCAAGAAGAAACTGAATCATGCACAGATCCCTCCTGCTTCGTGTGGAGGAAAATAGGAAGAGAATGGGTCAAGAGGTTTACTTGAGGTGCTTCAGGAAAGAGAGGTTGACCTGCTTGCTTTTATTCTAGCAGTCTTCTCAGAGTAGAAGCCATAGACCTCACATGACCCGTATGATCCAGCAACTCTGTTCTCATCTCCCATTTCTCTCTCTCACTTGCTTTCACTCCAGTCACGCTAGCCTCTTTCTGACCCTTAAATGTCAGAGTCACACTCCTGCTCCAGGATCTTTGCAATTATTATACTCTCTGTCTTTCTCCAATACTATGCAATATACTTATTTTAAATTATTGTATTTATGAACGCATTTATTACATTTATTTTCTGCCTCTCCCAAGCCATATTATCTTTATCAATCCTAGGGAAGGAAAGAGTTTAAAAAAAATGAAATTCCATGCACAATAGAGACAACTTTGGAATTTAAGGATAAACTTAACAAGAAATGGATGGAGCCTTCGTGAAGAAGACTGAATCTTCTTCAGTCACTTGTCACTGAAGTTGTAATTTCAGTGGTTGTTATAAAATAAAGGAAATGAATAAACAATGCTTTTGAGTGGAAACACTCAAGATTTTAAAAATCAATACATTCAAGATTCAGACATTAATTAAATACAAAAGTCCTAAATTTAAAAAAACTGGCTAAAATGATCTTCAATTATATGAGGAAAAAACTAAATGCTCAAGAATAGCCAGGGAACATGTTGGATATGTAATTTAAGAGTTTATAGTTATAATCTATTGAATATCTTTTTACATGACTCGATAAAAAATGATTTTGTAGACCATGTCTCTTAGCCTTCAGAATCAAAGTTATTTGTGCAACTCACTTGTATGTACTCATAAAGATATGACAACTATTAAAAGTTTGTTAATCTATTTTCTACTCTGCTGCTGTTCAGTCCTCATAATATATTTCTTCCTATCATAATTACACTGTGATGAGTTTTAAATCTGGGGGACATTAGACTACCAAAAGTGGGTTTGTTTATAGCCTCTAAAAATAAATAATACAAAATAATAGAGCATTTAAAAATGTCTGGTTACTTCCAGTGAATATGTAGAACTTGTTTGCTTTCAATGTTTGTGTATATATTTCTGTTTAAGTGTATGTTATCTGTGGATTTAAAGCCTTCCAATATTACAAGAGAGAAACTGTCCATTCCCATTCTAACCCACTGAACTTAGATTTTTTTCTGAACTTCTATGTCTCCAGTCCATTGATTCTTGTTAGGTTCATATAGGAAATATTTTCAATGTTTTTCTGATTGTGAAAATGATCCATATATATTATAAAGATAGAAACAACAGAGAAGAGAGGGAACTGGTCTGTCACATGAAAACGCACACTTAAAAAACACATACAAATGAAGGACAGAGGAGCAATTCAAGTCATTCTTAATTTCAAGGGTGTATTTACCACACACAAAACAAACAAATTCAGGCTGGAAGTATGTGAAATTCAGATGTGGCAGCCTGGTCTGGTTGACTGCATTTCAATTAACCAACCTGTGCCGATATACTGTGTCAATGTCTGGACCCCAGGCCTATATATATTTCCTTTTTGGATTGAGAACATGCACCAGACACCATCTATCTTCCTTTTACCTCCTTTCTCTTCTGTCTGCTCCCATCCTTTTGAAATGACCATGCTGGTACTTTAACTTCTTTATTTTTATTTCTGCTTAGCCACAGTTTGGGCTTATCCCCCTGATCCAAAAAAAGTAATCTCTTTTTTCCATTTCTCCCATACACCACGGAGATTCTTCTCTTCTCTCCTCAACGGAAAAGCATTTCTATCTTATTTTCCATTTATTTCTCAACTGCTTGCAATCTGGCTTACTTTCTTAATTCTCCATGGAAATGATTCTGGCACAGTTCACCAATGACCTCTGTATTTCCAAATTCAATGGAAACAATTAAGTCTTTATTTACTGACCTTTCATGGCTCTCTGCTCCCTGACATCACACCCTCCTGGTTCTCATACTTCTGCAGTTCTTTACCTCTTTCACAACTTTTTTTCCCACATAACCCCTAAATGTCCATGTTACTGGGTATGTTACTAGGACATGTTACTGGGTATGTTACTGGACAAATCCTTATTGGATAATCTCACCTTTTGTTTTCGATGACTACCCATGTATTGAAATTCCCAAACCTCTTGATCGCACAGAGAATTCTGTCCTTAGCTATAGATTCATATATCCTGTCACTTCCTCAACATATCCATCTGGGCCTGAAAATGGTATCTCAAACTCAACAGATTCAAAATAAAATTGATATTACTTCAGGCATGTTTTTGGTACATTCCCTTTTTTGACTGGTGGTACTATAGTGCACTTAGCGAGAAATCAGTTTTCCTTGAAACATCTTTATCTTCCATGAACTCATTTATTTATTTATTTATTTATTTATTTATTTATTTATTTAAATCTATTTCGAGAGAGCAAGTGAGGAGAGGGGCAGAGGAATAGAGAATGTCCAGCAGACTCCATGCTCAGCATGGAGCCTGATGTGGAGCTCAATCCCATGACCCTGAGATCATGATCTGAGCCAAAATCCAGAGTTGAATGCTCAACTGACTGAGCCACCCGGGCACCCCCACTAACTCACTTCTAAGCAGTTGCTCTATGTGTGTAGATCTTGCCTTTCAAGTGATTTTTTTTCTTTTTTCCCCTTTAATACCACAAAGGTATTCAAACTATCTCCACTGTATACATAGTCCTAATTATGTAACCAAAATACATTTCAAACCACATTAGTCCCCTGTGTAAATCCTTCAGTGCCTCACTCACACATGCAAAATAATGGCCAACCTCCTCTTAGAAGGCCTCTCTGTCATCCCTTCTCCCATCACTTTCACTGCTGTGTTCATCAGAACCCATTGCTAGCAAACTCCTCATATACTGTGCTATTTGTCATTCCTCTTCCTCCTTTCACATCATCTCCTTTTTCTGGATCTTCTTCTACTCATCCATCTTCTATTTCTTTTGTTTACCTGGGCAACTCCTATATAAGACTTGGTTCAGGCCTTATTCCAAAAGCCTTTCTAACCCTTCTCTTTGCTAGTCTTCCTTCATCTCATTGGTTTAAATACTTTTTATGGATTCTCCAGTGCCTCTCCTTATCATCATCCTCCACACAGTATATACAATTAGGTTTGCAGGCTCACAGGCAGACTGTGTCCAAGTTGGCACCCATAGAATCCTTGTTCTCAGCACAGTGGCTGGCACATGGTTTGATTCAATGCATATCTTGAATGGACGAATGCTGGTATCTTTTACTAGATTTCTTGAATGGAAAGTAGCATAGGCATTGTGGTCAAGGACATACTGTTCCATTTTTCTGATTTTCACCTCTTTTCAATTATATTAAGATCCAAGAACATTTGAAAATGTTCTGAGAACAGATCAACGATACACTGAAAACAAATTAACAATACACTGAAGACATATTTGTTAAGTTAAATATTTGTATGTCAGTTGGTGGTAATTTTTTCCTCCATTACTTTGGTACAAATCCAAATAAGAGGTTAAAACCATTGTTTTATTTAACCGTGTTTACACATTCCTGTTCCTTTACCTTGCAGAGATTTTCAACAAACTTAGAATGTTCTTGGACATACAACTATGATACAATCTACCACAAAATTAGCTATGAGCTGGACATGGTCTAGTAATATCCATTACATGTTTATTTTACATTTTAATATATATCTGTGCTCTGCTAGGCCTGAGCCAAGTCCTTAATAATTTGCTTAAATGATTGCCTTGAGTAAATTGAGTCATGATTGAGCTTCATACTGGTAAGGAAAAAAAAATCGGAATGTATTGTCAACTACATCTCACATGTCTTTAAAATTAGCTGTAGAACAAAACCATTTTAGATGATTTAAAGAAAACACTTCATGTAAATCTTATCATTAAATTCAGAAAAATATAATTTTTTGGAATATGCCTTTGATATTCCTGATAACTCTGAATTCCTCAGACTAGAAAATAAACTCACTTTCTCATACCAGCGGGTGCTAACATCATGCTTTTCAGATGGAGAGAACTACATAATCCCTCCGCTGCTCCCTTGTGCTCCCTTGGATCTATAGTGTCTTAATAATATCATCATTTGTGATTATGCTGGAAGCCATGGCTGGGAGATGCAATTTCATTTTCAGTTCTCTATATCCACAAAAATTTTGTGTTAACATCTAAGGAGCTTACGATTACTAGGTATACCGGTTCCTGTCCCATATTTCTCCTTGATTTTTTTAATGTATCCCAACATACATTTTAAAAAACGGACTTATCTAGGTAGATTTTACATACCATAAAAATCACTCTTCCAAAGAGTCCTGTTCAATAGTTTTTGGTATATTCAGAGAGTTGTGCAACCATCACCACCGAGAGGTAATAATAAGCCCCAAACACACATTTTGGTTGTCATCTCAGACCATCCCTATTCCTATGTTCCTGGCTTGCTAACTCTTAAATTCCATCTCCATCTGTTTCCTGACCTTTGATCCTTTCTCTCATTTAACACTTGCTTCTGCCCTGGGGACTTGGCATTTATATTTCCTCTCTGATTTCTGACAGTCATTAAAGATTTCAACTTAGAATTGCTTACCAGATTTCTCTCACCAGTTACTCCTGGGAGTTCTGCGGCCTTAGCTCTTCCTTAAAAATCTATCCATGCATACAACTCACCCGAACCACTCCAGACAGTTAACTGTTTCCCATTAGAGGGTCATTGAAACATTTTGCTTCCAAGTTTTGTTTTTGTGGACTTCAGTCCTTGATGAAGCTATAGCAACATGAATAAACTCAGATCTCTCTTACATAGCTTGTGAATCAAGAGGTGAAGGAATAAAATAAGGATCTTGATTAGGAGAAATCTAGAGCATGACTTCGGAAACTGGGAATTGCTTCAAAACCAAGCACATAAAGATATGAGGTACACCCAAGTGAGGCACAGATGAATTGTCTGTGGGTCCTAATTCTAGATTATCCTTCAAGACTTTGCATAGATACATACAGAATGAACCACATCTCGGTGTTCATATTGGAAATAGGTGTGGGTGTTTAGGGAGAGTTCATGATTGTCACCTTGATAGAAACAATTACTTTGTGTTTTTCATTGGTAAAATGAGGTGAATAATTCTTGCCTCTCTTACCCAACAATGACTTACGGGTTATCTTGTAAAGATTGGGGGCACACAGCAGCAAGCATCACATAATGCATGTGGGAATTCACAGAGTGTCAGCAGCAGCACGAGTGTTCCATTTTTGCAATTTCCTAGAGAGGTGGGTCTGGGTACTGACCCCTCTGCTGCTCTCTATTTAATGGAGATAACATAACAGTGATCTTGCTCAGGAAATAGATACTTTGAGCCTCAGAGCCAGTTTTTTAATGATGTACCAGAAAATCCAGCTTTCTAGTACCTGGAGACAGTGCTAGGAAGTTGCCATCCTACCCAGAGAGAGGTCCACAGGCAGGAACCAGTACTGTTATGTTATATGGGAGTGACAGATAAAAGGTAAGCGAAAGGATGTTTAGAATTGCTAAACACTATGTACATTAAAATCATCTGTCTATGAATACCAAAAGTAATGGTGAAAGATTACTATGAAGAATATGATATGTGGAATATATGAAGTCCATGATATTATGTTCTTTAATTCTAAATATATAACTTTTGTTTAAATAATAAATGGTTCTGATCTTAAAATGATCTGTATGGTTAGTTTCACTTGTGATTGGCAGCTCACAACTGGGATGAGGAATGAAACTGACGGCCAAGAAGGGAGGAAAAAAAAGAAAAGCAAAAAATTGTTTCAGTTCTGTAATTCTTGTTGTAAAACTATTAGTAAGATTTAAAATCAATAGTTTTTATAATTCTTACTTAATAATACATGCAGTTAAATAACTGTAAATTCACCAGAATAAAATTCCCATGTGTAATTCATGAGATGCTGGACCTTGCAATGGAAGTATAATTTGCATGGCTACATTTCAGTGAGGAAACTGAAAAAAACTTGCCCCAAATCCAAAAGCTGATGAGCAATGGAGCCAGGACTCAGATCTGCATTTATTACCATCTGTGACTTCCTATACCAGACAGAAATGTGGACTATTTAGCTTGCTTCAGTATTTAAAGTGACACTGGCCAGGACGGGCTTCCAGAGCTCCAGAATAAGTATAAATGCACAGGACACCACATGTAGTTTAGAGTCTGCTGTTTTCTTCCTGAAATTCTTCATATTTTTTAACAAGGGACCTAGCACTTCAGGTTTTCCCTGGACCCAGAATTATGTAGCTGGTCCTGCTTCTGGAAAAGTTCTGGATAGCTCTTTTTAAAGAGTCTTCATGTTTATAATGGGTGTCATAAACTTTAGACTTATCAACTAGCAAAATTGTTCCTGGATACCTTTGGGACTGATTCATTTCTTTTCATTTTGGTAAAACAGCTTCACCTCTCAGATATCAGTTTTCTCTTTACGGAGAATTCTACTCATAGACCCTGAGTGTGCTCACTTATTGCTAAAGTGTTTCCACCTGTGATGATGTTTCTGGAGTTCTCCAGAGGAAGGTACATCCCTGGTTCTTTCTATAGTTACCTAGAATGGCCTTCTTTCGGCCTTGAGGAAACCACAGGACTTGGGACAAATGTAACTTCCTCTAGTTTCCTGAAAGGATAATTTGACCCTTCTTAGCAGTTATCTTCAAAATACAAAAGCTGAGAGATAGAGGGAGAGAGAAACTACAACACTGTTTCTGAACTGTGTTCTACCTAGAAAGAGTGCATTGGTCTCTCACTGCGGTCCTATAGCACCCGATAGAAACATCATTAATTGCTGTTAGGGTGACCTGTGATGCTGGACACAAAGAATTGCACCAAGAAGGGAGCAACAAGCAGGACAGAGTTTATTCAATCTCCAAGGAAGGAGAGGGGCCAGACATTCTAGAGAAATGCTGCCTCAAGTTTTCTGTTAGGCTGGGCATTTTAAGGGGTTTTGAAGGATGTGAAAAGGTTGCAGTTGCCCCCATGGGAGTGGAGGGAGAGTTATGAAGTGGGGGTCAACTCTTGGCCAGGGATAGCAGGAGGTGGCAGGTTTCTTGAGGAGCTCTGTCTGGGATATGGGTTGTGATCAGCCTAAAGAAGAATATGTTTTGTAATTGGGGTCTGTTTACTAGGAATGTAGGGTCGCATAACCTAGGAGAATGAAGCATTAGGGCCACATGCAGACACCTGTGAGTTTTGTGTGTAAGCTTGGTTGGGCAGGGGGTGGGGGATGGAGGGTTTGAATGGATTCCTTTCTATTGCCCTTATCACCTGGAAGATGTGTAAATGTGTTTCTCCTCTACTAGACTTCTTTAAATAGTAGAATATTACCTTGTTCATTTTTTTTTAATCTTTGGAGTTCCAATATTTAAAAACATTTTGATGAAGTTTGGTGAAATGGAATGAATTGCCAAAGTCCCCTCCCCTGCCATATTCCATGACTTTGGCAATTACATATTTTAATCCCAATTATTTGTTTTTCAGGTAAGTTATGTGAAAACTTTGCCCAACCCCAAATAAAACTTAATGAATCCCCAAAATGCGTGTGTAAGTGCTTCATTACCTAAAAGCAATGTTTCCAATTAGTTTCTGCTTCTGGGTTTTATTTTCTCAACGTGATTTACCTAATGTTTTAGCTAAAGAGAAAATGAGCCACTGATTAAATTAATGTCTTAGCATAAGACAAAGTCAGTCACTATTAGCATAAATTCTTCTTCAACAGCATTTGACAAAAAGGACTGCTTTTTGTACTGCTGACAAAAAAGTACTGCTAATTATCTAGTCAACTATAGATATAGGTATATTCCAACTACAGTTGGAATACGGCATTCATATTAAATAAGAGTGTCTCTTGAAAGATAATGTGATTAAGGCCATCTTCTTATAGAAGAGGAAGATTTTTCTAGATGAGACTATGTAATTTTCAAAAGTGGTAGGATCAGGATCCAAACTCATCAGTCAAAATCCTGTGACTACTTAAAAAATTTAAGAGGAAATAGTAATACCAATCTTAGAGCATTCTATCAGGTAACAAAGCATGATTTCTCTTTTACTCTGCCAGGACTGCTATAACAAAATACCACAGACTGGATGAAGCAACAGAAACTTGGGGCGCCTGGGTGGCTCAGTGGCTTAAACCTCTGCCTTCGGCTCAGGTCATGATCTCAGGGTCCTGGGATCGAGCCCCGCATCGAGCCCCGCATCGGGCTCTCTGCTCAGCAGAGTGCCTGCTTCCTCCTCTCTCTCTCTATCTCTGCCTGCCTCTCTGCCTACTTGTGATCTCTGTCAAATAAATACATAAAATCTTTAAAAAAAAAAAAGCAACAGAAACTTATTTTCTTGCAGTTTTGGAGTCTAGTTCTTGGTGTTCTCAGCGCCGGTTTCTGGTGAGAACTTTCTTCCTGGCTCACAGATGGCTGCCTTCTCCCTGTGTCCTCACCTGGGCTTTCTTCTGAGCACATATGCAGAGAGAAAGCTCTCTCATATATCTCTTTCTTTTAGTAAGGACATACTAGTCTTATTGGATTAGGGCTCCACCCCTTTGGCTTCATTAACCATAATTATCTTCCGAAAGGCCCTATCTCCAAGTACAGTTACACAGGGCTGGGGGTGGGAGGTAGGACTTTAACATGAATTTTGCAGGGGCCTAATTTGGTCCATAAAAATCTCTAACTTGTTTGATGAGGTCAGAACGGAGGTATTTTGGAGCCTTCTTGCACTGGCTCACAGGAACCAACCGTGAGCCTCTCTTCCCAACTCTGCATTCAGTGACTTAAAATCGGCTTCAGTGGGAGTACTGACACGTTCAAAATCACCAACTACTATCATTCAGTGGCATCTAACATATATTATCACTGAGTCCATATGAATGTGATTATAAATCCATAATCACATATAATAATCACCACTGTATAACAAATAAAAGTAAATAAATAATGTTAACAAATGTTGCATATATATATATATATATATATATATATCAGTGAAACATTAAAGATTTGGAAATCATAAGAAAAATGAAATCTCATTTGCATTTTCTCTTTGATTAAATTTATCTCGAAGATTGTGTTCAACTTGATCAGTGAAATGGGTTTTGCAAAAAATAACTAATAAGAGATATGCATTGGCTTTTCCCAATATTTAGTTATAAAAATTTTCAAATATACAGAAAAGATGAAATACATTACAGCAAACACCCATATACCCATTATTTATACTTTATAATGACCATTTTACTACAGTTGCTTCACCATATACCCATCCATCTATCCCTCTACCCATCAATCAAAGGTTCTTAATTTTTTAATGCATTTCATAGTAAGTTGAAAACACCAGTACACTTCCACTAGATACTTCAGAATGCCTGTGATTAACTATCTGATATTTGTATTGGGCTCCTTTTTTTTCTTAAAAAGTAAAATTCCCACATGGTAAAATGTATAAATCTTAAGTGTACCATGTGATGAGTTCTTACAAATACATACTTGCATAACCTAGACCATTATCAAGATATTGAACATTAGCCTCAGCACTGAAATCTTCCTCATGCCTCTTCCAAGTAAATTCCTACCCCACCCTTTATAGGCATCACAACTGTTCTGATTTTTTTTCTTACTGTAGAAAATTGCTGCCTCCTTATTGATTCTATGAATGGAAACAATACACTATGTACTTTAAGTATGGAGCTTTTTTCATTCAGCAGATTATTTTGAGATTAGTCCATGCCGTTGTATGTACCAATAGCTCATTCTTTTCATTAATATGAAGTGTTCCACTGTATGGATATAGTACAATTTCTTGATCCATTGTCCTCTCATGGAACCCCAAGCTATTTCCAGGCTTTAGCTGTTACAAATAAAGCTCTATAAACATTTTTGTCAAGTGTTTTTGTGGACATATGCTTTCACTTCTCTTAGATAAATACTTAGGAATTGAATTACTGTGTCAAAAAATAAACATATGCTTAGTTTCATAAAAAATTGCCAAAGCTTTTTCCAGTGTCGTTGTACCATATTGCATTCCCATCAATAATGTATGAGAGTTACAACTACTCCACATTCTCTCCAACAGTTAGGTCATTTGTTAACTCATTTTTTGTTTGTTTTAACCATTCTGATGAGATGTGTGGGTATCTTTTCGTGATTTTAATAGCCATGTTCCTGCCACAAAGCAATACTGAACATATGTTCAGTATTGAACTTGGATCTCTTCCTTTGCCAAACATCTATTGAAATATTTTGCTCACTTCAATTTATTTCTTTTTGTCTTTTAATTAAGTTTTAAGAGGTCTTAAAATATATTATGGCTAGCAGGGGTGCCTGGGTGGCTCAGTGGGTTAAGCCTCTGCCTTCGGCTCAGGTCATGATCTCAGGGTCCTGGGATCGAGCCCAGCGTTGGGCTCTCTGCTCAGCAGTGAGCCTGCTTCCTCCTCTCTCTGCCTGCCTCTCTGCCTACTTGTGATCTCTCTCTCTCTCTGTCAAATAAATAAATAAAATCTTTTTTTTTTAATAAATAAAATCTTAAAAAAATATATATATATATTATGGCTAGCAGTCTTCTCTCAGATACATGTTTGTAAATATTTCTTTGAGTGACCTGTTCATTTTTTAAAACATCTTTTTTTTTTTTTTAAGATTTTATTTATTTATTTATTTGTCAGAGAGAGAGAGAGAGAGCGCGCGCGCACGGGAGAACACAAGCAGATAGAGGCAGAGAGAGAAGCAGGCTCCCCACTGAGCAAGGAGCCCGATGCGGGACTCGATCCCAGGACCCTGGGATCATGACCTGAGCCGAAGGCAGCGGCCTAACCAACAGAGCCACCCAGGCGTCCCTAAAACATCTTTTGATGACAGAACTTTTTACTTTTCATGAGGTCTAATTTATCATCTTTTACTTATATGGTTATTGCCTTCTTATTTCTGTCTACAAAATCCTTGCTTAGCCCTGAATTATAAAGATATTATACTGTCCTTATGTTTTAAGCTTTATAGATTTAGCTAATATATTTTAGTTTATGATCTACCTTAATTTTTGTGTATAGTATTAGATAGTCTTTGAAGTTAATTATTCCCATATGGATATCTGGTTGTTCCAGACCATTTGTTGAAAAGATTTTCTTAATTGCCTTTGAATTCTTTTGGCACCTTTGTCAAAACTTAATTTACCACCCAGGTATGATTGTATATTTGGACTCCCCATTCTTTAGACTGATCTGTTTATTAATCCTATGCTAGGGTCACCTGTGTGGCTCCATGGGTTAAGCCTCCAACCCTTGATTTCGGCTCAGGTCATGATCTCAGTGTCCTGGGATTGAGCCCTGTGTGGGCCTCTGTGCTGGCTACAGAGCCTACTTGTCCCTCTCCCTCTGCTCCTTCCCCAACTTGCTCTCTCTCTCTAATAAATAAACAAAATCTTAAAAAAAAAAATCCTATACCAGTTTCACATCATCTTGATAACTATAGGTTTACAGCAAGTCTTGAGTTTAGCAAGTGTAAGGTCTCCAAATCTGTTCTTTTTAAAGATTGGTTTAGATATTCTAGGTCACTTATGCTTCCATATAAGCATTAGAATCAATTTCTACCAAAACGCCTCTTGGGATTGTGTTGGATTGAACTGAACCTATAGACCAATTTGAAGTGAATTGATATCTTAATGGCTCTGGGCCTTCAAAATCAATGAACTCCATTAAATGGACTCCAATTATGTAGGTCTCTTTTACTAACTTCCATCAGCGTATTATAGTTTTCAGGGTAAATGTATTTTATATCTTTTGATAAATTTATCTCCAAATATTTTGTTTTTTGATCCTATTCTAAATAGAAATATTTCTGTAATTTCATTTTCCATTTTTTTGGTATAAATGTATATAAATGCAGTTAATTTTTAATTGTATCCTGTGACCTTGCCAGCTCATTTATTATTTTTGGTATCTTTATTATAGTGTCCTTAGTTTTTTTTTTATGTTAAAAATTTTGTCATATTGAGATAGTGAGATGTTTGTTTATTTTTTAATTTTAGGCCTCCTAAATATTTTATTGCCTTACAGTAATTAGTTAGGACCTTTAGTACAAGGTTCAGTAAAAGTGGTGGAAGAGGGTATTCTGGTTTTTCTCAGATCATAGTGGAAAAGTATTAAATATTTCAACATTAAGTAGCTTCTTCAATACCATTTGTCAGGTTGAGAAAGTTTTATTATTGTTAGTTGGCTGAGAGTTGCCATGAATACATGTTGAATTTTGTCAAATTTTTTTTTGTAATCTGTTGAAATGATCTTACTGACTTTATCTTTTATTGTTAGTATGGTGAATTACATTGGTTGATTTATGATTGTCAAACCAGCCTTATATTCTTAGGATGAAATCCCTTGATCAAGATGTATTCTCTGTGTATCACTGGAGTTGATTTGTTAATAGCTCATTAAAAATCTTTTGTGACTTTAAGAGAAATATTGGTTTAGAGTGGTTTTGGTAATATTTTTTATCAGGTTTCAATATAACAATTATATTGACTTTATAAAATCAATTGTAAAGTGTTTCTTTCCTCTGTATTTTCTCAATAATAGTGGTGTGATTTCTTTCTCAAATGTTTGATAGAATTAATCAGGGAACCATCTAGACCTGGAAATTTCCTTGTGGAAGGATTTCAATAAGAAATTCAATTCCTGTGTTAGATACAGGATCATATACATTTTCCATTATATCTTGCATTAGTTTTTTTTTTTTTGAAGATTTTATTTATTATTTGACAGAGAGAAACAGTGAGAGAGGGAACACAAGAAGGAGGAGTGTGAGAGTGAGAAGCAGGCATTCCACTGAGCAGGGAGCCAGACACGGGGCTTGATCCAAGTACCCTGGGATCATGACCTGAGCTGAAGGCAGACACTTAACAACTGAGCCACCCAGGAGCCCTTTACATTAGTTTTTGTAAATTGTATTCTTAAGACATTCAAATATAGCTGTATTTTCAATACATTGATCTATTTTATCTTGTTTGTTCAATTCCTGATAATTTATTTTTTTCTTTTTCTTTGTGGTAAGTCTAGTTAGGTTTATTAATTTTGTTGATGGTTTCCATTGTTAATATTTCATTGAATGCCAACATATTTATTTTCTTCCTTATGTATACTTTGAGTTTTTACTTCCTTAGATGGGGTCTTAAATGATTCTCTCTAAAGAAATGTTTCTGATATAAATAGTTGAAAATATAAATTTTCCTGAAAGTATGACTTGAGATGCACTGTGCAAATTTTGGTATGTTGTATTGTTATCATTCATTATAATTTCCTTCTTGATGTCTTCTTTTATGCACAGATTATTTAGAAATGTGTTATTTAAATTTTCAAATATTACCAGTATAAAGATATTTTATTACTAATTTAAAAGTTAATTCAACAATGGTTAGAGGGTATACTCTGTATGATTTTAATTCTTTTAAGTTTTTTGAGACTTGTTTTATTGCTGGCATATGATATATCTTAGTGAATGTATTATTTGTAATAAAAAAAGAGCATGGATCTTGTAGTTCTTGGGTATAATGTTCTATAAATATCAATTAGGTTAAGTTAGTTAATATTATTGTTCAGATCTTGGCTATTTGTCTATCATCTCTCTATTTATTGTTCCTAGTGTTCTATCAATTGCTGAGAAGCTTCTTCAATCTTCAACTGTGAATGTGGAATTGTCAGTTTCTTCTTTTAATTCTTTCAAGTCTTTTCTTGAATGTGGAGTTCTGTTTTTGAAGATTGGTGTAACTTTTTATATTTATATTCTTATTCAAGATAAAGTGAAATATTTTATTATAACATGTCCTTATTTATCTTTGATAATATCTTTTTCTTGAAAACAACTTTACGTGATATTGATTATTACCTCTCCAGCCTTCTTATGCTTACTGTTTGCTTGGTATATATTTTCATCCATTAATTTGTCTTTATGTATCTTTAAGTTTTCATCGAGTGTAATAATAGTTTCAGGTGTACACTATAGTGATACAACACTTCCATACCATCACCTAGTACTCATGACAAGTGCAGTCCTTAATACTCATCACCTATTTAACCCATCCCTCTCTAACCTCCCTTCTGGTAACCATCAGCATGTTTTCTGCAGTTAAGAGTGTATTTCTTGATTTACCTCCCTCTCTCTTTTTTATTCCTTTGTTCATTCATTTTGTTTCTTAAATTCAAGTGTGAGTGAAATCATATATTTGTCTTTTTCTGACTGACTAATAATTTGGCTATTGTAGATAACAGTGCTATAAACATTGACATGCATGTATCCCTTTGAATTAGTATTTCTGTATTCTTTGAATAAACATCTAGTAGTGCTATTACTGGATCATAGGGTAGTTCTATTTTTAACTTTTTTTTTTTTAAAGATTTTATTTATTTATTTGACAGACAGAATTCACAAGTAGGCAGAGAGAGAGGAGGAAGCAGGCTCCCCGCTGAGCAGAGAGCCCGATGTGGGGCTCGATCCCAGGACCCTGGGATCATAACCTGAGCTGAAGGCAGAGGCTGTAACCCACTGAGCCACCCAGGCACCCCTATTTTTAACTTTTGAGGGACCTCCATACTCTTTTCCAGAGCAGCTGCCCTAGTTTGCATTCCCACCAACAGTGTAAGAAGGTTCCCCTTTCTTCCCATCCTTGCCAACACCTGTTGTTTCTTGTGTTGTTGGTTTTAGCCATTCTACCAGGTATGAGGTGATATATCACTGTAGTTTTGATTTGCATTTCCCTGATGATGAGTGATGTTGAGCATCTTTTCATGTGTATATTGGCCATCTGTATCTCTTCTTTGGAGAAATGTCTGTTTATGTCTTCTGCCCATTTTTTAGTTGGATTAGTTGATTTTTTGGGGTATTGAGTTTCAGAAGTTCTTTAGAGATTTTGGATACTAAACCTTCATCAGCTATGCCATTTGCAAATATCATCTCCCATTCTGTAAGTTGCCTTTTACTTTTGTTGATTATTTCCTTTGCTGTGCTGAAGCTTTTTATTTTGATGTAACCCCAATAGTTCATTTTTGCTTTTGTTTCCCTTGCCTCAGGAGACCTATCTAGAAAGAAGTTGCTGTAGCTGATGTCAAAGAAGTTACTGCCTGTGTTCTCTTCTAGAATTTTTATGGTTTCAGGTCTCACAGTTAGGTCTTTCATCTATTTTGAATGTATTTTTGTGTATGGTGCAAGAAAATGGTCCAGTTTTATTCTTCTGCAGGTTGCTGTCCAGGTTTCTCAACACCATTTGTTGAAAAGGCATTCTTTTTCTCATTGGATGTTCTTTCCTGCTTTATTGAAGATTAGTGGACCATATAGTTGTAGGTTCATTTCTGTGTTTTTCATTCTGTTCCATTGATCTATGTGTCTATTTTTGTGCTAGTATCATGCTGTTTTGATCACTACAGCTTTGTATTGTAACTTAAGTCTGGAATTGTGATGCCTCCACCTTTTTCTTTTTCAGGGTTGCTTTGGCTATTCAGGATCTTCTGTGGTATCTGTATTTTTATTTAATTCATTCATTTTTTAAAAGATTTATTTATTTATTTGAGGTGGGGCAAGGCAGAGGGAGAGGGAGAGAGAAGTTTAAGCAGGCTCCATGTCCAGCGTTCTGACATGAGGTTTGATCTCCCGATCCTGAGATCATGACCTGAGCTGAAACTAAGAGTTGGATGCTTAACTGACTGTGCCACACAGGCATCCCTCTGTATCTTTACTTTAGGGTGTAATATCTATATGCAGTATATAATCAGGTCTTATTTTTTTTATCCATACTGAAAATTTCTGGCTTTTAATAAATCTATTGAATGTTTAGTTATAATCACTTACATAACTTTTAGTGGGTTTTCCCTTCTGGATTATAGTACATATTCTTAACTTTTTACAACATAGTAGAGCTAATATTATACCACTTCATATTAATGTAGAAACACTGAAAACATGTGGGTCCATTTACTCTACTCTCATCCTTATTGCTACAGTTGTCACATGTAGTAGCTCTTCTGTACGTTATAAACTCCTTAGGGGCTAAAATTTTTGGCTAAATCATTCCTAAGTATCTAAAGGAATTAAGAGAAAAGAGTCTTTTCATTTGCCCATTCCATGAACTTCATTCCTCATCAACCTACAAGTTTTCGGCTGGTGTAATTTCCCATTAGCCTGAAAAACTTTCCTTAGCATTTCTTATAGTTCAGGTGTGGTGGTGACAGATTTTACTTTACCTTAAAATATCTTAATTCTGCCTTCATTTTTGAAGCATATTTTCATTTGACATAGAATTCTAGGTCAATAGTTTATCTTTCACTTCTGAGTTTTGAGAATTCTTAATATATTCTAGATATTTGCCCATTTGGGCATATATAATTAGCAAAATTTTCTCCCAATCTGTAGTTTGTCTTTTTACTCTCTTCACATCTTTTGCAGACCAATAGTTTTCAATTTTGATGATGTCCAGTTTATCATTGTTTTCTCTTATGGATTGTGATATTATTGTCAAGTTTAAGAACTCTTTGCCTAGTCCTAGATCCTAAATATTTTCTCCCTGTTTTCCTAAAACTTTATAGTTCTATATTTTACATTTAAAATATCCGAGGCATTTTGAGGTATTTTTGTGTAACATATGAAGTTTAGCTTGAGATTTATATTTTTACCTGTGTATATCCAATTGCCCCAGCACCATTTGTTGAAAAAGCTATATTTTCTCTATTGATTTTTTTTGACATTTGTAAAAAAAAAAAATCATTTGAACAAACTTGTGTAGATCTATTTTTTGACTTCTTATTCTGTTCCATTGATCTATGTGACTATGCCTCTACCAATACCACACACTCCTCATTATTGTAGCAGTATATTAGGCCTTAATATTAGGTAGAGGGATTTCTACCTCTTTTTTTTCATAAGTGTCTTATCCTACAATGCTGTAGGCAAGGTGTTAGTCTGGCTGCATTATCCTCTGGAGGCTTGACTGGGTGTATGTGTTTCCAAGCTTTATCAGCTTGTTGGCATAATTTACTTTCTTGCCGCTATGATTAAAGTGTCTGTCTTACTGCTTGCTGTCAGCTGAAGTCTGTCTGTTGTCCTCTGCCACCTGGACCTCTTCCTGCGTTCACTTACAATGTGGCAGCTTACTTTGTCAAGTCAGCAATAGAGAAAAAATCTTTCTCCGTTCAGCTAAGGTAAAAGTGACATCCCATAATCTTTGTTATATAATGTGACTTAACTAAGGGGGAGACATCCTATCTCATTTTCATATCCTATTGTTTTAGAAGCAAGTCAGGAGTCCTGCCTATCTTCAAGCTATGATAAGTGTTGTCATCAACTCATGTAATTTTAATGTGCTAGAAATTATTCAGTAAAATTATATAATCACCTAGGTTAATGATAAGATTATACATGATACAATACAGAATCCCATGATGGCACATAAAATGGTTTAAGAGCATTGCATGCTCTTGTCTGTTGTACTGGTTCACTTTTTTACACTTTGTGTGAGGGCAGGTTATTGAGAAGTAGAGGCCTCAAGCACATATATATGAGAGAGACAGACAGACAGACAGACTACCTGGAATATGAATCAGAACATCCTCTTTTGTGCCAGGCTCTGGGTAAAAGAAAAAGGAAGACTCTAGTGATTCAAAACAGGAGTGAAAATGATATGAAAATAGAGGAGAGATAGAGAGACCATGACCACAGAGGTGGTAGGGATTCCATGGATGAGCTACCCCGGTGCATAAGCCCCTCCGCCAACTTCCTGCACAGACCTATGAATAATGCAACATTCCGGAATGTTTTAAGTCCCCTTGAGCAGAGGGAAAGGACCAGGGCATCTGTGAAAGACTGTGGGTATAAAGAGAATGTCATACTGTCCATGATGTCAATGAACATTAATTAACTAATACTTGGAACCTCAGTTTTCTTATGAATAAAATAAATAATATGAAATAATACTATTTGTGGGGCATCTGGGTTGCTCAGTTGTTAAGCGTCTGCCTTCCGCTCATGTCTCGCATGGTATCAATAGTCTAGTCCCCTCCCTTCCCCAGCCCCCGGGATCCAGAACACTATCTACCTCATCACTTGGCAGAATTCTACAAGATTTTTTCCACAAGTTGATGAAATGAGAAGCTCTGTGACATTATATACATTGATGAAGAGTAAGAAAAGTGAAATCTTTCTCTTAAGGAAGTGCCTGCTTAACTAATTCACATCCACATTTTCAGTAAGAAAAAATGTAATAAATTATTACTGGTTCAAATCTGTGTTTCTATTGCACGAAGCTCCCATTTTTTCACTCCGCCAATCGTTATTTCCTTCTTACATTCTTAAATAGTGTGTCACATATTGCTCATAAAAATACCATGTATGATAAAACTGGAGAGTCAGTCCCTATATAACGATTTTATAACAGAGGGAAGAACAAAAGAGTCTTGTCTATATTGTCCTGCATTTTCATTTATACACAACTTAGATAATTTAAAATAGAAGATACAAGCTTAATACTGTTTTTTTTTTTTTTTTAAGACTTATTTTGTTTATTTATTTTGAGACGTAGGGGAACAGGAGGGCAGGCAGAGGGAGAAGAGCTCAAGCAGACTCCACTCTGAGCTCAGAGCCGGAGGTGGGGTTCCATCTCGCAACTCTGAAATCACTACCTGAGCTGAAATCAAGAGTCAGCCACTCAACCGACTGAGCCACTCAGGCGCCCCCAAGCTCACTACTGTTTGGACTGGCCTTCCTTGTCTTTATTTACCATTACTGTGCAACTAATACTTATTACAAATGCAATACCACATAGCTTTTAAAGAACTTCATAATTATATCTTGCCAAATGATTACATCTCATCAACGTAATCTCTCCCCCACCCCCCACAAACACAGAAAATCAGATGCAAGAAAAGATTTGTTTGCTTAGTTTTTAGCAGAGTTTTACCTTGAGGTTGGTAGCATAAAGAACATGTGAGAAGTCTTTTTTTTTGTTTTGTTTTTAGATTTCATTTATTTATTTGGGGGGGGGGCAGAGGGAGAGGGAGGAAGAGTCTTCAGCAGACTCTCTGCTGAGTGTGGAGCCCGTGGGGCTCAAACCCAGGACCCTGAGATCATGGCCTGAGTTAAAAGTAAGAGTCAGCTGCTCAACTGACTGTGCTACCCAGATGCCCCATGAGAAGTCTTCTTGCCTTACATAAGCAGTACTCATGTAGAAATCCCGCAGACAGTAAAAGGATGAGTAACTAATTGTTTTGAAAAAAATGAATTCTTAGCAAGAAAAATGCCATAGTTCTGAAACAAAATTTTCCAAATAATGGCAACTGATTTAGAAATGTTACATAAACTTCCTAAATATTTGTTTTTATGTGATTTTTATTTGGCAAGATTTACCTATTTAACTATATGGAAAATGTTATATTAATAATTTCATACATCTTTTACATAGTTACTATATATACACATAGATGCATATATACACAAAGAAAGAGAATAAACTTCCTTATACATTTCCAAAATTCTTTCTCCAAAAAACATTAGATTTTGTTCACTAAGACAATAGTTCTCAAGTGTGGTCCCTAGACCAGCAGCATTATATTGAAACTGCTAAAATATGCAAAACCTCAGACTCTACCCTAAACCTACTGAAGGAGAAGCTATGGAGATGGGCCCAGCAATCTGCAATTTAACAAGGCCTCAAGGGGATTCTGATGTGCGATTAAGTTTGAGAACCCCTGCTCTAAGAAATCCTTAGCTTAAGGGTAGTTGTAATGAATGCACTTCTTCTAACACTGTTCATCCAAAATTGAAGAGAAAAAAAATTTTTAAGTATTTTTTAAAAGGGAAAGCAATTAAATACTTCTAAAAAACTGAACTATACAGGTGTGATAGAAATGTCAGCTTATCAAGCTAACAAGAAAATTTTCTTTAAAAGTAAAAGTTAGTAAGGAAATAATAGCTAATGCCTTGGCAGTGCTTACTATCTGGGCGCCAGGCAAGGTCGTAGCACTTTATACACAATAAGACAATCCTCAAAACAACTCATAAAGGTAAGTATTATTATTCTGCTCATTTTACAGATGGGGAAACTGAGGCATGGAGAGGTTAAATATGACTTGCCCAAAGCATGGAGCTGGTAAGAGGAAAGTGAGGCACAGAGTAGCGAGTGGCAGAGCTGGGACGCTAATTCTAATTGGATGTTTCTGTAGCACCTGATCTTAATTATGAGGAAATTTCTTATAAGTACGTTTATTACAAGCTTATAATAATTAAGAACTTAATTTTTATTAATAGACCATTTGTTTATTTCCGAAAAGCAGCGCATTGGTATAAAGACACTATTTGTAGACAGGTGAAAACAGAGACCTTTGGGCTTCATCAGACCAATCCACATGTTATGATTTGGCCAGCAGAGTAGCTTGCTTATTTATTTGTCTATTGATATTTCATTCTGAGACAGTAGGTGGAGTGACACTCCCTTCCCTCATTCTCTGATGTCTTGTACTTATAGCACAAAAGTTCTGGATCAGGAAAACAAAAGTCATATCTGAATCATAAAAATAGAGGGGTCACAGCCCCTCAATCAATTCCTAGATTTAAGCCATTTATACACTCAAAACCCCATGAACGAAACAGGGACCAGGTCCCCCTGAGGAAGGACCCTGAGACATTACCAAAAATTGTTACTATTACTATTTCCCACAGCCTTCCCCAAAGGGATCTATGGCCTTTTATCAGTGTAACTGTGCATTGAGGAAAATGAAATATTCAGACCTTTCTGGGATTACTGCCTCTGAACTAATTCCAAGAGAACCAAAATATCACTGGGGCCACAGGTCAGAGCAGAGGCTTAAAAAGCTCAGGTGATCAATGGAGTTGCAACTCGGATCTGTCTCACAATGGGACCAGTGGGTCCTGGAGCCTGTCCTGTGGTGCAAAATGCACAATTGGAAGGTATATTCAGCTGCTAGTACAGTTTCCACATAGGTTCCCTGACCTGTGGAATGAAGGCTACTGTGGTGGAAAAGGCCAAGTGAAGCTGCTATGGCCTCCTCTCTCTAGCAAAATAGTAAACCAAAAGCAATACTGCATTCCTGGAGGTATCACAGAGATTAGTGCCACCAAGAGTGGTGATTATCACCATATCCTCATTCAATTTTATATATTTGGCCTGTGCAGAAGACAGATGAATCTTGGAGAATGACAGTGCATTATCATAAGCTTTACCAGGTGGTGACTCCAACTGCCGCTGCTTTACCAGATGTAGTTTCACTGCTTGAGCAAATCAGTCTATCTTTGTGTACCTGGGATGCAGCTATTGATGTGGCAAATGTCTTCTTCTCTATCCCTGTCCATATGGTCCACCAGAAGCAGTTTGCTTTCATTTGGTAAGTCCAGTGATATACCTTCATTGTACTACCTCAGGGGCATATCAGCTTTCTAGCTCTGTGTCATATTTTAGTTCATGGGGACCTTTATCACTGTTTCTTTCTGTAAGACATCATGCTGGTCTATTACATTGATGACATCATACTGGTTGGACCTAGTGAGCTAGAAGTAGAAACTATTCTAGACTTACTGGTAAGACATTTGCTTATCAGAGGATACGAAATAAATCCAACAAAAATTCAGGGGTCTTTTACTTCAGTGAAATTTCTAGTGGTTCGGTGGCATAGGGCATATTGAGATATCCCCTCAAAAGGGAAAGATAACTTGTTGCATCTGGCCATTCCTACAACAACAACACCAAAAAGGTACACAATGTCTAATGGGACTCTGGATTTTAGAGGCCACATATCCCTTATTTGGGTCTATTATTCCAGCCCATTTACCAAGTGACCTGAAATGCTGCTGGTTTTGAGCAGGGCCCAGCACAAGAGAACACTCTGCAATGGGTCCAGGCTGCTGTAAAAGCTACTCTGCCCCTTGGGTCCTATGATCCAGCACATCCAGTGGAACCTGAGCAGTCAGGGGCAGATGGGGTGCTGTTTGGAATCTTTGGCAGCCCCTACAGGTGAATTTTAATGCAGACCCTTAGAATTTCAGAATAAAATCCTGCCATCCATTGCAGAAAACCATTCTCCTTTGAGAAATATCTCTTGGCTTGCAATGGGCATTAGTAGAGACCAAACACCTGAGCAGGGGCACCTGGTCACCTATAACCTAAATTACCCATCATGAACTGGATGACATCTGACCATCCAAGCCATCAAGCTGGATGTGCACTGCAGGGCACTATCATCAAATGGAAGTAGCATACATGCAGTGGGGCCTGAGCAGGCCCTGAAGGCATGAGTTACATGAAAAAGTGGCCCAAATGTCTACAGTCCCTTCTCCTGCCACACTTCCTTCCCTTTCATCATGCACTTGTGGACTCATAAGGAGTTCCCTTCCAACAGTTGACAGAGGAAGAAAAGACTCAGGCTTGGGTTACAGATGGTTCTGCACTGTATGCCTGCACCCTTTGAAAGCGGACAGCCACAGCACTATCCCTTCCTGAGATATCCCTGAAGGCCAGCAGTCAAAAATGGGTTGCATTTTTAATGGTAAATAGTGTAGTTGTATGAGGTTATATGACATTATGACCTTGTTATTTACATTTGGAGATTAAGTATGGTTTAAAGAGATGTGTATGTGTGCCAATTTGACAAGGAGTGAACTTGTGATGGTTAATTTATGTGTCAACTTGACTGGCCCAAGGGATGCCAGATACTTAGTTAAACATTCTGAGTATGTCTGTGAGGGTGTTTCTGGATGAGATTAATATTTGAATTGGTAGACTGAGTGAAGAACATTGCCCTCCCAATGTGGTTGGTCCTCATCCAATCAGCTGGATGCCTGAACAGAACAAAAAGGTAGGGTAAGGGGGAATTTTTTTCTCTCTGTCTCCCTGAGCTGGGACATTAGTCTTCTGCTGCATTCAGGCTTGGAATTGGACTGGACTATACCATTAGCTCTTCTGGGTCTCTAGTTTGCCAACTGCAGACTATGGGACTCCTTAGTGTCCATAACTGTGTATAAATATATGAATATGAATATGAATATAAATAGTTTCCCTGGAGAGTCCAAATACAGATAATTTCTGAGATTTATTCATCATTCCTATTGTGCTGTACATCAGTAGTTTCTCCTTTTTATCACTGTGTGGCATTCCATTGTGTGAATATAACCCTTTATCTATTCTCCTATTGATGTACATCTTGGGATCTTTGCATTTGGAGCTACGAATATAGCCACTAGAAACACTGTTGTACCTGACCTTTGGTAAACATTTGTACTTAACTTTTTTCATACCTAAAGTTAGAGAGCTGAATCACAGAATGATTATATGTCTAGTTTTATTAGATTCTTACAAATGGCTTTCCAAAGTGGTTGAAATAATATATGAGAGTTCCATTTGCTCCACATTCTCACCAACACTTGGTTTTGTCAGACTTTTTAATTTTAACCAGTCGGGCAGGCAAACTGTGAGGCAGGTAAAAGTGTATCTTTGATACTCCTGCCTATGTCCAATCAAGCAAGTCCTCTGTATGTTTTCCATTTCCTTTTTTCTTAGGGCCTTTAACTGCCTTTACTGAACTGCCAGATTTACCCTAATTTCTACTAAGATGTTAGTTGATAAAAGTGAAATGATAAACTAGAAGCCAGCAAGCATCATCAACCTGCAGATTCTGTTACAAAAATGTAACTAGTTGCCCACATGTATGTATCGGTCAATTTCACATACCACATACTACTCTATATGCAGGCTATTTGGAAGAAAAAGAAAACAAAAACAAAAAAACAGAACACTTGGGAGGTAGTTATTAGTGCTATTTATGAACTCTTTCCCTCTTTAGAGATTTTTAAATCTGGTAAAATTGCATTTTTCTGCTCATTTGAAGTTGGTTGTGTCTATACAGCTTGCACTGACCAAGGAATTGTGACTGTAAGTAAGATGTTCCACTTCTGGGCAAAAATTTAAGAACCAGTCTGTAAGTTGCCCTGTGCACTTCCCTATATCCTAACACTTTTGTAAGACTGGATTTAAGATGGTCCTTACTAGCATGGGTCCTTGAGAGACTGTGATGAGCAGAGGTGTTCTAATAACTGGCATTGGACACATAGGGTAAGTAAGGAAAACATTTTTTTTTCTTATAAGCCACTAAGACTTTGGAGCTGTCACTACAGCATAACCTAGCGTACCCTGCCTAGCAGTCTGTCCATGTAAATCTCACTCCAGTGACTCAGTGTGTTGATACCCTCTGCAGTCTCCAGTTTGCAGCAGTCCCTGGTATATTCATGTTTGTCTATTTCCAGGCTCTCCGTTCCATTCCACTGATCACTCTGTCTAGTCTTTCACTGATACCATGCTGTCTTGACTACTGTAGCTTTGTGATAGCCTTGAATTGGGTAGTGTCAGCCTTCCAGCTTTGTTCTTCTCTTTCAATATTCTGTTGGGTATTCTCGGTCTTTTGCCTCTCCATATAAACTTTAGAATCAGCTTGTCTGTATCTACAAAGAAAACTTGCTGGGATTTTGACTGGGACTGCACTGACTCTACAGACAAGTTGGGAAAAACTGACATCTTGATGATACTGAGTCTTCCTATCAATATACTTTGGAATAGGTTTGTTTAATTATTTTTTATTTCTTTTGTTAGAGTTTTATAGTTTTCCCCATATAGCTCTTGTACATATTTGGTAAGATTGATACCTAATTATTTCATGTTGGGGGATGTTAATGTAAATGGTAATGTGCTTTTAATTTAAAATTCTACTTGTTTATTAAAAAGTGATTGACTTTTGCATATTAGCCTTGTATCCTACAACTTTGCTATAATTGCATATTAGTTCCAAGACTTTTTGTTTTTGTTGTTGATTCTTTCAAGTTTTCTACATAGGTGATCATGTCACTTGTGAATAAAGAGAGCTTTATTTTTTCTTTCCCAATCCGTATTACTTTTATTTCCTGTCTTATTGCGTTAGCTAGGCCTTCCATGATAATGCTGAAAAGCAGTGATGAGAGGGGACATCTTGCCTTCTTCCTGAATCTATAAAATTTTTAGTTTAGATGTGACAATATGTTCTCTACTCAGGATAATTGTATTTTGTCGGGAACATAGGGAAAACTGAAAATCCTGGTAGATTCAGATAAATGAACTTAAAGTTATGCAGTCTTTTCATCAATGTCTTTCAAGCCAGTTAAAAACATTCCACACCTTTTAATTTATTAAGTTTAATCATAGTGCTCAGGAAATTTTCTTATATTTTGGAAAAATAGTAAAACACTTGTTTTGTTTAAGGGTCAAGACAGGGAAAGAAATGGAAGGTTAGGAACTACCAGTGTAAAGACAGTTCTTCCTATTTATGGTCAAGTATAACAACCTGCTACATTATAGGAAGCCATTTGCAAGTAACCTAGTCTGCTTATACTCTGAGAAGAATCACCCCTAGAGAGAAAAGCTCAAAAAATCAATTAGGTTATTCTATTTTAAATAAATTGCTCAGTTAAGTTCATCAACTCAAACATATTTTAAAAAAATAATAGTTTGGCCCATGATTTATGTATTTTTTTTAAAAGTGTGTTAAGAGATACATCTTTTCATGTTATGCTTAGGTGCAAGGAACAGGGACCTGGAATAAGACCTTTTATTTCTTTCTTCCATAAAAGTCTGCGATTGGGTAGCCTAGAAATCACAAGATATCTCTCTGCTAGCTCTATTAGCTCTAAGGAGTCCTTAAGAACCCAGACTTTTCCTACCGTTTGCTCTACTGTTCATAGTTTTCATTTCCCAGATCAGCTTATATCACCTCTCCTGAGATATCTCTAGTTGGAATGAGGAGAAAATTAAGGAGAGGCAAATAGTGTGTATCACTTAGCTTTTAAAGTAGTTCCTACAGTTCACTTCTAATAGACCAAAACTTTGCTACATGAACACACCTAGCTGCATGGGAGGGTAGCAAATATTCTCTTTATTCCAGGTTTCATGTGGAGTCTGTGAAAACACAGGTTATAATATTATGGAAGAAGAGGAGAGACTTAAGGGACTAGCTCACTTCTACCACAATTCCTCTCCACTCCTGAAATGTCCAGATAGAGACACTGGCTTTAGAAAACACACTTGACCTTTTTCTGTCCCCTTATTTGCTTGCCCCAGAGAGCAGGGATGAACTGCTGGCCTGGTGGGTTGGGAAGAAGATACTGGATCTGAGTAGTTCAGTCCTCTTTATCTTTGACTCCTTTTGGAGAGGCAGCCTCTCTGCAGAGAGCACACATTCCTAGCCCCTCCACAGAACAGTTTGCGGTGTCAGGCCTCCGCAAAAAAGGATTAGGGTTGTTTGCCTCTGCCTGAAACTGGGAAGTAACTCTCAATCTGTTCCTTTTCTGCAAAGCTATGGTTGTCAGAGAGTGTAGCCATGTCCTCTAAACAGCTCCATCAGTACAAAAATGATGTGTTTCTCACTCCTGTGTCTATCTCTCAGGGATTTTACTCACGGCCGAAGAGCAGCAGTAGTACAAGATGGTCTCTCAAAATGCCAAAACTATGAACACATTTTTTTTTTCTTAGAAAATTAAAAAGCTATCAGTGAAGAAAAGAGCACAGTCTCACCTTGATTTCCCTGTTCAGGCAGGTCCCACGGCCGTATCTTAAACAAGTGGCACAAATTACATGTAGAAAGAAATATACAACCAAATACAGAACAGAAAGAAATATGCAGATAACAGAAAACACAGAGAAGAGTGGAAACGTTGTATTTGATGGAAAAATTAAAAAGTGAACTCAAGGAAGGAGGAAATTAAGTAACAGTACCCAGAAGAATTTTCATAGTTGGCTGTGAATCTGCCAGACCCCTGAATAAAATATTCCACTTTAGCCATGACTTCTCCCAGGACAACAGTCAGGCCAGGCTGTATCTGGGAAGAATTGTATCCAACTGCCCATTAGACATATTGCCTTTCCCTAAATCAGGGTAATGACTGGGTTCTATCTCTGCTCATTTGACATTCCTCGTGCTACCAGCAATTACATTTCCTTAAGACAAGTGAATATATCAAATGCTGAATACATTTTAACCAAAAAAAAAATCTAAGAACCGATACAATAAGAGAACTTAAACTTAAATGTGAATGACATCTATGAAAAGAACAATCTAAGTGTATCAGTGTTCGAAATAAAATAAACATTTATGTCATCCATGATTTAGACATTTTAAATGTTTTAATTTTTGTAACATGGTAATTTAGTTCTTCCTTCATGGTTAGAAGATTGTGGTGGTATCAGTCTGAAGTACTGAGATGAACTCTGTTAGCATGTGCTTAAAAATAATTTAGAGTATTAGAAAAATTTGAGACAGTTTAAATTTTTTTTCAATTGAAAGGTCATTGTTAGAAAAGATAGTACAGGGGCACTTGGGTGGCTCAGTTGGTTAAGCGACTGCCTTCAGCTCAGGTTATGATCCCGGAGTCCTGGGATCGAGTCCCACATCAGGCTCCCAGCTCCATGGGAAGTCTGCTTCTCCCTTTGAACTCCCTTCTCATGCTCTCTCTCACTGTCTCTCTCTCAAATAAATAAATATAATAAAATTTAAAAAAAAGAAAGAAAGAAAAGATAGTACATTGAAATGTTTTAAATCTCTTAAATTTGAGATGTGGTTGCAAGAATACTAGACAAAAAAGGGGGATTTGAAATGATAGTTCTGGATTTCTAGTATAACTCTGCATACATGAACTAGGTCTTTACAGTTTTCTCATCTTATATTAGAATATAGAGCAGAGTCCTTCATTTTCCTTCTAGCTCTGAAATCTTTTGGTTCTATTCATTAAAATGTATTGATTAGTGATGTAATAAATTTGGCTAAGAAATGAGCATATTTTAATAAAGAAAGCTATAAGCTAGTATCTCCCCCCTTTAAGGCTTGTTTTCCTCAGTTTTATGGTGAGGAGGGCAAAAGGCAGCCAGCAGCAATTAATTTAAAAAACTAGATAAGGATTTTGTCATTTTAATTAT
The DNA here is from genome assembly GCF_002288905.1 of Enhydra lutris kenyoni. Lineage (NCBI taxonomy): Eukaryota > Metazoa > Chordata > Mammalia > Carnivora > Mustelidae > Enhydra > Enhydra lutris. Next base: position 42,158,909 of record NW_019154086.1, on the reverse strand, counting down.
TCTCTACAGCATTCCTCATATCTCCCTATCCTTGCATAAACAAGAGTTTCTAAAATTGTTTATATTCTAAATCTGTTTTATTTTTAACAAAAGAGAACAAACAGCATTCAAATACTATTACCTAAGACAACTGAGCAAACATGCTCTTGAAACTTTCATGAAAAACATGGTTTCAGCATTTTTTCCAAGATAAATTTTCCTGTCCCTTGGATTATAAAACAGTTGCTCTAATATTAATTGAATGATGTTTTACCTCATAAAACAAACATTTTCAGAGGATCTCGAATTCCATATGAGTTCCATATGGCAAAAACATCATATCTGTCATCTTAAATAGAAAACAAAGGAGTATCTTTTTAGTTATTGCCAACCACTAATCACAAGAAAAATTATTTTAATTGTTATACTGATGTTTGAACATTCTTATGCCTTTGACCCTAAAATCTGTGAACCCTTTTAACAATTTTGTCCCTTCCATTTTTGGCAATGTTGCAAAGTGCATAATGTGAAAACCTAAAAGTGCTGACTAAAGTATATATTAAAGCCTATTTACATGCAAAGCCAAGCTCCTAAGAGAGAGAAATCTGTGGAGCAAAAGGGAAAAGTCTGAAAATCCCGAGTGTTACACAGAGGCTGACACTTTCTTTGGCTTCTCTGGGGTGCCAATCTTCCTTGGCAAGGGGATTTGATTTCCCCAATCAGGCAAGGCAGTAGTGGGGCTTTGGGCCTGAGCAATGAATGTTCTATATTATAGATCCTCAATAAGGTGGGAACTCTCAAAGGGAGACAACCCAGTATAAGGGTAGACTACACAACAAGGACTAAAAGAAAGCTTGAGCACTGGGTGTTATATGCAACTAATGTATTGTTGAATACTAGATCAAAAACTAATGATGTACTATATGTTGGCTAATAAAACATACTAAGAAAAAAAATTAAAAAATATAGACTCCAAAAAAAAAAAAAAAAAAGCAAGCAAGCAAGCAAGCTTGACTCTTTTGGCCTGTATTAGAGGTAGGGAAAATTTTGTCCGCTGAGAATTCATAATCAAGATTTGTACTCAATATTTAAAATATACACATGACTTGGGAAACACCAAACTGACAGAATAACATTAAAAAATGGTCTTCTGTTTGTTACATCACTGGGACCCAACAGAAGCAAAATCAAGCCTCTCAGGAGAGCACGCCCTCAGGCAAGATGTCCTTGGAGCCTTCTTGGCTCCTCAGCCATGATCCTAAACTTGAGAGCACATGAAGTAACCCACCACCATTTCACTCTATTTCTGTTCTCCTATGTTCACACACAAAGAGATGAAACATCACAGAAATGAAAGAGGCACAGGGCATAGTGGTTTAGGGCATAGGCTCTGGAACCACTTTCAAATAATGGCTTCGTGACTAACTTTGCACAAGATCTCTAACCTCAGTTTTCTGAAAGGCAAATTATCATAGCATCTGTCTTACAGGTTGTTTATAAGAATTAAATGAGTTCATATGTGGGAAGCAGATAGGACCAGAACCACACCTGAAGACAGGGAGCCCTGAAAAGGACAGCTGCTCTTTTCATCATTAGCGTCACTGCAGTTGTGGGTCACTGATTAGAGTATCCCAGCTCTTCCATGGTTAGGCTGATTCTTCTCCAAATTTACCCAGATGCCTATCCTTCTGGCCGAGAATTAAATCTTGAGGTAAACCTAGAAACCATATGTAACAAAATTATATGATTTCACATGACTGGCTTCCTGGTTGAGAGGCAGCAGAACTAAGAACTGAAAGAAAATTTAATGGGCAACCATAATGCTACATAATTACAGAACATGTGTTTAGAACTTGCTATTTATTTTTTGTTTCTGTTTAAAACTATACTTTTTTGGGGGCACCTCGGTGGCTCAGTGGGTTAAAGCCTCTGCCTTCAGCTCAGGTCATGATCCCAGGGTCCTGGGATCGAGCCCCGTATCAGGCTCTCTGCTCAGTGGGGAGCCTGCTTCTTCCTCTCTCTCTCTCTCTCTCTGCCTGCCTCTCCGCCTACTTGTGATCTCTCTCTCCCTGTCAAATAAATAAAATCTTAAAAAAAAAATTAAAAAAAAACTATACATTTTTGTAAATTTCCAGTGTAAATCATTTTTTGTGATTTGTAAATGTTATGTTAACTACACTTAACTATAAATTAACTATAAATATTATGTTAACATACACATATTTTGGTTCTTCAAACTCCAGAAAATTTTACACATTAAACTCCTCTAAGACACACACGTGGTTGAGTACATTGAAGATGGCTTTTACCTCAAGAGTGGATGTGCCAGGGGTGCCTGGGTGGCTCAGTCGGTTGAGCATCTGTCTTCAGCTCAGGTCATGATGCCAGGGTCAGGGTCCTGGGATCAAGCCCCACATTGGGCTCCCTGCTCAGCGGGGAGTCTACTTCTCCCTCTCCCCCTGCTTGTGCTCTCTCTTTCTCGTTCTCTCCCTAATAAATAAAATTTTAAAAAAGAAAAAAGAGTGGATGCTTCACAGTCATCCCAGCCCCAGCACCTTCCCCTACTGCCACCACACACACAAGTGTACACTGACCACCAGCCTTCTCCAGAACCTGGGAGAACAGGGTTAGGACCCCAGGCTTCTGCTGGGCCTTTGAGACCCATCAGCTCTTCAAGTGCTCGTGTTAGCTAGTTCCACCTGTTCTGCTTCCCCTCCTCCAGGAGCTCTCATGTCTCTCCCTTTCTTTCCAGCTCCCTTCATTACAATTACACCAGAGGGAAGAAGTTCCTCAGCACCCTGTCTTCTTACTATTAACTCCTGATGAATTTCAGCTTTGTCTCTGAACAATAATATTGACACCTAGCTCATGGTGTGGTAGTGAGAACCATGTGATACGTACGTGCAAACTGATAAACTGCATTTATTTTACACCAAGAATTCTTGTTGAGCTTCATACTATAATTATATATTGACTTGTTTTACACTTGCTGAGGGACAGAGGACTATTCTGTACATCTTTGCATTTCCTTAATACCTAGCACAGTAGCTTACAATTATTTCATCATACTTGCTCTATTTATTTTATAAGTGATGTTGTAAACCTCATTTCAATTACATGGAAAAGTACACTGTAACAGGATCATTCTGAAGTTGGTCAGTCCATGGAGGAAAAAAGCTCTAAAAACATTATTTTACCATTAGGTTACCTCAAACCGAATCTGAACCACAGCCATAGGTTGAACATGGCCCGCGCACTCTCATCACATTTTCTTTCTTCTCATTCTGGATGCCGTAAACTGCCCTGCACAGGTTCCAGTGTTCTGCCACAAAGCCAATGGTGACACCGGGAGGACATGGTACCTTCAGCTGCAAATGAGGAAGTGAGAGAGGGGAGGAAGCTATGCATCGATGTATATGTGGACACACCACCTAGATGTGCTCTGAAAACTTTTAAGGACTAAGGAAATTGTTGAGAGAGAGAGTCCTCCACAGGCCTCTCACACTTCTAAAGTTCTCGCTGTGTGTGGAAGCAAAGCAAGGCCCTGACTGCTCTTTCCCTTGGCCATTTCTTGGGGTTGTCATTGGAGGGAGCAACCTTGAGGGATGAAGTCACATTTTTCTTCAGGACACAGGGGAGACTTGCTTGTCCCTTGCTTCGGAACAGCCAGTTCCTTCTCTAAGTCTATGGTGGGCATGGTTATGAAAGGGATTTTTGTGGTGATGAAATTGTCAGGTATCTGCGTTGTGTGGTGGACACAGGAATCAACACAGGTGATCAAACCTCAGAGGACTGAATAACACACACACACACACACACACACACACACAGGAATACAAGTAAAATTGGAGAAATGAGAAAAAAATCTATCATGAAATAAATGTTCTATAAATTGAGTACATTTATAATTTTGATTAGCTTTACTACATCATGGCTTACTTTAATCATGGGAGGTTGCATTTATACAATTTGAGAAGAAAACCCAACTCATGAATATGAATCCAAAAGGATTAAGGATTAAAAGTGAAGATTCATCTCAAATATCAGGCTATGGGGGAGGAGTCAAGATGGCGGAGAAGTAGCAGGCTGAGACTACTTCAGGTAGCGGGAGATCAGCTAGATAGCTTATCTAAAGATTGCAAACACCTACAAATCCAATGGGAGATGGAAGAGAAGAAGAACAGCAACTCTAGAAACAGAAAATCAACCACTTTCGGAAAGGTAGGACTGGCGGAGAAGTGAATCCAAAGCGACGGGAGGATAGACCGCGGGGGGAGGGGCCGGCTCCCGGCAAGCGGC
>NW_019154086.1:41931296-42144631 GCF_002288905.1 Enhydra lutris kenyoni | reverse complement strand
TGACCTGAGCCGAAGGCAGTGGCTTAACCCACTGAGCCACCCAGGCACCCCAGATTGTTTTTAATATCATATCTATTATTAGTTTCAAAAGATGTCATCACTAAAAAAAATAAAATGAGAAAGACACTTTAAATTAGAAGCAGTTAAGATGGGCCTCGAGTATTCGTATAGCATTTCTTAGTGTGTAAAGAAAAAAAAGCTTTTTCAAAATTTCACTGAAGCATATGCAATTGCTTGGAACATCAAAATATTTTATAATCCTTATAAGCATTGGGACTTAAAACATTTATTTTAAGCTCAGAGCAAGATGATTTTAAAATGTTTATTCATGTAACAGGAAAGATTGAAAACATCTTTTATAAGATGATCATGTCTTATATAATACCTGTATTCAGAAAACTTTAGTTTTAAAAATATTTTAATGAAATTACAGATTGCATCACAAGTGAGTCAGCTCATGAAATATGGTAAGATGGTCATTACAAACGGCAAACAGAAAAAGGAACCAAGAAGAGCTGGAGGCCTTACATACAGCCAAAGGAATGTGTAAAATTGTTGCTTTACGGGTCAGGAATAATTTCCTATGAACAGAGGATAAGCTTCATGTTTACCATGCTCATTTCTTCCTTCTTCCAGCAAATCTAGATTCTGCTGGTCCCTCACTAAGTCCTTTATTTTCTATGCTCTTTTTTCCCCTCATCTATAAAATGTGAATAAGGGGGGTGGAAAAAGGGAATAAGTGTAATGGCGTTGACCAGATAATATAGAAGATCTTTTTCAATCTAAGATCCAATATTCTATGATTTATAAATTAATAAAATTGTACAAAAAATTCCCTCTTTAAGTTTCTAGGACAGTCTTTCCTCTTCGAACCACTAAAAAATGATCAGTATGAATAAAGTACTGGGTATCAAATAATATTGATTCTAAAATTGCTGATGACCACTGAAGTACACATATTTTCCAGGGGTTCAAAATGCTGAAGAATGTGTATGTTGTCCAACTAGTGGGATAGAAAGAAGTAATTAGGGAAGATAGAAATAACAGAATTAAAACAAGTTAGCACTAGAAAAGAAATTGATAGAACTTATTGCCATGTATCAATTGATTTTTAAAATATCTTTAATGTAAATTAATTATAATATAATACATTTTATCAAGTGAAATTAACCTATCTGTACCTGATCATATATAAGGAGAACTGTCTAGTTAGGAAAAACCCTTTCCTCCAGTTATACTCTAGAAGACTAAAACATTTAATAATGTTTTTGATAAACTATCAGAAAATCACCTTCAGCTATAGTAACAGCATCTAGAAGCTGTGTTGACATAGATTGTTTCTAGCTCAGTCCCTACTCACTGGCCTCAATGACCTACAGACTGGTGTTGCTCAGGAAGCTCAGGATGGTTTAACATGGACCAGCCACAGAGAAGGCAATGTCTCAGTGTCTTAGGGAGAGGGCGTCAGCCAGGGTGAACCTCACACAGAAGTGTCCAATTTTATATTATTTCACAGGTACCTCTGACAGATTAACATACTGATTCCATTCACTTGGTTTACTAAATACCACGCTCTTCCCCAGGTGTTCACTTTTAATTAGGGGAGGGTCCAAGAGGGCAGGAAGCTCATAAATAGGATTAGGGCAAAGGACAGGAAACATTCTGGGATATGATCCCTTGAAAACGGAAATTGGAAATACCATTAGATACAATTTTTATCTTAGTTTTACTTTGGGATTACTCCCAAGATGCTTGAATCTTTCTAGCGGAGAAAAAAAACTCCTCCAGGACGGACTGATCCTATCTTACACAATTTCCTGTCATTCCTAACATCTGAGCTTGGAACATTGGCTGAAATGTCATATTTCCTTAAATATTTGTTGAATAAGTTAATGAATAGATTTTGAAATGAATAAAATTGAAAGTGACTTAACTGGACATGAATGTTTAATCATGTGCTTAATTATAAAATGTCGGGTTTGGCCAGCAAACCCTGAGATGGTGAATGAACAGATTACTCCAGACACCTTAGTAGGAGAAAGGAGAGGCCTGGGGCCTGACGCTCTAGTTGCAAAAGGCCTCAAGCCAAGATTTGTCTACACTTTTATTGGGGTCTTATCAATGCAGCAGGTATAAGTGCAAAGCCAGGAGGAAAGTGTAACTAACTTTAATGGTCAGGATAATAATATATGGGGCGGCATATGATAAGGGCGAGGAGGCAAGGAGTTTGTGAAGTTCGTGATCACCAAAGGTGCCTGTTTTTCTTCAAAATTTCAACATTTACTCCCTAGATGAGAACCTTGAGCAACAGTAAGAATCTGGCTGCTTTCAGCCAAGAAACTTCCAAGAAGGCGCAAAGTTCGGGGCATCCTCCTTTGCTTTTCTATTAGTCCCATCCAGGGAGGCAGATAAAAGTCAGATTTTGTCTGTCCGGGCACTGTGAATTCCCACAATGAGAGAGTGGAGAACTCAGTCCATACTTAATTCAAGACTTTTTCTTGTATGAAAACACAGCCAGGTGAGGGGGTCTACACATCTCTTAGAACTTTTCAAAAGTGCCCCCCAAAATGGTTTACAGTCCTATTTAAAAAATTCCAGGATTTTATTTTATTTTTTTATTTTTTTAAAAATTCCGGGATTTTAAACTCTAGGATTAAAAGACAAAAAAACTCAGTTTCATAAAGTGCCCACCACTAGGCAAAATAGCCTAAAGAAATGAAGCCCTTAAACATGGGAGAAGTTTGGGGTGCCTGGATAGCTCAGTGGGTTAAAGCCTCTGCCTTCGTTGGGTCATGATCATGGGGTCCTGGGATCGAGCCTCACATCGAGCTCTCTGCTCAGCGGGGAGCCTGCTTCCCCCTCTCTCTCCCTGCTGCCTCTCTGCCTACTTGTGATCTCTGTCAAATAAATAAATAAAATCTTAAAAAAAAAAAAATGGGAGAAGTTTACCTAATAAGACACAGTGGCCATTAAGGAGCAATTCTTTAAGGAGCTAGTGGAGCTACTGGCAAAGTCAAAGTTCAGAAACCATGTAATCCTGCTGTGTTGGACAGAATTCCTCTGAGGAGTCGTGATATCCGTCAAATGGGATCTCAAAAGTCTGGAGAAGCAGGAGGAAAGTGACTGGGTATGTGCCTTCCACTCACACCTAAGCAGGCATTTCAACTAAGTAGCCTCATTACATTATCCCATCCATGCAGTGGTTCCTGGGTGCCAGGAATTGTATCAGACATTGATAATTCTCAGAACTGCCCAGTAGGGTACAGATAGTTAATACTATTTTGTAGATGAAGAAATTGAAACATCAAATATTTAAGAAATTTGTTCAAGGTTATAGAACTAGTAGGGAATAAAGACAGAATTAAAAACTACATTGTCTAGCTCTAAACCCGGCTTTATTTTTTATCTGTTTCTAGTTTTGTTTCTTAATTCATCCAATTTGGAAAGGGAACAGTGAATCCATCATATCTATCATTTAACCTCTATCAGGATAATGGAAGAAGTTGAGCAATTTTGTTTTTTATTTTAATAAACAATTTTAAAGCTGTACAATTTTAAAAAGATGGGGAAATGGTCTAGGAGACTCCAGACTTAGAAGGAGAAATTATTATTATTGTGCAAGTATAAAAAGATTTCCTAAAATTTATTAACTATAAGCATCCTGTAAGCTTCTAAAATAACGAAGGGGTTTACTCTAGCACTTCAATGACTTCATGTGTATTTTATAGTTATTTTACAAAGGGACAGTTTAGTAAAATTTTTGGCTCCTACAAATTCCAGTTTCTTCATCCAATTGTACTGCATTTCACACATCATTTTGACAGTGGTGTATCGATAGTTTTCAATGCACAAGATTAATATACTGAATTGCAAAAGGAACTTGTCAACTTCAAGGAATATTTTATTGATTATGTGGGGAGTGAAGTATTGAATCAGAGTCCCTTGCTTATAATGAACTTAAATACCTCCTATTTCCAAGACAAAGAGGGTCAGGCTTACAGAAGAATGCTAGCTATATCTCAGTTTCACTAGGTAAATTTTTTGAGTTTATACCATTTGAATTTACAACCAAATCTGCCTATCCCTCAACTGTATGACCTAGGTTTCAGAGTAATTGCATAATTTTTTTAAAGATTTTATTTATTTATTTGACAGACAGAGATCACAAGTAGGCAGAGAGGCAGGCAGAGAGAGAGAGAGAGGAGGAAGCAGGCCTCCTGCAGAGCAGAAAGCCCGACGTGGGGCTCCATCCCAGGACCCTGGGATCATGACCTGAGCCGAAGGCAGAGGCTTAACCCACTGAGCCACCCAGGCGCCCCAACTGCATAATTTTTATACAGAAGGGATTTAGGGGACCACCACTTTGTGGGAAGAGGCCTCACAGACTTGGCTTGAAGCTATGTGTGCTTGGTAGGCACCTTATGTTTACTTGGTAATAGGATTTTATGTAGGCTAGAGTAGCTGGTGAAATTATGGCAGGGGAAAGCAAGGGGCCAAGTCACCTGATGAGTTTGTCACTAAGTGTTCCGTTCCTTCATGTTGTCTTTTTAAAAACGATTTTATTTATTCATGAGGGAGGGAGAGAGCAGGAGGAGGAGCAGCAGAAGGAGAGAGGCCAGCAAACTCCACGCTGAGTGCAGAGCCCCATGCAAGGCTTCATCTCATGACCCTGAGATCATGACCAAAGCCTAACCGACTGAGCCACCCAGGCACCCTATGTTCTCTTTCTTGATGTTTACTCTTACTTCCAAGTAAATGACACTCCAGTTGGCATCTATGATAGCTTTTTTTTCTAACCCTATTTTTCTAATTTCCTTTAGGAGGACATCTTGAATATCTTACAACTCAGTCTGAATCCTTTATGAAAGTCATACTCTTCCTACTGAAAATATTCTTATACTTTTGCTCCCCCTTCACATATCTGAAATCAGTATCACTGCTCCTATAGTCTCACAAGTGGACCTCTGTTATCACTGACCTACCACCTTTACCTGCTGTATCCAGCCTGTGTCTCTTTTTATTGGGTCCCCAAGGTCATATTTCATAAGAAAATAATTTGGAGTTGTACAGAGTACCTGAGCCAATAAGTATTCCAGACCATGAGGGCAGTTTGGCACAGGAATTGACTCTAGCATCCATGCTGTTGGAGCAGACTGATTGAACAATGGACATCTGCCAGGCCAGTACTATATAAGATGAGGGTCACCAGTTGGCTGGTATGAGGGGAAGGTACTGAGCTGATGTAGACTGTAGTATCCCATAAGCAAGCTTCCTGGGTAGTATGCAAGTGAAAGGGCAGTAGCTACTGGGGACTCTGTGTCCAAAATCAAATGCAAAAATTACACATGTTTGAAACTACATTGTATTGAAACTTAGCACAAATTTTTACATGGAAATTACATGGGTCACATGACAGCTTCTTGAAAATAGTAAGAGGTTTCATTTTCTGAGGGAAGGACATGCCATGTACCAAAAATGTAGTAGAGATTATTAACTCATTTAATCCTCTTAAACCTTATGAAATAGTTATGCTCACCTCACAAATGCAAAAACTAAGGTTGAAGAGATGAAGTATAATTTGATGGCCTCTCTATGCCAATCTCATAAGGTTGCTGCAGAGTTAGCCCAGGGACTGAAATAAGTTTAGCACTATGTAAATTTCTATTTTTTTTCACATTAAAAATATTTTTATTGAAGGGGGCGCCTGGGTGGCTCAGTGGGTTAAAGCCTCTGCCTTCAGCTCAGGTCATGATCCCAGGCTCCTGGGATTGGGACTCTGCCTTGACAGGGAGCCTGCTTCCCCACCCCCCGCCATTCTGCCTGCCTCTCTGCCTACCTGTGATCTCTGTCTGTCAAATAAATAAATAAAATCTTTAAAAAAATATTTTTATTGAAATATAATTAACATAAAATATCATGTTAGTTTCAGGTGTGCAAATTTCTGTTTTTATATTCTTTATACTATTGTTAAGTTTATATAAATAGCAAGTGGTAACACTGGAATTCGAATTCACATCTCACCTTCAAAATGGTGACTTGAAGACTGCTATATTGTTGCTAGCCCAGTCACTTCTTTATATCCTCATCTGTTTCCACACTGTTCTCTTTCAACCAGGGGTCAGTTTAATTTCAGCTTGGTCAATGTAAATAAGACCACAGTCAAGAAAGTCAGATTTCTTTAAAGAATCACAAAATTTAAAAAGAGAAGCACTCAAATCATGAATTAGTATGAAGGTACCACTAATGTATGACTTCAGATTTTGCTTCTTTTATCAAATGTCAAATGTCTCAAAAGAAGCGTGCTTAGAATCAGCCAGGATGGATCAGAGCAGGCTTAGTAAGGAGCTTGAACTCCTGCCCAGCAGTAACAAGGAGCACTTCACCCCCTTTTCTGTGAAAGGAAGCCTGGTCCCCTGCCATCCACTGGAGAAGCAGGGATTTCACAAGCATTTTACATGGATTGCTAACAATGTGGAGAATTAACAGCATTTAGATATGAGAGTATCCATACTACTGAGATGTAGCTACAGTGTTAAAAAAGTAAAATCTGGATACTTTTACCATCAGATTTGGCGTGTTTTGTTTTACTTTCTTGGATTTAAAATAATTAATTTATTTATTTACATAAGTAACTGGGCTCTGATTGATTACAAGTGGGTACCTGATAAATTTCTAAGTTATTCCTAGCATTGGAAAGCGTTTACTGAAATCATTTGAGAGAGAGAACCCCAGTTGCCTTTCTCTGAACTTCTAGGAAAGGCCAGAACAAAAAGTAAAGAAAAGCCAAGCCTACAGCAAAAAAGAACCTCTCTTCCTGATCCCAGAAAAAAGAGAGTTTTTTAAAAAAGTAATGTGGTTGAAAACTAAATACATGAGATAAGGCCAATAATTTATTTTTCAGATTTCATTACAGATTGATTTTAGCTAAAATGAAATAAAACCAACTCTATGTTAGCAGAAGAGTTCAGCTGAGACCTGACGTAAACTGGCTGAAGCTTTGATTATATTTGTATCTTCTTATTTTGAATATTCTTATCATTTTTGTTTCAAGAACTTATTGTGAATCACTAGCTTAATTTTATAGCCTACTGATGGATCTGCAGTTTGGAAAACACATTATTAAAAGTGTTTCTCAAACTTAGCTGTTGATAAGAACCACCAGATAGGATATTTTTCTTTTTCAGGATCTGTCTTGGAGATTCTGATTCAATAGATGGCCAGGACCTGCATTTTTATATTAGCAAAAGAAATTCGCATTATTTTGATGGACCTAGTATATTAAGCTACACTTTAAGAAACAACAGGTTAGAATTTTTTCTAAAATTTAAGATATAATCTGCCATCAAAAGTCAATGTATGGGTGCCTGGGTGGCTCAGTGAGTTAAGCCTCTGCCTTCAGCTCAGGTCATGATCTCAGGGTCCTGGGATTGAGTCCCACGTTGGGCTCTCTGCTCAGCAGGGAGCCTGCTTCCCACCCCCTCTCTCTGCCTGCCTCTCTGCCTACTTGTGATCTCTGTCTGTCAAATAAATAAATAAAATCTTAAAAAAAAAAAAAAAGTCAATGTATGTAGCAGCATTACTCATAATGGTCAAAAAGTAGAAAGAATTCAAATATCTATGAAGTAATAAATGCATAAACAAGGTGTTCATACAATAAAATACGATTCAGCACACCTGCTACAACACAGATAAACCTTGACAATATTCTGAGTGAAAAAAGCCAGATGCAAAAGGCTATACATGTTATGATTCCACTTATATGAAATATCAGAATAGGCAAAACTATACAGCTATAAATACATTAGTGGTTGCCAGGGGCTAGGGAAAGAACAAAATGTGGAGTGATTGATAATGGATATGACTTATCTGGGACATGATGGAAATAATCTGGATTAAATAGTAGTGATGATATGAGTTTGCAGCAAACTTTAAATTAGGATTTTCTGGAGTGACTGGGTGGCTCAGATGGTTGAGCACCTATCTGCCTTTGGCAAGGGTCACGACCTCCAGGTGCTGGGATTGAGCCCCATATTGGGCTCCCAGCTCAGTGGGGGAGTCTACTTGTCCCTCTCCATTTCCCTCTGCCTCTCCCCCTGCTTGTGAAATCTCTGTCTTTGTGTCTCTCTCAAATGAATAAATAAAAAATCTAAAAAAAAAAAAATTAGGATTTTTTTGAAGAATCTCAGATCAGGAATTGAGTTTAATATGGCCCCATAGGTTACACAAGATTGTCATCTAGTAACATTGCTCACAAGGATTGGAGAATTTCCAAGGTCCTTTTATACCATTTGAATTTTGAAATATCTGCATTATAATTTTTTTAATTGAAAAATAAAGTGGTCCTGGGGGGGGATAGTATGATGGCAACCCTGTGGATATACTAAAAAACACTGAATTATACACTTTCAAGTGGTGAATTTTATGTATGTGAGTTATACCTCCATTTAAAAAAAAGGAAGATAAATCACCTGAAAGACATAGAAATAAGACATTGAATGAAGTAAAATACTGAGAAAGGGCCAGATGGAACTTGGCCATAATACAGGATTGTCAAGACCCTGGATTTAGCAGGTACTGAGCCAGTACTGAGTGTTTATACTGGATTATAGCTATACAACATATACACAGAGGAAAAAGGAAAAGGAAACTCTACTGTTTTGAGAAAACACTGCAGGGGCAGAGGCTACCTGAGCTCCACGGATCTTATTTCTAGAATGAAATAACATCTCTGTAATCATCTCATTGATGATTTTTTTCCAAACTGTGAGCTTTTTACCTCTTCTTTACACTCATTCTTTCTAAGCATCATCCAGATGGGACGACTGCAGTAACTTCTTAACTAGCTTTCCCTCTGTTCCAGTGATTCCTTTACACTGGCTCCAAGAGCTATCTTTCTTTTTTTTTTTTTTTAAAGATTTTATTTATTAGTTTGAGAAAGAGAGAGAGCACAAGCATGAGCAGGGGGAGGGGCAGAGGGAATGGAAGAAGCAGACTCCTTGCTGAGCAGGGAGCACAATGCAGGACTTGATCCCGGGACCCCAAGATCATAACCTGAGCTGAAGGCAGATGCTCAACGGACTGAGCCACCCACGTGCCACCTCCTCCCCCCACAAGAGCTATCTTATTAAACATCCAATCAGTTACTCACTGGACATTTACTGAGCACCTGTTATGTACCAGACCCTGTGCCCGAAGCTGGGAAGAAAGTGATGAAAGACAAACTCAAGTATCTGCTTTGAAGTGTTGATGTCCTGTCAAAAAGCTTCTACAGCCCACACAGGCTCCAGGATAAGATGCAAACTCCTTCATCAGCAGAAGACTCCGTTGTTATCTCCCATGCTCTGCCCTTCTGTCTTTTGATCCAAGCAGGACTTTATCAAGTCCCAGTCATACCACCAGGCCTTCAAGACCTCCTGTTTTTGGACCTGTTTTCTTTCCCCCAGACATTCTTCCTTCCCCACCCATTATTTGATTGAGAAACTCCTTATCATGCCAGCAAAACCTGACTTCCTCAGTTAGGCCTTCCCTTTAATCCCACAGTCAGTTACTCTGCTGTCTGTGTCCCTACCACATTCTTTTCATATTTCCACAGAACTTCCTACTCCAGGAGACGGTAAATTCTTTGAGGATAGGAATGTTCTACTTGACAGTCAGTAAACTACTTGGCATCTAGTAGGTACTCAATATTTATTGAAACAATAAAGTAATTAGTTAAACAAGCAACTTAACCCTTAGTGTCATTTTCTGCAGTGGTGAAAAGATTCTGAAGATTTAACTTACCAGATATAAAATGGGGATTATGCTCTGGAGGGTCATCAGATTTGGATTTGCTGAACTTAAATGGCAGTGTAGTCAGGAGGAGCATCAGGTATTGGATCCAAGGACTTTGTTTTATTTTCAATGTCATCCACAGGTTGATCAGCACTTGTGGGGACGAGCCTTGGAGGAAATGGAGGCGCACAACTGAGAAATGGAATGATTTATTACTGAAGATATTAATTTTTTCCTTATTAGTTTGCTGCAACATCAGTGTATGCAATCATTATGAAATACACTACTATATTTCTAATGACACCTATAATACATGCATATATTAGACATTAATTCATGCATATGATAAATTGTTAGGCTGAACATAGAGTAAAAAACTAAAGCTGACTAATTACACTGTGCTTGGAATTAAAGCAATGAGCTCCCAGGCTGGTGGTTCAGTGGATCTGATACTGACTCTTATTTATACAGATAAATTTCTTTCAAGATAATAGAAATTCTTTGTCAGTGATGTAATATGGAGAAACTGGCATATATGGAGTGAATCTGATTTTTCCCCACATGCTTTTTTGAAAAGTGGTTGTGTCAAAGTAAATTCAAAACAAAACAACATAAATACTTAATGGTTTAAAAAGCAATGTGCCACACACACACCACTTAGAGGTGATTTAGTGTGCTTACCAGTGACTCCTATGTTGACTTATTCTTCCTAAAACAACCTAGGTCACTACAATTACTGAAAGGAAGGTATTGAGGTCACGTTTCATGTTATACCCTGCCCCTTCACTGAGATTGGAGACATTTTCCCTGATCTCACTATGAGGAACAGTTTAGTGCTCCTGAAAAAACTGACTGCTTTTATCTCATAGAGAACACAAGTCCCTTAAATGTGATATTTCTCTCCTTGAATCAGTTGCAGGAAAACTCAGGACCTACTTTTCAGACCTCCTCTATCAAGGAAAGCTTTTCACTGCTATCACCTCTTTTGTTAGACTTATTTTCCTACTTTCACTTTTCTTTACTTCATTTTTCTCATATATTTTAAGTATCTTTGTCTAGATGCAACCAATATAAGTCTCCTTTAGTCCTTTCTATGCCAAATGGTAAACAACAACAAAAACAATTTCCAAGTGAAATAAACTCAAACTATTATTAAGGAAAACAGTCATATAATTCACATTTAAAATGAAGCATAATAAAATTTGTTCACAAAAGACTGCTAACTTTTTTCAAGAATTCTAATGAATACTAAAAAATAAAATGCTTTGGGAGGAGTCAAGATGGCAGAGAAATAGCAGGCTGAGACTACATCAGGTAGCAGGAGATCAGCTAGATAGCTTATCTAAAGATTGCAAACACCTACAAATCCAACGGGAGATCGAAGAGAAGAAGAACATCAATTCTAGAAACAGAAAATCAACCACTTTCTGAAAGGTAGGACTGGCGGAGAAATGAAACCAAAGTGATGGGAAGATAGACTGCAGGGGGGGAGGGGCTGGCTCCCGGCAAGTGGCGGAGCAACGGAGCACAAAATCAGGACTTTTAAAAGTCTGTTCTGCTGACGGACATCACTCCAGAGGCTAAACCGGGGTGAAGCCCGTGTGGGGTCAGTGTGGCCTCAGGTCCCACAGAGTCACAGAAGGATCGGGGGTGACTGAGTGTCGCAGAGCTTGCAGGTATTCGAACGGAGAAGCTGGCTACAGAGACAGAGCCGAGGAGTGAGCTCTCAGCTCGGGGTTACCTTGAACTGGTCGCAGGCTCATGAGCTCGGAGCGCGGCCAGAGGCCAGGGAGATGGGAATAATTGGGTGCTTTTCTCTGAGGGCACGCTGAGGAGTCAGACCCCGAGCTCTCGGCTCCTCTGGGCCAGAGACTGGGAGTCCGCTATTTTCATTCCTGTCCTCCAGAACTCTACGGAAAGCATTTAGGGAACAAAAGCTCCTGAAAGCAAACACGAGCTGATAACTCAGCCCGGCCCCTGTTAAGGGCAGTACAATTCCGCTTGGGGCAAAGACACTTGAGAATCACTACAACAGGCCCCTCCCCCAGAAGATCAATAAGAAATCCAGCCAGGACCAAGTTCACCTACCAAGGAGTGCAGTTTCAATACCAAGGAGAGCAGCGGAATTCCAGAGGAGGAGAAAGCAAAGCACGGAATTCATGGCTTTCTCCCCATGATTCTTTAGTCTTGCAGTTAATTTAATTTTTTTTTAATTTTTTTTCTTTTTTTCTTCTTCTGCTAATTTTTTTTTAACTTTTACCCTTTTCTTTTTTAATGTTTTTTAACTAGTTTATCTAATATATATATATTTCTTTCTTTTTTATATCTTTTCTTTACTTATTTTCTTTTTTAAATGTTTCTTTTTTTTTTCTGAACCTCTTTTTATCCCCTTTCTCCCCCCCCCCACGATATGGGATCTCTTCTGATTTGGTTAAAGCATATTTTCCTGGGGTCTTTGCCACCCTTTTAGTATTTTACTTGCCCCTTCATATATTCTTATCTGGACAAAATGACAAGGTGGAAAAATTCACCACAAAAAAAAGAACAAGAGGCAGTACCGAAGGCTAGGGACCTAATCAATACAGATATTGGTAATATGTCAGATCTAGAGTTCAGAATGACGATTCTCAAGGTTCTAGCCGGGCTTGAAAAAGGCATGGAAGATATTAGAGAAACCCTCTCTGGAGATATAAAAGCCCTTTCTGGAGAAATTAAAGAACTGAAATCTAATCAAGTTGAAATCAAAAAAGCTATTAAGGAGGTGCAATCAAAAATAGAGGCTCACACTGCTAGGATAAATGAGGCAGAAGAAAGAATTAACGATATAGAAGACCAAATGACAGAGAATAAAGAAGCTGAGCAAAGGAGGGACAAACAGCTACTGGACCACAAGGGGAGAATTCGAGAGATAAGTGACACCATAAGACGAAACAACATTAGAATAATTGGGATTCCAGAAGAAGAAGAAAGAGAGAGGGGAGCAGAAGGTATATTGGAGAGAATTATTGGAGAGAATTTCCCCAATATGGCAAAGGGAACAAGCATCAAAATCCAGGAGGTGCAGAGAATCCCCCTCAAAATCAACAAGAATAGGTCCACACCCCGTCACCTAATAGTAAAATTTACAAGTCTTAGCGACAAAGAGAAAATCCTGAAAGCAGCCCGGGAAAAGAAGTCTGTAACATACAATGGTAAAAATATTAGATTGGCAGCAAACTTATCCACAGAGACCTGGCAGGCCAGAAAGAGCTGGCATGATATATTCAGAACACTAAATGAGAAAAACATGCAGCCAAGAATACTATATTCAGCTAGGCTATCATTGAGAATAGAAGGAGAGATTAAAAGCTTCCAGGACAAACAAAAACTGAAAGAATTTGCAAACACCAAACCAGCTCTACAGGAAATATTGAAAGGGGTCCTCTAAGCAAAGAGAGAGCCTAAAAGTAGTAGATCAGAAAGGAACAGAGACAATATACAATAACAGTCACCTTACAGGCAATACAATGGCACTAAATTCATATGTCTCAATACTTACCCTGAATGTTAATGGGCTAAATGCCCCAATCAAAAGACACAGGGTATCAGAATGGATATAAAAACAAAACCCATCAATATGCTGCCTACAAGAAACTCATTATAGACCCAAAGACATCTCCAGATTTAAAGTGAGGGGGTGGAAAAGAATTTACCATGCTAATGGACATCATAAGAAAGCTGGGGTGGCAATCCTTCTATCAGATCAATTAGATTTTAAGCCAAAGACTATAATAAGAGATGAAGAAGGACACTATATCATACTCAAAGGATCTGTCCAACAAGAAGATCTAACAATTTTAAATATCTATGCCCCTAACGTGGGAGCAGCCCACTATATAAACCAATTAATAACAAAATCAAAGAAACACATCGACAATAATACAATAATCGTAGGGGACTTTAACACTCCCCTCACTGAAATGGACAGATCATCCAAGCAAAAGATCAACAAGGAAATCAAGGCCTTAAATGACACACTGGACCAGATGGACATCACAGATATATTCAGAACATTTCATCCCAAAGCAACAGAATACACATTCTTCTCTAGTGCACATGGAACATTTTCCAGAATAGATCACATCCTGGGTCAGAAATCAGGTCTCAACCGGTATCAAAAGATTGGGATCATTCCCTGCATATTTTCAGACCACAATGCTCTGAAGCTCGAACTCAATCACAAGAGGAAATTTGGAAAGAACCCAAATACATGGAGACTAAACAGCATCCTTCTAAGAATGAATGGGTCAACCAGGAAATTAAAGAAGAATTGAAAAAATTCATGGAAACAAATGATAATGAAAACACAACGGTTCAAAATCTGTGGGACACAACAAAGGCAGTCCTGAGAGGAAAATATATAGCGGTACAAGCCTTTCTCAAGAAACAAGAAAGGTCTCAGGTACATAACCTAACCCTACACCTAAAGGAGCTGGAGAAAGAACAAGAAAGAAACCCTAAACCCAGCAGGAGAAGTGAAATCATAAAGATCAGAGCAGAAATCAATGAAATAGAAACCAAAAAAAACAATAGAGCAAATCAACGAAACTAGGAGCTGGTTCTTTGAAAGAATTAATAAGATTGATAAACCCCTGGCCAGACTTATCAAAAAGAAAAGAGAAAGGACCCAAATAAATAAAATCAGGAATGAAAGAGGAGAGATCACAACTAACACCAAAGAAATACAAACAATTATAAGAACATACTATGAGCAACTCTACGCCAACAAATTTGACAATCTGGAAGAAATGGATGCATTCCTAGAGACATATAAACTACCACAACTGAACCAGGAAGAAACAGAAAACCTGAACAGACCCATAACCAGTAAGGAAACAGTCATCAAAAATCTCCAAACAAACAAAAGCCCAGGGCCAGACGGCTTCCTGGGGGAATTCTACCAAACATTTAAAGAAGAACTAATTCCTATTCTCCTGAAACTGTTCCAAAATAGAAATGGAAGGAAAACTTCCAAACTCATTTTATGAGGCCAGCATCACCTTGATCCCAAAACCAGACAAGGATCCCATCAAAAAAGAGAACTACAGACCAATATCCTTGATGAACACAGATGCGAAAATTCTCACCAAAATACTAGCCAATATGATTCAACAGTACATTAAAAGGATTATTCACCACGACCAAGTGGGATTTATTCCAGGGCTGCAAGGCTGGTTCAACATCCACAAATCAATCAATGTGATACAACACATTAATAAAAGAAAGAACAAGAACCATATGTACTCTCAATAGATGCTGAAAAAGCATTTGACAAAGTACAGCATCCCTTCCTGATCAAAACTCTTCAAAGTGTAGGGATAGAGGGCACATACCTCAATATTATCAAAGCCATCTATGAAAAACCCACCGCAAATATCATCCATCCTCAATGGAGAAAAACTGAAAGCTTTTCCGCTAAGGTCAGGAACACGGCAGGGATGTCTATTATCACCACTGCTATTCAACATAGTACTAGAAGTCCTAGCCTCAGCAATCAGACAACAAAAGGAAATTAAAGGCATCCAAATCGGCAAAGGAGAAGTCAAACTATCACTCTTCACAGATGATATGATACTATATATGGAAAACCCAAAAGACTCCACTCCAAAACTGCTAGAACTTGTACAGGAATTCAGTAAAGTGTCAGGATATAAAATCAATGCCCAGAAATCAGTTGCATTTCTCTACACCAACAACAAGACAGAAGAAAGAGAAATTAAGGAGTCAATCCCATTTACAATTGCACCCAAAACTATAAGATAACTAGGAATAAACCTAACCAAAGAGGCTAAGAATCTTTACTCAGAAAACTATAAAGTACTCATGAAAGAAATTGAGGAAGACACAAAGAAATGGAAAAATGTTCCATGCTCCTGGATTGGAAGAACAAATATTGTGAAAATGTCTATGCTACCTAAAGCAATCTACACATTTAATGCAATTCCTATCAAAATACCATCCATTTTTTTCAAAGAAATGGAACAAATAATCCTAAAATTTATATGGAACCAGAAAAGACCTCAAATCGCCAAAGGAATATTGAAAATGAAAGCCAAAGTTGGTGGCATCACAATTCCGGACTTCAAACTCTATTACAAAGCTGTCATCATCAAGACAGCATGGTACTGGCACAAAAACAGACACATAGATCAATGGAACAGAATAGAGAGCCCAGAAATAGACCCTCAACTCATGGTCAACTAATCTTTGACAAAGCAGGAAAGAATGTCCAGTGGAAAAAAGACAGCCTCTTCAATAAATGGTGTTGGGAAAATTGGACAGCCACATGCAGAAAAATGAAATTGGACCATTTCCTTACACCACACATGAAAATAGACTCAAAATGGATGAAGGACCTCAATGTGAGAAAGGAATCCATCAAAATCCTTGAGGAGAACACAGGCAGCAACCTCTTCGACCTCAGCCACAGCAACATCTTCCTAGGAACATCACCAAAGGCAAGGGAAGCAAGGACAAAAATGAACTATTGGGATTTCATCAAGATCAAAAGCTTTTGCACAGCAAAGGAAACAGTTAACAAAATCAAAAGACAACTGACAGAATGGGAGAAGATATTTGCAAACGACGTATCCGATAAAGGGCTAGTGTCCAAAATCTATAAAGAACTTAGCAAACTCAACACCCAAAGAACAAATAATCCAATCAAGAAATGGGCAGAAGACATGAACAGACATTTCTGCAAAGAAGACATCCAGATGGCCAACAGACACATGAAAAGTGCTCCATATCACTCGGCATCAGGGAAATACAAATTAAAACCACAATGAGATATCACCTCACACCAGTCCGAATGGCTAAAATTAACAAGTCAGGAAATGACAGATGCTGGCGAGGATGCGGAGAAAGGGGAACCTTCCTACACTGTTGGTGGGAATGCAAGCTGGTGCAACCACTCTGGAAAACACCATGGAGGTTCCTCAAAATGTTGAAAATAGAACTACCCTATGACCCAGCAATTGCACTGCTGGGTATTTACCCTAAAGATACAAACGTAGTGATCCGAAGGGGCACGTGCACCCGAATGTTTATAGCAGCAATGTCTACAATAGCCAAACTATGGAAAGAACCTAGATGTCCATCAACAGATGAATGGATAAAGAAGATGTGGTATATATACACAATGGAATACTATGCTGCCATCAAAAGAAATGAAATCTTGCCATTTGCGACGACATGGATGGAACTAGAGGGTATCATGCTTAGCGAAATAAGTCACTCGGAGAAAGACAACTATCATATGATCTCCGTGATATGAGGGAGAGGAGATGCAACATGGGGGGTTAAGGGGGTAGGAGAAGAGTAAATGAAACAAGATGGGATTGGGAGGGAGACAAACCATAAGTGACTCTCAATCTCACAAAACAAACTGAGGGTTGCTGGGGGAGGGGGATTGGGTGAGGGGGGTGGGGTTATGGACAATGGGGAGGTTATGTGCTATGGTAAGTGCTGTGAAGTGTGTGAACCTGGCGATTCAGAGACCTGTACCCTGGGGATAAAAATATATGTTTATAAAAAATAAAAAATTAAGAAAAAAATAAATGCTTTAATGCTCTAATATATTTATACATATTTATATATGTAATACATATTATTAATAGTGATATATATAATAAGTTTCATGATTTTTTGGTCTCCAGTTACATTTCATTCATATTTTTATTAATTCAACAAATACTTACTGAGCATTTTTTATATATCAGGCACTAACATGGAAGTTGAAAATATAGTAGTAAACCAGAAAACCAGGTGCCCATCATGCTGGAGATTTTATTTTAGAGGCATGAGATTAAAAACACATTAACAAATATTTAAGATTAAATCTACATTCTACAGTTATAAAAAAAAAACAAAGTAAAAATTTGAGGAAAGACATGGATGGGGTCCCAGGAGGTTCAGGGAAAGCCTCTCTCGGGGGTAAACTTTGAGCTCTTTGAACCAGGAGAAGAGGCACTATACTACAGATGTTGGAAGCAAGTTCTAGGACAACAGGCAATAAGTGCAAAGGCCCTGAGATGGCACTGAGCTTGGGATACTCAAGTGTGAGAAAGAGGTCAGATGTGACTGGAACCCAAGGACCGAAGAGATGGAGATAAGTTGATCATATCTAAAGACCGAGGCAAAATGTTTGGGATTTGCTGTAATTGCTGCTGGGCAGTCTTTGGAGGACTTGAATCAGTGGGGAAATGAGAGCTGATTTATACTTTCTCTTGAGGGGGCACAAGTGGAAGTACACAGTGAGGATGGGATGGCAGCCGTAATCCTGGTGAGACCAGGGCTGGCTTAGACCAGGGAGGTTCCCCTGGAGAGGTCTGGGTGTGGTCAGGAGCAGAAGATACAGGAGCTGCTGATGGACCAAGAGAAAGAGAGGAGTCAAGGATGAGGGTCGGGTTTTTAGGCCAGTGTACTGGAGTTGATGATAGTGCTAGAGAGGAAGATGGGGGGAAATGGTAGGGACTGGGGAGGGTGGGAATCAAAAGCTCAAAATAGGCATGTTTCGTTTAAGAAGAGACCAAAAGAAGACAAATAATTAACAGAAAATATTGTTTGTGTTTGTGTGTATTTATTAATTTTCTATTATGAAAGATGTCTTTTCATCTTAAAAACATAAACTTTCCTGGCTGGGAAAGACTACCCCTCAGGGCTAGCCAGTTCTTAGAAATAGCAAAGAGCTCCGACCAGAGCATGCCTTTGATATGCAAACTAACTGCTCCAGAGTCCTACACCCCAGGGATAATTTCCTTTATCTGGGAAAGGAAATTTCCCTTTGTCTGGGCTCTACACCCCAGGAGATAATTTCCTTTGCCTTAATCTTCCCCTGGCCAGGTACCAGGTAACTAGGAGCTATTTCTATGGCCTAGAAGCATGTCACAATTATTCAAACCAGCCAATCCTCAGTGGTTTGCCCTGCCCTGCCTTCATCCCTCCACCATGCCCCCCCAAACCTCAATAAAGGCCATGATCTAAGAACTCTTTTAACTTCTGCTTCTTCCTGATCAAAATGTGGTATTCCTCCTGTAGCCCTTTTGTGCCATGCCTCTCATTTCTAGGGGAACTGTCTCATTGCTTTTCTTTCAAAGGAATTAACCTTTCTATGTTGTCAGTCATCTTTATAAATTAAGACTGGCATCAACCTTTTGCTGATGAAGAGTCCTGCCTTGCTGTTGACTGCTGCTAACTGATTAGGGTGCCTGTTGCTGAAGGTTGGAGTGGCTGTGGCAATTTCTTAAGATAATGAAGTTTGACCTGTCAATTGACTCTTCCTTTCACAAATGATTTCTCTATATCATATGATGCTGTTTGGTAGCATTTTACACACAGTAGAATTTCTTCAAAATTATAGTCAATTCTCTCAAATCCTGCCACTGCTTTATCAACTAAGTTATATATATATATATATGTGTGTGTGTGTGTGTGTGTGTGTGTGTATCTATATATATATTTTTTAAGTTCATTTATTTTTAGTAATCTCTACACCCAATGTGGGGCTTGAACTCATGATCCTGAGATCAAGAGTTACATGTTCTACCAACTGAGCCAGTCAGGTACCCCTACGTGATATTTTAAATCCTTTGTCATCTCAGCAGTCTTCACAGTGTCTTCACCAGGAAGAGATTCTATCTTAAGGAACAAGTTTCTTTGCTTATCCGTAAGAAGCAACTCCTCACCTGTTAAAATTTTATCATGAGATTGCAGCAATTCACATATAATAATAAAAAAGTTTAAATATTATGAGAATTACCAAAATATGGCACAGAGACATAAAGTGAGCAAATACTGAAAAATGGCAAAAGTAGACTTGTTCAACATAGGACTGCCAAAAATCTTCAATTTGACAAAAAAAAAAGCAGTATCTGCAAAGCACAATAAAATGAAGTATGTCTATATATGATCCTGTTCTTCAAAAAAAATTTAAGAACAAAGCACAAAACATATTTATATGTGAACATTATGAGACTAACTCAGGGTAGGAAACTAGAAGTTGAGACGAAATTTTTAAGGGGGTTATGGATTTAATTGATACCATTAGGCAGGGAAAAAATGAGGTTATCAATTAAAAAAAGGAATTATAGTATTTCCAGATTTCTGAGGGTGATGACAAATAATGAGGACAGCATCAACCAAGACTATAATTTAGTGAATGGATATCAAGGGTCAGGTAAAGGGCCAAGCAATTTGCATATTATAACTAATTATAATAGCATGTGTCTAAGATACAAACTATTATCCCAACTTTACAGATGAGAAAACAGGCTTAGAGAAATAAAGCAACTTAACTATATGTTTATTAAATGATCAAGCCCATGAAAGTCACTTATTTCTAAATCCAAAGCTCACGTTCTTTCCACTAGGCCATCCCGTTGATCAGAATCTAAAGTGTGGTCATTTGTGTTGTTCATGTGCAGTAGAAAGCCACTCATGCAGGGTTGGTGAAGGGAGCATTAGAAGAGAATGTGAGGGATCATTATGAATATTGAGCTGACCCAAGAATATTGTCGTAAGATAAGCCAGTATACAGATTCCCAGCCCAAATGTTTGTCTACTAAGTGTAGGGCAAAGAGACCAACTACAGTTCTAGGCTCAGATCATCTCCACAATGTCCCTTAAGCCTGAGTTACTAGTACAATGTCTCAAGAGGTATAAAAATATTCTAGAGCCCAACAAAAAACTGGTGTGCGCAACTGTTGGCCAGCTAAAGGAGTTCAGGAAATTGGTCCTACCCTCCAAGGATAAGAATCCCTGGTATTTAGAAAAACACTGATACCTTTCTAGAACCTTCAATCCCGGGCAACCATAGGTACATACTTTTGAGCGACTCTGGTACATGTACACAGAGGACATACAAAAGAATGTTCTTGACACCACTGTTCATATGAAGAAAAACTAAAAACATTTTTATTATCCATCAATGGTAGATGAAATAAATCTTGGTATAATCATGTAACAGTATCTGTAGTGGAAACAAATCAGAACCATATCCATCATCAGAGATGAATCTCAAAATACAATATTGAGCAAAAAAAGTAAGTCACTGGGGGCACCTGGGTAGCTCAGTCGGTTGAGCATCTGACTCTTGGTTTCAGCTCACGTCATGATCTCATGGGTCCTGAGGTTGAGCCCCATGTTGGGCTCCTCACTCAGCAGTGACTCTTCTGCTTGAAAATTCTCTCCCTCTACCCTTTCCCCCACTCATGCTTGTATGCTTTCTCTAAAATAAATACGTAAATTTTAAAAAAGAGTCATTGAAGAATATGGTATGATTTTATTTTTATGTTCAAAGGCAGGAAAACTAAATACTTTCTTTCAGATATATACATGAAAATAAAACTCTGAAGAAAAACTAGGGAATTAATAACACAATATCTAGTCAGTGGTTACGTGTGGAGGAAAAAGGGACTCTAATTTCCTGCTAACATTCTAATGACTAAGGACAGGGAAGATGGGTTTTTATTCTTTAAATGATATGTATATGTTTAAACTCATGTTTTCGGACGTATGACATTACTTTACATTGAACAAGACATTCTGACAGCTACATGTTGAGAGTACTGTTTTACTGACTAAAGGTTTGATGTTACTTTCTAGATTAAGTCTCAGAATTTCAAACTGTTAAGAACTCATAATGAAATTTACTAGAACAATTTATTAGGGCCTATTTCTATCTATCTATCCATCCGTACATCCAGTAACTCGCCATTATTTTAATGACTGGTGAATCTAGATAAAAATACATATCTGAAATTTTCTCAAAATAAATATTAAGAAAAAATGCAGAATTTTGGACTCTCTTAGGTAGCATCTCTAGGGAAAAGCCCAGAAATGTGTGTTTTTAATAAGAGACCCATGTGAGTCTTATAATCAGGCATGTTTTATAGTGATAAAGAAAATTAGTTCTCATAAATTAACAGTTCTCAATTATATCAGTCAGAAATTAGAATTTAAATCTGATTCAAATGAAAAATCAATCTATAAAGATGTTTTAAAAAGCAGTTAGTATCAATGAATTTAATAAAGTGAAATACAGCTGCACACTGCCTCATATGCTGCAAATGTTCTTAGTTTGTTTAACTTCCCTCTCCTTTGAGATGCTAATTTTTTCCCTACCACCTAGTATCCTCCATTCTTTCTTTACAATATTATTTTCCTTTACAATCTAGGAGTTTGCATATTTCTCTAATTATAACAACATGTCTCTACTTCGTTAGCATGTATTATGAGGCAGAATAATTTCCAGTTGGTATAAGCATGGATATTGCTAACATAATTGTTCCTTAACATTCAGTGGATTGTTTTCTGATTTCCCTATTATTTAGCAAGCATAAAAAGTGCCATAGGTTGAAAAGAGGTGGAGGAGCTAAGATGGTGGAGTAGCAGAAGGACCTTAGGCCTGCCTCATCCCTCAAGCACAGCTAGATAAATGACAAATCACTCTGAATACCCAAGAAATCAATACAAGGTCTAACCAAACTGTGCAACTAGAGGAAGAGAAGAGGCCACACTGTGGAAGGTAGGAGGTGCAGAGACATGGTCTGGGGGAAAGAACAGATTGTGTGTGCAGTGGAGGGGAGGGAGCCTTGATCAGAGAGAGAGAGAGACAGAGAGAGAAGTGCACAGGGAATCCTAAAGCCATTGACTGGGAAACTGAGAGGGGCTGACTTTTATGAGTATTTGCAACCAGCAGGATTCAAAGACTGGATTTTTAGAGGTCTGCTGGTATGGATCCCTGAGAGCACTCTAGTGCTCCTATGGAGAAGGAGGGCAGATAGCCCAGAGGCAAATAACCCCTGGGAATGCACTGGGAGAGACAAAATGGTCCTCCTTCTTGGAGGGCATCTGGGAGAGGTGGTATTGCCTCTCCTGGAACAAAAGAGCTGCCAGGCACCATATCCCTCTCCCACACCCCAGCATAGGCACAAAGAACCTTGCCGAGGGTGGCTAATGTGGACACCTGCTCTTTGCTGTGCTTTACTCCAAACTCCATGCCCCTATGCTTTGGTGTGATTGCCCTTCTGGGACAACATGCATCAATCCCAACATGGGGAGACTCTCTTCCAGAGAACCAACACAGGTCCCCAAAGTTTGGAGTTTTAAAACTCAGCCAGCCTGCTTGGGATAGAACACAGGTGCACTACACTGTTGGGTGGGTACACAGCCCAGACACTGACCTGGTGAATGTAGTGATCTGAGAGTCCTCTGGACACATGAGGGGGAGATTGTTCACTCTTCTGGGAGGGCTTGCCAGACAGTAGCAGGTGGGAACTCTCCTCTCCAGTCTCCAGGGACTAGGTAGCACCAAACATCTTAGTAAAGAATGAATGGATCACCCAGGAAATTAAAGAAGAAATAAAAAAAAAAAATACATGGAAGTAAATGAAAATGAAAACATGGCAGTCCAAAACCTTTGGGATGCAGCAAAAGCAGTCAAAAGAGGGAAGTATATAGCAATACAGGCCTACCTTAAAAAGCAACAAAAATTTCAAATATGCAACCTAACCTTACACCTAAAGGAGCTAGAAAAAGAATAACAAATGAAGCCTAAAGCCAGCAGAAGGGAAACAATAAACATTAGGGCAGAAATAAATTATATAAAAACAAACAAACAAACAAACAAACAACCCAGTAGAACAGATCAGTGAAACCAGGAGCTAGTTCTTTGAAAAAAATTAATAAAATTGATAAGCCCTTAGCCAGACTTATCCAAAAGAAAAGAGAAATGACCCAAATAAATAA
This sequence comes from Enhydra lutris kenyoni, assembly GCF_002288905.1. Taxonomy (NCBI): domain Eukaryota; kingdom Metazoa; phylum Chordata; class Mammalia; order Carnivora; family Mustelidae; genus Enhydra; species Enhydra lutris. The sequence continues at coordinate 42,121,072 of NW_019154086.1, read as the reverse complement.
AATCATGACAAAGGGGAGATCACAACCAACACCACAGAAATATAAACAATTATAAGAGAATATTATGAAAAACTACATGCCAATAATCAGGAAGATGGTTTCACAATGATCTAGGCAGTCTGAAAAAGATGGATAAATTCCTAGAAACATATAAAACTACTAAAATTGAAATAAGAAGAAATAGAAAACTTGAACAGACCAATAACCAGCAAAGAAATTGAATCAGTAATCAAAACTGTCCCAATAAACAAAAGTCCAGGGCCAGATGGTTTCTCAGCAGAATTCTACCAAACAGTTAAAGATTAGTTAATATCTATTCTTCTGAAACATTTCCAAAAAATAGAAATGGAAGGAGAGCTTCTAAATTCATTCCATGAGGTCAGCATTACCTTGATTCCAAAACCAAACAACCGCTCCCCTCCCAAAAAAAGAGAATTATGGACCAATACCCTTGATGAACATGGATGTAAAATTCTCAACAAAATACTAGCAAATAAATCCAATAGTACATTAAAAGAATCATTCACCATGATCAAGTAGGATTTATTCCTGGGTTGCAAGGATGGTTCAATATTCATAAATCAATCAACAGCAATAACATTAATAAAAGAAAGGATAAGAACCATATGATTCTCTTAATAGATGCAGAAAAAGCACTTGACAAAGTACAGCATCAATTTGTTAAAACCAACAAAGCAGGTATAGAGGGAACAACCCTCAACAAAGTAGGTATAGAGGGAACATACCTCAACATCATAAAGGCCAGATATGAAAGACCCACAGCTAATATCAACCTCAATGGGGAAAAACTGAGAGCTTGTCCTCTATGATCAGGAACAAAACAGGGAAGTCCACACTCACCACTGCTATTTAACATAGTACTGGTAGTCCTAGCCTCAGCAATCAAACAACAAAAAGAAATAAAAGGCATCCGAATCAGCAAGGAAGAACTCAAACTTCCAGTCTTCACAGATGACATGATATTCTATGTAGAAAACCCAAAAGACTCTAACAAAAAATTGCTAGAGCCGACCCACAAAATCAGTAAAGTCACAGGATACAAAATCAACATAAAGAAATTTCTTACATTTCTAAACAACAATAATGAAGCAGTAGAAAGAAAAATCAAGGAATCAATCCCATTTACAATTGCACCAAAAACCATAAGATACCCAGGAATAAGCCTAACCACACAGGTAAAAAAGCTGCACTCTGAAAACTAAAGAATACTTATGAAAGCAATTGAAAATGACATAAAGAAATGGAAAAACATCCCATGCTCATAGATTGGAAGAATAAATATTGTTAAAATGTCTATACTACCCAAAACAATCAATACACTTAATGTAATTCCTATTAAAATACCAACAGTATTTTTCACAGAGCTGGAACATAAAATCCTAAAATTTGTATGGAGCCAGAGAAGACTCTGTATAGCCAAAGCAGTCTTGAAAAAGAAAAGCAAAGCTGGAGGCATCACAATTCCAGACTTCAAATTATATTACAAAGCTGTATGGATCAAGACAGTATGGTACTGGAATAAAAACAGACACATGGACCAATGGAACAGAATAGAGAACCCAGAAATGAACCCTCATCTCTATGGTCAGCTAATCTCCAACAAAGCAGGAAAGAATATCCAATGGGAAAAAGAATGCCTCTTCAAAAACTGATGTTGGGAAAAGAGGACAGCCACATGCAGAAGAATTAAACTGATCCACTTCTTTACACCATACACAAAAATAAATTCAAAATGTATGAAAGACCTAAGTGTGAGTTAGGAAAACATCAAGAGGCAGTAACCTTTTCGACATTGGCTGCAGCAACTTCTTACTAGATACATCTCCTGAAGCAAGGAAAATAAAAGCAAAAATGTACTAATAGGATTTCATCAAGATAAAAAGCTTCTGCACAGCAAAGGAAGCAATCAAGAAAACTAAAAGGCAACCTTTGGAATGGGAGAAGACATTTGCAAATGACATATCTTTGTATTCAAAATTTATAAAGAACTTACCAAACTCAGCACCCAAAAACAAATAATCCAGTTAAGAAATGGGCAGAAGACATAAATAGACATTTTCCCAAAAAAAGATATCCAGATGGCTGACAGACATGAAAAGATGCTCAACATCACTGGTCATCAAGGAAATACAAGCCAAAACTATAATGAGATATCACCTACACCCATAAGAATGAATAAAATTAACACAGGAAACAAAAGATGTTGGTGAGGATGCAGAGAAAGGGGAACACTCTTATGCTATTGGTGGGAATGCAAACTGGTACAACCACTCTGAAAAACAGTATGGAGGTTCCTCAAAAAGTTAAAAATAGAACACCCTATGATCCAGCAATTGCACTACTAAGTATTTACCCTAAGAATACAAAAATACTGATTTGAAGGGATACATGCACCCTGGTGGTTATAGCTTCATTATCAACAATAGCCAAATAATGGAAAAAGCCCAAATGTCCATTGACTGATGAATGGATAAAGAAAATGGTGATGGTGGTGATGCGTGTGTGTGGTGGAATATTATTCAGCCATAAAAATGAACTCTTGCCATTTGCAATGACATGGATAGACCCAGAGAGTATTATGCTAAGTGAAATAAGTCAGAGAAAGACAAATATCATATAATTTCACTCATATGTGGAATTTAAGAAATAAAATAGATGAACATGGGGGAAAAAAAGAGAGAGGCAAACCATAAAACAGACTCATAATTATAGAGAACAAACTGAGGGTTGCAGAAAGAGAGGTAGGCGGGGGAAAGGGCTAAATGGGTGATGGGTATTAATGAGGACACTTGTGATGAGCACTGGGGTTCTATGTAAGTTATGAATCACTAAATTCTACTCCTGAAACTAATGTTACACTACATTAATCTTTAATAAAACGTGCCATAGGTTGCAAAGAGACTGGATTGGGCTTTATGTGAGATGGAATTCAGATTAGAAAACTAAACTAAGCTCTATTTCATAATGTGTTAGCTTTATATGGTCCCCAAAGATCTTCATTGCAGAGGTCTTTTGCATTTTTAGGGCTTAAACTGAGTACAGGCGAATCTAAGCTAACTGGTACCTAATAAATACGGAAAGGAGATATGGGCTGCAGAGGATGAGGTTGGTGAAGCCGTGGTCTGCCTCTTTGCAAGGCAGCCCCGACACCATAAATTGCATTACACAGCAAGAGAGCATTTACATGGGATGCCCCTGGCTGCTTCCAACCTTGCAGCTGTGCTGTATCTTGTTCTTCAATTCCACTCCTGTAAACAGTGACATGCTAGCAAAGCTCAGTGAAACCAGACTCTAGAGCCACACCATGGGCATCTAAAACATCAATTACAAAACCAGAAGAATGGCCAGATCTTTGCAACTGTGTATGTACTAGACAGTATCCTATCCTCTAGGCAGAGAAGCCACTGGACATGTGGAACCTTGCAGTTCTCGAGGCATAAGGCTTGGAAACCTGCACATGCCATCTAAAACCCTGTCTCCAGGGCCTTCAGCTGTGAGAGGGGAGAAAAGAAAGCAGAGGGTCACTGTCTGGACAATTCCTTCTGATTCTTATCAGGGACAGGAGAAATCATTTCATCAAATCTTTTGCAGCTATTAAAATCCCTCATCTTGGGATGGCTGGGTGGCTCAGTTGGGTAAACATCTGCCTTTGGCTCAGGTCATGATCCCAGGGCCTTGGGATCAAGCCCCACATTGGGCTCTGCTCAGCAGGGAGGCTGCTTCTCCCTCTCCCTCTGCCTGCTGCTCCCCGTGCTTGTGGTCTCTCGCTTTCTTTGACAAATAAATAAAATCTTAAAAAAAATATAAAATCACAATAAATCCCTCATCTCCTCTGTGGGTTTAACTTGCAACTATTAGACGATGTTATCCTTTGTAAAGTGGATGGGCTATGTGGAGTAGGAGAGAAGAGTTGATGGCTGATAAGCAGCTGGTGGCCCATTTCAGACCGCGTGGACAGTGGTCCAGAGGATGGATTCAAATTCCAGAGATGTCCTTAACGGAGTTGAACCAGGTGACTTCATTGTTCTTGGGTTATCCTATATAACATGAGTGTGATCTTGGTTGGATACACCCGACAGAACTCCTGCTGTGAAGACGAAAACTATACCACTTGGAAAGCACTGAAAATGGTGCCTGGTGTAGACCATGCCTTCAGTAAATTTTCATTGTTATTATTATTTCAAAAGATAAAATACACAAACTAATGAAGAGACCAAGAATAAATATCTAGATTCAAATATAATATTAAAAAAGCTGTCAGCCTTTCAGTCATTTAACATGTATTCCTGAGCACCCATGCCTACGATTTTATGCTGTGCTTCCAGCCGACATCACTAACTTCTTCCTCCACTGTTGACGATTCCTGCAGGTAACATTTCATGAACAATGTCTATACTTTGCTTAATGCTGGAGTGGACTAGAAATGGAGACACTGCTGAGCGGGCCTTTACTTCTAGCTACATGAAAGACAAAGTGAGACAGAGTCCAGCTTAAGTGTCTGCAGCGTTTGCTTTTAGCTTGGTATAGTTTCATCATGTCATATCATTCAGATTTATTTAGCAATAGACTTAAAAGAGCAAGTAATGCAGTGTTAAGACCATCTGAAAATTAGGAAAATATAATATATTATAAAAAATATAATATCCATCAAATTATTAACATAAATATTCAGGTCTTTTTTTTTGCAATCCTACTTTATGAAATATGGAGTAATTTTACTCTGTTACTATAGTGCTTTATGGTATAAAATGAGATAATATTTATAAAATTATGTTTGTTTATTTGAGACCCCTGATAACGCTCTTAGCAAATAAGAACAATACTTTTGAAGTGTTCAGATTTCATAAACCTTATATTTCACAACAGAGATAAAGGCTGGGTTCATCCAAGTTAATGTGCTAATAATCCTAAGAAAATATGCTGTGCTTAACAATGAATCATTTATTAGTCTTTGCAGGCTAATATGTTATTTTTCTATATCCATAAAAGTCTATTCCACTTTAGTTGTTACAGGTAAATTAGATGTTAGTTCACAACTTTGGTAGGTTCCCCAGTGGAATCTGAAACCAGTCTCCCTAGAGAGATAACAGAGGAGACTGACAAAGAAGCAGACCACTCCCGGTTGGTAGGTGGCAAGTTTAACAAGGGGACTTACATACAAGGCTTGTCTTGGGCAGCTGTAGGCTATGAGCAGATCTCCATAACAGCCACCAGAATCTTAAAGTTTATACAGAGGCCTTACCTGGGCTGTGACATACAACATCTGTAAGGTCTCAACACCATATTACTATCTCAAGCCTATGTCCTTGGGCATCTTCCAGCCTGGTGAGGGCAAGTAGAGTGCATATTCCAAGGACAGGGGAGAAGATGGAGCTACCATTGTTGGGGTCCAGCTCATAGGTCAGTTGGTAATCACAGGCTCTCGATGACCTCTTCCAACATGAGCATGCTGAAAATTTTAGAAGATCATTATAATAACATGCACACACAATAACACATTCTTTTTTTATTATCAAAATCATGTTATTTATAGAAAATAAAGAAATGCAAAAAGTCATAAAAAGGAAAAGAGTTACATTTTTGTTCTTACTTTCCCAAAATAACCATCCTTAAAATGTTAGCATAATCCATTTGTGTGTGTGTGAATTTCTGTGTGAATGTATGAGGAATGAGTTATAATATATATTACAATAAAATTAAGATCCAGTATATTATAGTCATACATTAATGAATACAGTTTGGATATAACAAATATTTTTTTAAACCACAATTTTAGTGACTACAAAGCTATCTATTATTGGTTGTGCCTACCTAATTCAAACTATTTTATTATTATTGTTTTAATTTTTTTGGCATTATGATTAATACTATAAAATATACTTTTACATGAGTGTCTGAATGTACAAATGGTTAGTGTCTATTGCCTTAGTACAACATAATTTATGTTAAGGTTTTTGGGTCCACAAAGTTTTCACAACTTGGGATCATTTTGCCTAGACATTTTCTTTCTAATAACGGTCCTTCTGTTTAAGCCCAAATCACATATGAATGACCATCTTGGCATTAAATATTATTTTCCTTTATTCACTCTCTATTTATTACATGGAAACTATGGCTATTATTTTATGATACCATTATATAAAATAATTCTCTTCTAGTACTGAAAATATTAGTTATGCACTGCTTAGAACAGAATAGTTAATTTATAATGGCTTAATAAGTTTTAAAAAATTAAATGCAGAAATGTTGCAGAATAGCAGTATGTACTGTATGTAATTTTAACCTCACATTCTAAAAGATCTGATCTTGTAAGACACTTTAAATCATCTCTTGCTAGCTTAAAACTATATAACTTTTTATTAATTTCTTTAAATGAGGCAAGATAAAGACAAAAAGAAATATAATAGGTCCCTAGGCAAGCAGTCTCCCCAACTGGAAGTTTAAAATAACAAATGCAATGTATTTCCATTGAGTTTGCTTATGGATTCTGTACTGAACATTAATGTAGTTGAGTTACTAGCATCCTATAAGATAATAATCAAAAGTAAAGTACATTTTCCAGTATAGGTGCAGTGAAATTGTTAATAAGAAAAAATTTAAATCAGATTTGATAGGGGTATCCAGATATACGGACTCTGCTCCTTCCCAATTTTATACATTGATGGTGTAACTGGATCCTTGTGGTGAATTCACCAAACTTACTATGTGTTCTATAGTTTACCTTCTTTTTTGAATATTTCTTAAGTTCACTTCAGTGTACAGAGAAGGCTAAGATGCCTGCGATATACAAGAACTGATTATTATTTTTATGGCCAATATAGCAACTCAGAATTTGGTTGCTTCATTGACCTTCTTTATCTTTAAATTGTCACTTCCCCAACATCTTCATAGACAATCTAGAAATACTGATCCATTTCACTTTGTGAAAAGTTCTATAGAACAGAACAGGGGTGGAAACTGTAGCACAGAGGAGTTTAAGAGCATTTCTCCAGGGTTGCACAGCTAGCGAGAAGTACTGGCAGGATTAGAGCCCAGGCAGTCTAGTTCCTGCCAAGCCAGCTCTACATGTCTCATCTGCTGCAGCCTGTACTTTTTAATCCTCTTCACCTATGTTTTACCATCCCCCTGCCTAGAAGTGGGATTTCTGGATCATATGGTAGTTCTATTTTTTAATTTTTTGAGGAGATTCCACACTGCTTTAATGGCAACTGAAACAATTTCTATTCTCAACAGTGCACAAACCTTCCCTTTTCTTCACATCCTTGTCACCTACTTGTTATTTCTGATCTTTTCAGTAACAGCCACTCTGACAGGTGTGAATATCTCATTGTGATTTTGATTTGCATTTTCCAGGTGGTTAGTGATACTGTTCATCTTTTCATGGGCCAGTTGGCTGTCTGTATGTCTTCTCCAGAAAAATGTCTCTTCACATCCTCTGACCATTTTTAGTCAGATTTTTTTTTTCATCTTGAATTACAGGAGGTCTTTATATATTTTGGCTGTTAGCGCCTTATCAGATATATCATTGCAAATATCTTCTACCATTCAGTAGGCTGTCTTTTCATTTTGTTGATGGTTTTCTCAACTGTGCAAAAGTTTTTCAGTTTTAGTCCCATCTGTTTATTTTAGCTTTTGTTGTCCTTGTCTGCTGAGACAGATGCAAAAGTATCATTAAGACTGATGTCAAAAAGTTTATTGCCTGTTTTCTTCTAGCACTTGTATGACTTCAGGTCTTACATTTAAGTATTTAATCAATTTTTAAGTTTATTTTTATGTATTATAAGTAAGTGGTCCATTCCCTCTACCCACTTTGTTGAGAGTTTTTCATCATAAATCAGTGTTTTTCTCCCATTTGTCAAATGATTTTTCTCCATCTATTAAGATAATCATGATATTCACCCTTCATCTTGTTAATGTGTTATACTGCATTGATTTGCAACCATCCTCGCATCCTTGGAATAAATACCACTTGATAATAGTATATGGTCCCTTTAATATATTTTGAATTGGGATTGCCAACATTTTGTTAAGGATTTTTGCACCTATGTTCATCAGAGATGTTGGCCTATGATTTTTTTTTCTTTTCTTTTCTTTCTTCTTTCTCCTTGTGTGGGTCTGTATTGTTGCCAGCTTCCTTCTTAGAGCTGCTTTTGCTGCATTCCATAAATTTTGGAGCATAGTGTCTTCATTTTCATTTGTTAATATGTTTTTCATTTCATTTTTTATTTTTTCAATGACCCAGTGGTTGTTGAGCAAGCACATGGTTTAGCCTTCCCATCTGTGTTTTTTTCCAGTTTTCTTCTTAAAATTTATTTCTAATTTCATACCATCATGGTTGGGAAAAATGCTGGATACAATTTCAATCTTCTTAAGTTTATTTAGATTGTCTTGTAGCCTAACATTATCTATCCTGGAAAATGATCCAATGTGCCCTTGAGAAGAAAGTGTATTCTGCTTTTTTTAGTTGGAATGTTCTGTATATATCTGGTTAAATCCATCTGGTCTAATGTGCCATTTAAGGCCAATGTTTCTTTATTACTTTTCTGGCTTATATATCCACTGATATGGATAGTGGGGTGTTAAGGTCCCCTACTATTATTGTTTTACTGTGAACACCCCCCATGTCTGTTAATACTTGCTTTACATATTTAGGTGCCTCTATGTTGTGTGCATAAATACGTACAAGTGTTATATCTTCTTGTTGGATTGATTCCCTTATCATTATGTAATGCTTTTGTCTCTTTACAGCCTTTGTTTTGGAGTTCTCTTTTGTATGATGTATTGCTATCCCAGCTTTCTTTTCACTTCCATTTACATGGAATATCTTTTTCTATTCCTTCACTCTCAGTTTGTGTGTCTTTAGAGCTGAAATGAGTCTCTTTTGGACAGCATATAGATGGGTCTAGCTATTTTATCCATTCAGCCATCCTATATCTTTTGATTGGAGATTTTAGTCCATTTATATTTAAAGTAATTGTTGATGGGTATGTTTTTATTGCCATTTTGTTCATTTCTTTTTTCCTGGTTGCTTTTGTAGTTCTTCTCTGTTCTCTTGCTCTCTTCCCTTGTGATTTGAGGATATTCTTTAGTATATCTTTAGTATATGTTTCAATTCCTTTCTATTTTTTTGTGTATCTATTATAGGGTTTGGTTTGTGTTTACCATGAGGTTCATCTATATCTAGCTAGGTATGCAGTCTGTTTTAAGTTGGTGGTTGCTGAAGTTTGAATGCTTTCTAAAAACACTACCTTTTTACTCAACTCCTGTTTTATGTTTTGGATGTCATATTTTACATCTTTTGTGTATCCCTTAACTAATTATTGCAAATATAGTTGATTTTACTACTTTTTATCTTTTAACTTTCATACCAGATTAGCAAGTGATTGACCCACTACTTTTACTATATTACTTTACCAGTGAGATTTTTTCTTTCATTTTTTTTTCTAGTATTGCTCTTTTCTTTATGTTTAAAGAAATTCGTCTAATATTCTTAGTCAGCTGGTTTAGTGGTATTGAACACCTTTATCTTTTGCTTGTCTGGCAAAATTCTTTATCTCCCCTTCAATACTGAATGATAACCTTATCAGGTATTCTTGGTTGCCATTTTTTCCTTTTAGCACCTTGAATGTATCATGCCACTCCCTTCTGGTCTATAAAGTTTATGCTGAATGACCATAATCTATGGAACCTTCCATTACATATAACTATTTGCTTCTGGCTTGTTGCTTTTAAGATGTTCTCTTTAGTTTTTGACATTTTAATTACAATGTACCTTACTTTGGATACTTTTGGGTTCATCTCCTTTAGGAGTGTCTATACTTCCTCAACCTGGATGTCTGTTTTCTTCCCCAGGTTGGAAAAGTTTTCAGCTATTATTTCTTCAAATAAGTTTTCTTCCCCATTCTCTCTCTCTTTTCCTTCTGGAACCCCTGCAATACAAATGTTGGTATGCCGGATGTTGTCCTGGAGGTCTTTTAAACTAGTTAATTTTTCTTTTACATTTATAATTACTTCATTCCATACTGAAATATATGTAACATAAGCATGATGAAGAACAAATTTCACTATAAGCATTTTTATGTGGAGATGAGTATGCATACTCACTTTAAGTTCCACCTTCTATTTCCTGAAATTCCAATATATAACACTCATGCAAGCACACTGAGATAAAGAATAAATATCTGAAGACTGAAGTTTTTTACCTATAGAAATATGATCAATCAGATTCATACTTCCATTTGCCACTAGAATATTAAGAGATCCACTAACCAACTATCCTCATTTTCTTTTCCTTTCTTTTTTTAAAAGATTTTATTTATTTGAGAGAGAAAGAGTGAGAGCGAAAGCATGAGCTGGAGGGAGGGGCAGAAGGAGAGAGAGAAGCAGACTCCCCACTGAGCAGGAAGCCCGACCTGGATCTCAATTCCAGGATTATGGGATCATGACCTGAGCAGAAGATAGATACTTAACCAACTAAGCCACCCAAGGACCCTCATTCTCATTTTCTTAAATTCTTTTTTTTTTTTTTTTTTCTATTCATTGTGGGTCATTTCCATTATTGAGTCTTTCACATATGTTCTATATCCTCTAATCTACTGTTTATTCTCTCATGTATTTTTCATTTCTGTTATTGTATGCTTCATTTCTGATTGGTACTTTTTTATACTTTCTCTTTATTGAAGTTTCTTAGTGTGTTTATATATTTTTCTCTTGAATTTGGTAAGCATAGTTATGACCATTACTTTGAAGACTTTATTGGGTAGACTGCTTATCTCCCTTTCATTTAGCTCTTTTTCTGTGGGTTTTGTCTTGTTCTTTTTTTATTTCTCTATTTCTTCATTTTGCCTGGCTCTCTGTCTTTCTTTATATGTATTAGATAGTTACATCTTTGGTATACCTTCCAGTCTTAATGGAGCAGCCTTATGTAGGAGATGCACAATTCCCTCTGGCAACCAGAGCCAGGTGTTCAGAGATATCCCCTCTGGGGGCTGCATCCTCCCTCCTGTTGGGGCAGGGCTGTGACTACTGCTAGCATGCTGCTGTATGGGCTGGTTTGCAGCCCAGCCGGCTACAAGGCCTGACCATTAGAGCTGTTGGCTCATTGGTAGGTGGGTTTATCATCATGATGGCTATTATGCCCAGTCAAGGTGCAGGGCTGTACAGGGCTCTTAGTGGGGAATGCATCCTGGCACAGGCAGTGTAGAGAGAGCATTCCAAAAGAGCACCCACAAGAACCAGGATCAGCTACTGAATGAGATAGTAGAAATGGCTACTATGAATGTCTCAGTCCCTGTGGAGAGGCCCAGATGCTTCTTGCCTTTCTGGCAGGTGCTCCAAGATTAGCAAGTGGGTTCCTTTACTATGTGCTTTTTGATCTGGTCTTTTTGTGATGGATACCAAATTAAGTGAGTCTGTGTCTGAGACCTTTAAGAGAAGATTTACCTTTCCCTACAGTTCTGTAGTTTTTCTGGATGTATTCCCTGTTACTTTTCAAAGCCAGGTGTTTTAAGGGCTCATCTTTCCTGTGCAGAATCTAAGAGTTCAGATCCTGAAGTGTGAATCTCTTGCTCTTCAGAAAGAAGTTCTGTACCTTTGTGATTCCTTCTGACCATAAAAGGCCACCCTTGTGTTGTGTTTTTTTTCCTTATCAAGAATATATCTGGGGGCACCTGGGTGGCTCAGTGGGTTAAAGCCTCTGCCTTCGGCTCAGGTCATGGTCCCAGGGTCCTGGGATCGAGCCCCGAGTCAGGCTCCCTGCTCAGCGGGGAGTCTGCTTCCTCCTCTCTCTCTCTCTCTGCCTGCCTCTCTGCCTACTTGTAATCTGTCAAACAAACAAATAAGAAATTAAAAAAAAAAAAAAGAATATATCTGCTTCTTCTACCCATCTCAGTGCTATTCTTGGTTGTAGAGGCTCTGTTCATCCAGTTTTTAGGTCCCCTGCTGAGGGAATTATTCCATATACATTTGTAGATTTGGTGTGTCTGTGAGAAGTGAGCTCAGGATCTTCTTCTTTTTTTCTTTTTTCTTTTGAAGATGTTATTTATTTATTTGACAGAAAGTGACACAGCGAGACAGGTAACACAAGCGGGGTAAGTGGGAGAGGGAGAAGCAGGCTTCCCACTGAGCAGGGAGCCCCAAGTGGGGCTTGATCCCTGGGATCATCAGAACCCTGGGATCATCACCTGAGCCAAAGGCAGACACTTAATGGCTGCGCCATCCAGGCACCCTGAGCTCAGGATCTTCTTATACCACCATTTCACACTGGTATTTGGTTTATTTCATTTATTTTTTGCTCAGGAAAAATTCTGTGAATTATAAACAGCCAATTCATGTGTGACATTGCCATATTAAAAAGATTAACTCTAATTTTAAACTCGAGTCAGTTTACATATTTTAGTACACATATTGAGGTAGGTAAATAATTCACAAAAAATTCTGCAGCAAAAATTCTCGTGACATAAACACAGAACAAGATGCTTTTCACAGGCTTCTCCAGCTTTCCTTCCTGGGAAACCGAACCAAAGGGGAGATCATGTTTATGAAAGGAAGTGTTGGAATCTCTGCCATCCTCCTATCGTCCAACAGACCTGCTGGACCAAAAATAAAACACATCCGCCCCTTTCTGGCTGGCAAGTGGTATTGTATAGTTCAACAGGAAATAAGGTGGGGCAGTAATGGATACAGCCTGCTGATGCTAATAGAACTTTGTTAGAGAACAGGGAAAGAATTAGCAGTGGCAGAAGTAAGTTTAAGTAAGTTCACAAGAGTAAACACTTTTGTAAAGTCAAGAGTCTTAAAAAATGATTACATTTTGGTGGAAGCACATATCTTACTCTACTTCGGCTAATCTAACAAAATACCATAGACTGGGTAGCTTATAAACAACAGAAATTTATTTTTCAAAATCTGGAGTCTGGGAAATGCAAGATCAAGTTTTCTGTCTGGTGAGAGCCTACCTCCTGGTTCATAGATAACTCTTTTCACTGCATCCTCAAATGGTGGAGGGGGTAAGGGATTTCTCTGCATTTATGTAAGTACTTATGACCTAGGGAAATGATCCCAAGAACCTAATACATGATCAAGTTTACAAATTACTTTGTGCAAAACTTGTAACTTTTTGAAAAACTTAAAACTATATAGACCTTTGACATTAAAATAATATAAAAATAATTGAGAATAAAATTGAAATACAAATTACAGCCTTCTATAGCAAAATTTAAAAGGGGAATTTGGTCGTGATTTTAATATTAGATCAAGTTGCTGAAATTTTTTTTTAGTAAATATATATTCTTAAATTATAACATTATTTTTAAAACTTTAGTTAAAATACTCTTCTGGGGTATCTGAAATAGTAGATATTTTAAAAATGGATGATTAATAGGATATACAATGTTCCTACAAACGACTGGCTTTCTCCCAAACTTTTTATCAATTTAGTGAAAATATCTCCAAAGTGTTTAGTCATTTTCCTACCTTCTCAAGCATTTAAATATTATCCAAAATGTTTCAGAAAAAAGAATTAGCTAAACATATTTGTAAATAGTTATAGTTGAATTCTGTGACACTATAAACACTGTGTAGTTTTCATCATATTGAAACAAGAAAAATAATGCAAATATTTCATATGGTTCAGTAAAAACATTATAACAAAACTTCCTGACACAATCTTATTGACACCTTTAAGAGGTATGGTTACAAGTACTTTTGTAAAAAATAATAATATCTTTATAATATAAATAATTATAATGTGGATAACTTTGTTTTTAAGAAGTCTGAAAAACCTAGAGGAAATACTAAAATGTAAGCAGTATTTCCTCTTCAACTTTTCTATAATAAATATAAAATAGATTTTAATAACCTGAATAAGGTGAAAAAAATAATAAAAATAGAACTGCCACTGCACTATACACTTAAAAATGGCTAAAATGGTGAATTTTACATTATATTTTATAACAGAGAAGAAAAAAAAAAGAAGCCAAGAATCACTGTAACTTGAAGGTATCTATAGTAACAACAAATTTCCCTATTTACACTTAAAACTCCCAATACCACTAAATCAAAAACATAAAATAGTGTGTATTTGTTATGATGACCTTGCAAAATTGAATGAAAATTAATCTATGGAAAAAATTAATCTATGGAAATCTATGGAAAAAAACCCAGAACTAATAGTACTCTTGTAGTGAATCTGTAAGTAAAAAGACCTTCTGAGTTCATCTGAAGGATAGTTTATGCACAAGTTCAGTTCAGTTCTCTTAATAGGTTTTAATTACTGGCTCTTGTGGTATATTGTATTGACTAGTTTCATGAGTTTCTTGGTTACTTAGGATCTAGAGAGTTGTGTGGGCACAATACAAACTCAAATCCAATGACTATGAAGGAATCAGTCATTCCCATTCAGCACCTTGGCATCTTTATATTTGCTATCACATGTGCTGAGATTAGAAAAACTATCCTCAAAGTCACTATACAGGTTTTCCACTAACAAGATAAACAAAGACCTATTACAATGGGATAACATAAATATACAGATATCTATAGCTTCACAGTATCTTTTATTATTAGAACTGTATATGTAATGTATACATTTTTAAAAATATTTTATTTTAGAGAGAGAGAAAGAGTGAGACAGAGCATGAGCAGTGGGGGAGGAGGCAGAGAGGGAGGGAGAAGCAGACTCCCTTCTGAGTGGGGAGCTGGACTTGAGGCTTGATTCCAGGACCCTGGGATCATGATATGGACCAAAGGCAGCCGCTTAATTAACTGAGCCCTATAATGTATACATTAGGTGCCCTATAATGTATACATTTAATTATATATTAACATGGAATCAAGGTACCCTATAATGTATACATTTAATTATAATTAACATGGAATCAATCATACAAAAAAATTGAGAAGTGAAGGCTTTTCACTATGAACAAATGATATTTTGGCAAAATCTATTTGATTTTATATTATCCTTTCTGTAATCTACATGAATATATTTCTTATTTTATTCATGCTATAACCTTCCAAACAAATGATATACGAAGGAATATTTTATTCTTTTCAACAAATGCTAGGGACTGTAAAGGTCAGCTTTTGGTTTTATTTTAAAATAAAAGTGTGAGACCAAATAGAAGCAAGCTGATAACTACAGTCTATAGATAAATTTTATTAAATACATTAAATTGGGTTAAGTGGTTTAGAGAGACTATCAGGTCTCTCTCAATTTTAGCTTTCAGGAAAGTTGTTTTTGTCATTTTGGAGTATAAAAATATTGGAAGAATAATTATTCTCATGAGGTTTATAGAATTCATTTAAGTAAACATTACCATGTAAATTATATCTGGACTGTTAACAGATAATGTCTTATCTTATTGTATCAAATGATCTGTCTAGTTTTCTGGTATTGAAAATTATAATAAAGCAGGAGATCATGTGGCCTACAAATAAATCATTTTGACAAGAAATCTTACATTTACAAAGATAGACTCCCTTTGACTTGGTGTACCTGCAAACAAACACAGTAACAAAAAACTCAAGTAGTCAGGGAATATTCATACCATGAAAAGTAAGGATTCCTTCTGCCCCAAACCCCATTTTTCATCTCTAAAGGTACCACTGATAACAGATTTTTTTGTCTTCCAGGAGACATTCTAAGAACCAAACTAATATGTACACCTTGTGTCTTACTCCATCTGTGCTGCTATAACAAAATTACGATAAACTGGATGGCTTATAAACAACAAACATTTATTTTTCACAGTTCTGGAGGGTGGAAGTCCAAGATCAAGGTGCCAGCCTGATGTAGCGAGGGCCCTCTTCCCAGATGCAGACTTATTGTAACCTCACATAGTGGAAGGGGCAAGGGATCATTCTCTGGCCTCTGCTGTAAGGACAATAATCCCTTTCATGAGGGTACCATCTTTTTGAACTCAGTACCTCCCAAAGCTCACATCACCCAACACTATCACTCTGGGCATTAGGACTCAATATACCAATTCTGAAAGGACACAAACATTATCTATAGCATCTTATAATACAAACGACAGTCTTCCATATGTTTGTGTGCCTTTTTTTTCTTTTAAGATTTTATTTATTTATTTGACAGAGAGAGACACAGTGAGAGAGGGAATACAAGCAGGGGGAGTGGGAGAGGGAAATGGAGGCTTCTCTCTGAGTAGGGAGCCTGATGCCTGGCTCCACCCCAGGACCCAGGGATCACGACTTGAGCCCAAGGCAGACCCTTAACAACTGAGCCGCCCAGGTGCCCCTTGTGTATCTGTTTTTAAACTTACTAGTCTTCTTATATCATTTCAATTGATATAAACCTTTTTTTCTTTTTATGACTGCAACACATTTTCTTTAACTGGCCAGTTAATGAAAATTTAAATTCTTTCAAAATTTCAGCTATTTCAAAAAATGTGCATATATATATTTCTGTGGGATATACTCCTAGAAGTAGAACAGCTGCATCAAAGTCTCAGGCTATTTGCTTTGATAGCTATAGTCGAATTACATAACAAAAAAGAAAAATCTGTTTTGATAGCTACCGTCGAGTTTGCACCCCTGGCAATAATGTAGATCTTTCCAACAGAGTTTCTATCAAAATTTTGTCACTATTAAATCTCATAGTCAAAGAATAATAATTTCTCGTTGAGGGATTGAGTAATTTTTTGTTTGAAGATCATTTGTATCTCCTTTTATACAAACTTTCATTTGTCCATTCTTATCTATTAGTTTTTCTTCTTTTCAACTTGGGTTCTTTATATGAAGTTTAGTAGAACTTTGTTATATTTGAAATATTTTTGAAAAGTGTCATTGGTCTTTACATATTGGAATTCTCCATGCAATATTTTATTTCGTGCAGTCAAATTTTAGCTCTTTTTGTTTTTGTCATCTCTCCTTAATCCTGAAGAATAAGAACTATAAAGTTAAACGTTCATTATGACATGCAAGAGGAGTCTGGCCAGGTAGAAACCCTCTTGCGGAACAGAGCCTAGGAGGTGGCCCAGAGCAGCCCCCACCCGCCTTCTTCCTACAGGAGGCGCTAGAAAGCCGGGCAGGAAAGGTCGGGAAGCACAGCCAGTTCTCCCAGGACGCACACCTCCCTACTAGTCCTACTGAGTCTCGGGCCAACGCGCGCCCCGAGCCCCGAAACCCCCGAACCACCCGAGGACGCAGCGCGCCGCATAGCCGGCAGGCGAGCGCCAGCCCAGAACGCCACGCGCCCCCGCATCCGCCAGCTCCAGCCTCCCCTCACCACCCAGGCGGCCCTCCAGCCTCCCGGACCCCTTTCCTCGCCCGCCCCCGGCTCCACTCACCGCGGGCCCATGCCCTCTGCACCCGCGACGCCAGGCCCGGGGTCTAACTTTCCCGGTAGAGCGGAGTAGATAGGAGGGGCAGGGGAGGAGGGAAGGAAGAGGAGGCCTTTTCAAATGGAAAACAAACGAGAGCCCCGAGGGGAGCGGGCAGTGCGGGGCTCAGGGGCGTGGTCCGGCTCGCCTGGACCCTCCCCCGAGGCGAGCGGCCGCTTGGGCCTCGGACCCCGCCCCCCGCGCTTGGCCCTCGGCCGCGGCGGGTGGGTTGTCCCGGAGGCGCGGGGCGCCACCTCTGTGGGCGTCCAAATGAGAAAGGACGGAGAGGGGGACACGGAGAGAAAAGTTGTCAGAGCTCTAGTGTGAGGTGAAGAGAGAGGTAAGGGCCTGTTGAAGGTTGCCTCTAATGGGAGACGCAGGTTTTTGAGGAGTTTTGCTGACAGAGATTACTGTGCGCGGAAAGGAAGAGAAGAAACCACTGTTTCTCAAGAGCCCGGTTAATTTGCATCTGCTCCCCATCCCTCAGCCCCTTGGCTTGGAGAATTGGCCTTGGCAATGCAATGCTGCTGGAAACACTCAGGCGCGGGCCCAGGCATTTTGGTTTTTTTTTTTCCCCCTCACAGGATTGGAAGAGGCCAGTTTGATTTTGGAGGCAGGAAGGCGGGGACTCCGGAGCGTGGGAGGGAAGCCTGTGTTTTCGGACACTGGGGGAGAAATGCCTTTTGTTAATTACCATTGCTGAGCACAAATGCTCCTCCCCCCGCCCCCGGCATCCCCAGACTCCAGGGATTTAGCTCTGGGTTGGCCCATGGGGAGAAGCACAATTTATTGACTTGAGCTGGGGGAGTCTAAAAAAGTCCCTGACCGGCGCCTGAGTGGCTCAGTGGGTTAGAGCCTCTGCCTTCGGCTCAGGTCATGATCGCAGGTCCTGGGATCGAGCCCCATATCGGGCTCTCTGCTTAGCGGGGAAACCTGCTTCCTCCTCTCCCTCCTGCCTGCCTCTCTGACTACTTGTAATCTCTGTCTATCAAATTAAAAAAAAAAAAATTCTCTCTCCCTTTAAAAAAAAAAAAAGTCCCTGACCTTATTAAAAAACAAACAAAAAAATCCCCCGAATACCCAGAGCTGAGTAGAGATAGATTAAGCGCTGAAGAGTACTTGGCGGTGCTCCACTATGGGAGAAGTTTGGTTGGGGAAGGCATATAGGAGTGGAGTTCTGGAATTTTCCATTTTTCTTTGCATGCCATTTTTAGTATGTATGTGAAAATACATTTAAAAAATCCTATTGTATATATCATTAGCACAGGACATTTCTCAACTGTAGAAATAACGTGTTAAAGCATAAAACTAAGAAATCACCACTAAAGCTATGGTGATCCACATTCAAGTCTTTTTTTTTTTTAAAGATTTTATTTATTTATTTGACAGAGATCACAGGCAGGCAGAGAGAGGAAGGGAAGCAGGCTCCCTGCTGAGCAGAGAGCCCATAGGGGGGCTCGATCCCAGGACGTGGGGCTCGATCCCAGGACGTGGGGCTCTATCCCAGGACCCTGGGATCATGACCTGAGCCGAAGGCAAAGGCTTTAACCCGCTGAGCCACCCAGGCGCCCCCACATTCAAGTCTTAAAGACACGATGCAATGATGTTCCAACTTGAATAAGTTATGTGATAACAACTGCACTGTTTTAAAAAAATTTTTACTTGATGCTTTTTAGCTACATCTTTTCCTGTTTTTTATTTTTAACTGATTGATTTTATGTTGCCACAAACCACTTGAAATTAATATTATATCAGTACAAAATTAAGAAATTTGCAGTACACTTCAGTTCTTCAGTCCTTTGTGTCAGTATTCACAAGTTTGTAAGATATAATCTCCATATACATTGTTAAAATTTTGTCTTACACATTTGACAAAATACAGCATTCTTTTTTGATTAAAACTCCACAGTGTAGGGAAAGAGGGAACATACCTCAATATCATAAAAGCCCAGTGAATTTCATTCTCAATGGCGGAAAAACTGATAACTCTTTCCCCTAAGGTCAGGAACATGACAGGGATGCCCACTCTCATCACTTCTGTTCAACATTGTGCTAGAAGTCCTAGCCTCAGCGATCAGACAACAAAAAGAAATAAAAGGCATTCAAATTGGCCAAGAAGTCAAACTCTCCCTCTTTGCTGAAGGCATGATACTTTACATGGGAAACTCAAAAGATTCCACCCCGAAATTGCTAGAACTGGCACAGGAATTAAGGAATGTGGCAGGATACAAAATCAATGCACAGAAATCAGTTGCATTTCTATACATTAACAATGTAACTGAAGAAAGAGAAATTAAGGAATTGATTCCAATTACAATTGCACCAAAACCCATAAAATATGTAGGAATAAACCTAACCAAAGAGGTGAAGGATCAGTACTCTAAAAACTACGGAACACTTATGAAAGAAATGGCAGAAGACACAAAAAAATGGAAAAACATTCCATGCTCATTGATTTGCAGAACATGCATTGTTAAAATGTCTATGCTGCCCAGAGCAATCTACACATTCAATGCAACCCCTATTAAATTACCTATTAAAATATTGACATATTTCACAGAGCTGGAACAAATAATTCTGAAATTTGTAGGGAACTGGAGAAGACTCTGAATTGCCAAAGGAATGTTGAAAAAGAAAACCAGAGCTGGTGGCATCATAATCCCAGACTTAAGCTCTATTACAAAGCTGTGACTATCAACACAATATGGTGTTGGCACAAAAACAGACACATAGATCAATGGAACAGAATAGAGAACCTAGAAATGGACCCTCAATTCTATGGTCAACTAATCTTTAACAAAGCAGGAAAAGAATATCCAATGGAAGAAGAACAGTCTCTTCAATAAGTGGTGCTAGGAATATTGGACAACCACATGCAGAAGACTGAAACTGGGCCATTCTCTTATACCATACACAAAATGACTCAAAATGAATGAATGATGTAAATGTGAGACAAGAATCCATCAAAATCCTAGAGGAGAATATAGGCAGCAACCTTTTTGATCTTGGCCAAAGCAATTTCTTGATAGACACATCTCCAAAGGTGAGGGAAGTAAAAGCAATAATGAACTATTGGGATTTTATCAAGATAAAAACTTCTGCATGGCAAAGGAAACAGTTGACAAAACCAAAAGACAACCTACAGAATGGGAGAAGATATTTGCTAGTGACGTATCAGATAAAGGGCTAGTATACAAAATCCCTAAAGAACTTATCAAACTTGGGATCCCTGGGTGGCTTAGTCAGCTAAGCTGTCTTCGGCTCAGGTCATGATTCCAGGGTCCTGGGATGGAGTCCTGCATTGGGCTCCTTGCTCCGCCCCTGCCTGCCTCTCTGCCTGCTTGTGTGCACGCTCTCTGTCTCTTTGTCTCTCTCTGACAAATAAATAAATAAAATCTTAAATAAAAAAAAAAGAGAGAGAGAGAACTTATCAAACTCAACACCCAAAGAACAAATAATCCAATCAAGAAATGGGCATAATACATGAGTGGACATTTCTGCAATGATATGCAACTGGCCAAAAGACACATGGAAAATGCTCAACGTCACTTGTCATCAGGGAACTACAAATCAAAACTACAATGAGCTATCACTTTACACCAGTCAGAATGGCTAAAATTAACAAGTAGGGAAAAGATAGGTATTGGCAAGAATTTGAAGAAAGGGTAACTCGCTTACACTGTTGGTGGGAATAGAGGCTGGTACAGCCACTCTGGAAAACAGTATGGAGGTTTCTCAAAAAGTTGAAAATAGAGCTACCCTATGACCCAGCAATTGCACTACTGGGTATTTACCCTAAATATACAGATGTGAAATGAAGGGGCACCTGCACCCCAATGTTCATAGCAGCAATGTCCGCAATAACCAGACTGGAAGCAGCCGAGATGTCCTTTGACAGATGAATGGATAAAGAAGATGTGGTATGTATATACACACGTACACACACATACAACGGAATAGTACTCGGCCATCAGAAAGGATGAATATTTACCATTTACATCCATGTGGAATGAACTGGAGGGTATTATGTTAAGTGAAGTAAGTCAATCAGAGAAAGACAATTATATGGTTTCACTCATAAGTGGAGTATAAGAAACTGCAGAGGATCATAAGGGGAGGGAAAAGTCATGAATGGGAAGTAATCAGAGAGGGAGAGAAATCATGAAATACTCTTAACTATGGGGAAAAAACTGAGGGTTGGTGAAGGGAAAGTGGGTAGGGTGATGGGGTAACTGGGTGATGGGCATTAAGGAGGACACGTGGTATTACGAGCACTGGGTGTTATTGGCAACTGATGGATTATTTAACACTACATCTGAAACTAATGATGTATTATTTTTTGGCTAATTGAATTTAAATAAAATAAAATTTTGGCTTACAGAGTTAGTTGTCTTTTACAGATATTAAGACAAAGGGGAAAAGATAACTTTTATATTTACCCCTACATTCACAATCCCATGTGACTTCATTCTTTCTTGGACATTTGAGTTTTATATAATGTCACTTCCCATCAGGGTGAAGTTTCCTTTTGGATTTCTCAAAGTGCAGATTTGCTGGCAATAAATTCTTTCAGCTTCTATTAATCTGAAAATATATTTATTTTGCCTTCATTTTTTTTAAATTCTTTTTTTAAAAGATCTTATTCATTTATTTGACACAGAGAGATCACAAGTAGGCAGAGCAGCAGGCAGAGAGAAGGGGAAGCAGGCTCCCTGCTAAGCAGAGAGCCCGATGTGGGGCTTGATCCCAGGACCCTGAGACCATGATCTGAGCTGAAGGCAGAGGCCTAACCCTCTGAGCCACCCAGGCACCCCTGCCTTCATTTTTAAAGGTCATCTTACTGAATATAGACTTGTGGATTGGCAATATTTTGTTTTAATTCCTAACACATTAAAGACATCATACCTTTTATCTCCCTTTTTGTCTGATGATAGTAAGCTATGACGATACCTTTTTGTCTTTGGTTTTCTGCACTTAGTCTATTCTACTCGGTTTTCTTTGTTTTTTTTCTATCTTGAGGTTCTCTGAGTTTCGTTGATATGTCAGTCCACATTTCCCCCAAAATTTGGTTATATTTCAGCCATTTTTCTTTTAAATTTCTTCCCTTCTCTATTTCCCCCCATCCTCCCTTATATCTAGGAATCCAACTGAATATATGCTGGAACTCTAGGCATTGCCCAACAGATCACTGAGCTTTGTTTGTGTTTCCATTCTTTTACTCTCTTCTTTGAATTGGATAAATTCTATGGCTCTCTCTTCAAGTTATTGACTTTTAAATTAATCTGCTATTAAGCCTGTCCAGTGATTTTTTCCATTTTAGGTATTTCATTTTCAGTTCTAATATTTCTATTTGGTCCTCCACTTGTTCACCCTCCCCAAATTTATAATACAATATGATAGACTATAGTTACCATGCTTTATATTACATATGCAGGACTTACTTATTTTATAACTAGGAAGTTTGTACTTCTTCATCCCTTTCACCCATTCGTCCCACCTCCCAACCCCTTACCTCTGGCAAACACCAATCTGTTTTTTATATCTATGTTTTTCTTTTTTGTTTGTTCATTTGTTTTCTACTTTTAGATTCCACATATAAATGATATCATATGGTGTTTGCCTTTCTCTGACTTATTTCACTTAACAATACCCACTAGATCTATCCATGTTGTCACAAATGGAAGAATTCATTTTTTATATAGCTGAATAATGTTCCATTGTGTATATATACTGCATCTTCTTTATCCATTTATCTATCAATGGATACAGGTTGTTTCTGTATCTTGCATATTGTAAGTAATGGTTCAATGAACATGGGGTGCATATATATTTTCAAAGTACTGTTTTGGTTTTCTTCAGATAGGTGCTCAGAGGTGGAATTGTTGGATTCTATGGTAGTTTTATTTTTAATTTTTTGAGGAACCTCCTCACTGTTTTTCATTGTGGCTGTACCAATGTACATTCCCATCAACAGTGCATAAGGGTTCGCTTTTCTCCACATCCTTGCCAACACTTGTTATTTCTTGTTTTTTGATAATGGCCATTCTGACAGGTGTGAGGTGATATCACAGTGTGGGGTTGAATTGCATTTCTGTGGTGATTAGTGATGAGCATCTTTCCATGTACCTGTTGGCTATTTGTATGTCTTTGGTGGGAAAATGTCAATATAGATCCTCTGTTTATTTTGTAATTGGAGTTGTTATTGTTATTGAGTAGTATAAGTTCTTTATATATTTTGGATATTAACCCCTTAAAAGTTATATGATTTATAAATATCTTCTCTTATTCAGTAAGTTGCCTTTTTAATTAGTTGATCATTTCCTTTTTGTGCAGAAGCTTTTTAGTTTGTTGTAGTCCCATTTGTTTATTTTGCTTCTGTTGCCATTGCCTTTGGTGTCAGATCCTACACACACACACACACACACACACACACATACACACACATACACACACACACACACATTCCACCAAGAGAGATGTTAAGAGATGTTTTCTTCCAGGAATTTTATGGTTTCTGCTTTTATATCCTTCAATGCATCCTGAGTTAATTTTTGTGTATGGTATGAGATAGTGATCTAGTTTCATCCTTTCCATGTGAATGTCCAGTTTTCCCTACACCATTTGTTGAAGAGCCTGTCTCTTCCCCATAGTATATTCTTGCCTCTTTGTCATAAATTAATTGACCATATATGTTTGGGTTAGTTTCTGGACTTTCTGTTCTGTTTTATTGATCAATATGTCTGTTTTTATGCCAATACCACACTGTTTTGAATACTATAGCTTTGTAATGTAGTTTAAATCAAGGAATGTGATGCTTCCAGCTTTGTTCTTCTTTCTCAAGATTGTTTTGGTTATTTGAAAATTTTTTGGTTCCAAACACATTTTAGAATGTTTGTTCTATTTCTGTGAAAAATGCCACTGGAATTTTGATAGGAATTGCATTGAATTTATATATTACTTAGGGTGGTATGGACATTTTAATGACATTAAAAGTTCCTATCCACGAGCACAATATATGTTTTCATTTACTTGAGTCTTCAATTTCTTTCACCAATGTCTTATAGTTTTCAGAATATATGCCTCTGACAGTCTTGGTTAAATTTACAACAACTATAATTTTTTGATGCAACTATAATTGGGATTGTTTTCTTAATTTCTCTTTCTTATAGCTTGTTGTTAGTCTATAAAAATGCAATAGATTTTTGTATATTGATTTTGTACCCTGAAACTTTTCTAAATCTGTTTTTTATTTTTTTTAAAGCTCTACCAGGTTTTATTTGGTGAGGTTTTAAGCATTCTCTTTCTATATGATCATGTCATCCACAAATAGTAATAATTTGCTTCTTTCTTCCAATATGGAGACATTTCTTTTTCTGTTTAATTGCTCTGACAAGGATTCCACTACTCTTTTAATAAAAGTGACAAGAGTGGACATCCTTGTCTTGTTCCTGATTGTAAGGGAAAAGCTTTTAGGTTTTTGCCATTGAGTATGATGTTAGCTGTGGATTAGTCATATATGGCCTTTCTTATGTTGGGGTATGTCCCATCTATACCCACTTTTTTGGAGAATTTTTATCATAAATGGATGTCAGATTTCACTAAATGCTTTCTGTGCATCTATTGAGATGATCCTAGGATTTTTATTCTTCATTTTGCTAATGTGGCATTGATATGCAGATGTTGAACCATCCAGGCATCCCTGGAATAAATCCCACTTGATCATGGTGTATAATCCTTTAAATGTATTATTGAATTTGGTTTGCTAATATTTTGTTGAAGATCTTTACATCTGTATTCATCAGGGATATGGGCCTGTAATTTTTGTGTGTGTGTGTTGTCCTTGGCTGGTTTTGGTATCAAGTTAATACTGACTTTGGAAAATGAGTTTGGGAGTGTTCCCTTACCTTCAATTTTTGGAAGAGTTGAAAAAGATTGACATTAATTCTTAGATGTTTGTTAGAATTTACCAGTGACCTATTTGGTCCTGGGCTTTTCTGTGTTGGAAGGGTTTGATTACTAATTCAGTCTCTTTATTCTTTATTGATTTGTTTAGATTTTCTGTTTCTTCGTGATTTAGTGTTGGTAGGTTGGATGTTTTAAGAAATGTAACCATTTCTTCCAGGTTGTATAATTTGTTGGTTTATAACTGTTCATAGCTGTCTCTTATGATTCTTTGTATTTCTATGGCTTTGGTTCTAACTTCTCAGTTTTCATTTTGACTTTATTCATTTAGGCTTTTGCTTTTTCTCTTGATCTGTCTAGCTAAATATTTACCAATTTTGTCTATCTTTTCAAATAAACAGTCTTAGTTTCATTGATCTTCTTTATTGTCTTTTAAATGTATTTTACTTATTTCTTCTCTAATATTTATTATTTCCTTCCTTCTACTGACTTTGGGCTTTGCGTTTTTTATTCCTTTTCTAGTTCCTTTAGGTATAAATGTAGGCTTTTTGAGATTTGTCTTATTTCTTGAGAGAAAATTTTGTTGCTCTAAACTTCGCTCTTAGTACTGATTTGCTGCACCCCATGCATTTTGGTATGTTCTCTCTGTCACAAGGTATTTTTTGGTTTCTTTTTTGACCCATTGGTTTGCAGTAGTATGTTGTTTTATCTCCTCACATTTGTGATTTTTCATTTTCTTCTTATGATTGATTTGTAAATGTATACTATTGCGGTTGAAATGATTCTTGATTGATTTCAGTCTTCTCAGGCTTACTGAGGCTTGTTTTGTGGCCTAACATATGATCTATCCTAGAGAATGTTCCATGTGTTCTTGAAAAGAATATGTAGTCTGCTACTTTTGGATGGAATATTCTGTACACATCTATTATGTCTATCTGGTCTAACATGTCATTTAAGACCCATAACTCATATCTTTTTTTTTTTAAAGATCTTATTTATTTGAGAGAAAGAATGAGAGACGGAGAACATAAGAGGAGGGAGGGTCAGAGGGAGAAGCAGACTCACTGTTGAGCAGGGAGCCTGATGCTGGACTCAATCCAGAGACTCTGGGATCATGACCCACGCCCAAGGCAGTCACCTAACCAACTGAACCACCCAGGCACCCTAAGACCTGTAACTCTTAATTGGTTTTCTGTGTGGATGAACTATCAATTGAAGTAAATGTTGTATTGAAGCCCCCTAATATTATTGTATTGCCTTCAGTTTATTTCTTTTATTTCTGTTAATATCTGCTTTTATATTTAGGCGTCTTTGTTGGGTACATAAATATTTACAAATGTTATGTTTTCTTATTGGATTGACTCCTATATAATTCTATAATGCCCATCTTTGTCTTTTATTACAGTCTTTGCTTTAAAGTCTATCTTTTTCTAAGTTTCTCTACTAAGTCTCTACTAACTCTTCTAAATTTCTCTTTTCATTTCCATTTGCATGAATTGTCTTTTTCCTTTCCGTCTCTTTCAGTAAGTATTTGTCCTTACATCTGAAGTGACTCTTTTGTAGGCAACATATAGATGGGTCTTGTTTTTATAAATTTAGCCACACTGCACCTTTTGATTGTAAAGTTTTATCTATTCACACTTAATTATTTTTAGGTAGGTACTCATTGACATTTTATTGTTTTCTGGATGTTTTGTACTTTCTTCTGTTCTTTTATTCTTCTCTTGCTTTTTACCCTTATGGTTTGATATCTTTAGTATTATGCTTAGATTCTTTTTCTCACTGTCCTATTGGTATTTTTTTTCTTTTTGTACTTTTTATAGGTGTTTGTTTTATGGTTACCTATGGTTTTGATGTCACATTTTACCTCTTTATTGTGTGTATCCCTTAGAAAATTATTGTAGGTATAGTTATTTCCACTATTTTTGTCTTTTTAGTCTTCCTACTAGCTTTAAAAATGATTAATCTACTTCCTTTATTATATATTTACCTTTACCAGTGAGTTTTTTGCTTACATTATATTTTCTTGTTGCTAATTATTACCTCATCTTTTCAGCTTAAAATAGTCCCTTTAACATGTTTTTGTAGGGCTGTTTTTAGTTTATTTATTTTTTTTTTTTTTTTATGGCAAACTCCTTTAGTTTGTATTTGTCTGAAAAACTATTTTTTTCCAGATCTGTAATGATAATCTTGCTAGGCAGAGTATTCTTGTTTGGAAAGGTTTTTTTTTTGTTTTTTTTTTTTCCTTTTAGTATTTTGAATATCATTCCACTTTCTCTAACCTGCAAAATTTCTACTTAGAAATCAGCTGATAATCTTATGGGGGTTCCCTTATATGTAACAAGTAATTTTTTTTTCTTATTGCTTTTAAGAGTCTCATGCTCTACCGACTGAGCTAGCCGGGTGCCCATCTTATTGCTTTTAAGATTCTCTTTTTATCTTTAACTTTTTTTTAAATCACATTTTATTTAAGTTGAAATAAACTGCACAAAATTGATTTTTTCACCAAAAATAACAATAGTATTTTCTATGTTATTCCTAGATAAATCACAAAACACTTATTTTTGTAAGCTTTCCATATTGTGTTTATAAATCAAGATGAGGCAGTAGATATAGTCATGGAAAAAGACAGAGGAAAACAGATAAATCAGTTGTCAGTATCCATGGCCTCTGATCCTGTCTTGACCATGAACAGAGGTGTTCAATATATACTGGCTAAAATGCTTATGAAGGTGTAGGTATTCAGTGTATATTTGCTAAAGAACTTATGAAGATGTAGGCTCAACAAAGGAATATAAACAGCAACAACCCAATGTGGTACAACAATGGCAGGCTCTCCATTCAAACTTTAACTGTAACTTGTTATTTTAAGTTCATTTGATAAAGACAAAAATCTACATGCAATCCTTGCTTTGCAAGCTCACACATTTCTCCTCCCTTTGTCTGGTGACTCCCTTAACTGTCCATTATAGATTTTTAAAAAAATTTTTAAAAGATTTTATTTATTTATTTGACAAAGATCACAAGTAGGCAGAGAGGCAGGCAGAGAGAGTGAGAGGGAAGCAGGCTCCCTGCTGACCAGAGAGCCGATGCGGGACTTAATCCCAGGACTCTGAGATCATGACCTGAGCCAAAGGCAGCAGCTTAAACCACTGAGCCACCCAGGAGCCCCATTATAGATTTTTAACATACTGACACTCCTACTATTCAAAGGTCACTCGTGAGCTTCATTGTAACATTTTATAAGATGTATTCTTTCCTTCCACACCTCTTCAAAATCTATATCTTCCTAGAACTGATAATTCAACACCTGACAATCGGATTCAGTGATAATAAATGTTGTGTCTAAAATTACTTAACTAAAACAATTCCCAAGTGCCATTAGCAGAGATCCCATAGAAGTTAATGTGGCACTTTCAGTGCTATCTTCTGGAAGAACAGGTATGTCTCCAAAGCATGAGAGTTTAAACAAGGGCCATTTAAACAGTCAGATTATCAATGGCTAATGTGCTCAATGAGAGGTCAATAGATCAAGATAGTTAGTGATTAAGTGGCCTACATACACTTGATGGCTTTTCTGTAAGATGTTTTCAAATTTCTTGCAGATTTTTCCATATATCAAACATAAGAGAAAGGCTGCTTTAAAAGTCTCTTAGGTACTTTCAGTGTTTTCTGAGTTATCTGTAAGAAGCTCGGACTTAGTTGTATAGAGTTGGACATATATGTCCACCATTAAATCCAGATCATGTTTTATATCAAATGTTAAGCAAATGTTAAGCAAAGCCAAGTTACTTGATCTTTGGTGTGTCAGTGTTCCTCAGGTATGCTTTGAGATGCTTCTGCCCATTTTCATAGCGTTCATTCTCAAACCTTCATCACAGGAAGAATACATAGAACTTTCAAGCAATGCATAAACATCAGGAAAAAACTTGATGTTTGGTGGATCCAGGGTTTCATAGATGGTGGATGGAAGCTCTTTATCTTTCCCTCCATTTTTCCACTTGATTCTCTAGCAATGCAGCTCAGGTGAGAGTGTGTTGGGATGGGGCAAGTCACTTCTGTACATGTCAGTATGGTCCTCCTCTGATGTTTTAAATTTGAGCTGTCCCATGACAGAGGGTACAGAAGGTAAGCATTTAAGAGCTTTGAGGTGCTGTTCTAATATTATATCTTTCAGTTCCTGAATAATGTGTTTCTCTGTTGGAACTCTTAGTTTCTTAATAGTAACTCCCAGAAGTGAGCTGAGATTCCAGATTCCAGATTACCTTGCTGAGCTCTGTGGAATTTCCCAAGGAGTTTCATCTGAATATCAAGTTTACTTGCCAATTTTGTAGCTTGTTCAAACCAAAACTCATGAGAAACTTCAGTATTTTCTACCACTTCATTTAGTGAATGCAGCACTGCAGTCAAGCTACTGGCTGCTAAGAAGACATTTGAGGTTTGCCCTTGGAGATTTTTCTAAAAGGCTCGTGTGAAAGGTAGAACATTTTTAAGATCAATAATAGTAATGATGAAATCAATGTAACTGCACTACAGAGTATAAAAGTTCAACCAGCTGTATAGTCATTCCATCTAATATTTGTATCACTGTTTATATCATCCAAACATAAAACAAGTGCTTGTTGGTGCACTAAAATTTCAAAAGCATCATGCTTGCCTGTCCACTGAGAATGGCAGATTTCCTTCAGTTCTTTACCTTTTCCTCATTGTTCTGAAAGAGGACAGCAATTGCATTGTCAAGCTCCAAAAGCAGTTGTGGAGATGGATGGAAGAAAGAACAAGTTTCCTCAGTCATTCCTAATGCAACAAATACTCCCACAACAGGCACTGATTTTGCCAACCTCATATTTAAGGCTGTATAGACAGCTTGGGAATATTTCATTCATAATTGATTCATTTTTTAAAATTCTCTCTTTCTTTTGCTGCTTTGTTTGGGTAAGTTCTGCCATCCTGTGTTCCAGACCACTGATTTGTTCTTCTGCTTCAGCTAGTCTGCTGTTGGATCCCCTTAGTGTATTCTTCAGTTTAGTTATTCATCTTCAGCTCTGTTATTTCTGTTTGGCACTTTCTTATATTTTTTTCCTCTTTGTTGAAGTTCTTGCTGTGTTCATACAATCTCTCCCTGAGTTTGGTGAGCATTCTTATGACAATTACTTTGAACTCTTTGTCAGGTAAATTACTTCTCTCCATTTTATTTTATTTTTTTTCCTCCCTAGGCTTTTATCTTGTACTATCATTTGAGACATAGTTCTGTTTCCTCATTTTGCTTGTCCCTCTACATTTGTTTCTATGTGTTAATCAAAACAGCTATTTCTTCCAGTTTTAAAGGGGTGACCCTATATGGGAGGTGAATCTTACTATTTAACAATGCCTTAGCTCTTGGTTATCTCTCAAATTGTCTCTCTGATTGTTTCAGGCCCCTGAACCCCAGAAATGCATTCCTTCCCTTCACCAAAGCATGGCACTCAGGGTAATCCCCTGTGTGGGCTTCATGTGTCCTCTGGCTTTGGGGTGGTTGGTGTAAGGGGCAGGGTGTTTACCTGCTGTTTCTGGTGTGGCCGTGGCAGTGGTGTGGGTAGATGGGACACTCACCTGCCACCTCTGGTGGGGCTGCAGCTATGGCACAGGGAGGCAGGGCACTTGCCCACTGCCTCTGACATGACAGCATTAGTGGTGTGGGGGTTATGTTTGAGCCAAGGAAGCTGCTAGGTGGGGTGGATGTTTCCCTGCCACACCTGACAGCAGTGCAGGGGGGCAGCACTAGCTGGTTAGAGTTAGAGTACAAAAGTAGTTGCCACCAGCCTTGGTGCTAAAAAGGTAGTGGGAACAGGTAAAAAAAAGATGCCCACCATAATTTTTGTCCCTGGGGAGACTCCCTGTAGGATTTTGCCCTCTCGTAGATGTTTTTAAGACTAACAACTGAATTTCCTTCACATGTGGACTTGACTTTTCAAACTGTTGCTTTTGCACTGGATCCCAGGATGAGTGATTCTGCATATGAGCCCTTTAAGAGTGGACTTTCTATTCTGTTCAACTCTGGTTCTCTTGGATACAATCCTGTTAATTTTCAAAACCAGACATTTTGGAAGCTCATCCCTCCAGTGCAGGTCTCAAGGGTTGGTTGGGGTGCCTGAAGTGGAGCAGAAATCCCTCACTCCTCATGGAGAAGTTCTGTGTTTGTAAGATCCCTCATGCTTGTGGTTCACCATGACCAGTGTGGGTTTTGAGGAGATTGCATGTGTGCCTCTCCTATCTGTTTTGATATTGCCCTTTTATCTTTTGTTGTCAAGGAGCTGTTCAACTAGTTCCCAGGGTTTTTTCTCCTCCATTTATTTATTTTTCTTAAATTAACATATAATGTATTATTTGTTTCAGGGGTACAGGTCTGTGATTTATCAGTCTTATGCAACACCCAGCACACACCACAACACATACCCTCCCCAATGTCCATCACCCAGCCACACCATCCCTCCTACCTGCCTCCACTCCAGCAACACTCAGTTTGTTTTCTGAGATTAAGTGTCTCTTATGGTTTGTCTCCCTTTCTGGTTTTATCTTGTTTCATTTTTTCCTCTCTTCCTCTATGATCCTCTACCTTGTTTCTCAAATTCCACATGAAGTGAGATCATGTGATAATTGTCTTTCTCTGATTGACTTATTTTGCTCAGCATAATACCCTCTAGTTCCATCCACGTCATTGTACATCACAAGATTTCAGTTTAAAAATTTTTTTAAAAAAATATTTTATTTATTTGATAGAGAGAGAGACAGCCAGAGAAGGAACTCAAGCAGGGGGAGAGGGAAAGAGAGAAGCAGGCTTCCTGTGGAGCAGGGAGCCCAATGTGGGGCTTGATCCCAGGACTCTGGAATTATGAGCTAAGCCGAAGGCAGACGCTTAATGACTGAGCCACCCAGGCACCCCAAGATTTCACCTTTTTGATGACTGAGTACTATTCCATTGGGTGTCTTCTTTATCTATTCATCTGTTGAATGACATCTGGGCTCTTTCCATAGTTTGGCTGTTGTGGATATTGCTGCTGTAAACACTGGGGTGTATGTGCTCCTTTGGATTACTGCATTTGTATCTTTGGGGTAAATACCCAGTAGTGCAATTGGTGGGCTATAATAGCGTAGCTAGCTCTAATTCTAACTTTTTGAGGAATCTCCATACTGTTTTCCAGAGTGGCTGCACCAGCTTGCATTCCTACCAACAGTGTAGGAGGGTTCCCTTTTCTCCACATCCTTGCCAACATCTGTCATTTCCCGACTTGTTAATTTTAGCCATTCTGACTGGTGTACGGTGGTATCTCATGGTGGGTTTGATCTGTATTTCCCTGAAGGTAAGTGATTTTGAACATTTTTTCATGTGTCTGTTGGGCATCTGGATGTCTTCTTTGCAGAAATGTCTGTTCATATCTTCTGCTCAATCATTTCTTGATTGGATTATTTGTTACTTGGGGGTTGAGTTTGATAAGTTCTTTAGAGATTTTGGATACTAACCCTTTATCTGATATGTCATTTGCAAATATCTTCTCCCATTCTGTCAGTTGTCTTTTGGTTTTGTTGACTGTTTCCTTTGCTGTGAAAAGCTTTTGATCTTGATGAAGTCCCAATAGTTCATTTTTTCTCTTGCTTTCCTTGTCTTTGGCAATGTTTCTAGGAGGAAGATGCTGCAGCTGAGGTTGAGGAGGTGGTTGTCTGCATTCTCTCAAGGATTTTGATGGATTCCTGTCTCACATTTAGATCTTTCATCCATTTTGAGTTTATCTTTGTGTGTGGTGTTAAGAGAATGGTCCAGTTTCATTCTGCATGTGGCTGTCCAATTTTCCCAGCGCCATTTGTTGAAGAGACTGTTCTTTTTCCATTGGCTACTCTTTCCTGTTTTGTCGAAGATTAATTGACCATAGAGTTGATGATCCATTTCTGTGTTCTCTGTTCTGTTCCATCGATCTATGTGTCTGTTTTTGTGCCAGCACCATATTGTGTTGATGGTCACAGCTTTGTACTAGAGCTTGAGTTCAGACATTGTGATGCCTCCAGCTTTGGTTTTGTTTTTCAACATTCCTCTGGCTATTCGGGGTCCTTTCTTGTTCCATACAAATTTTAAGATTATTTGTTTCAGCTCTGCAAAAAAAGTTGATGGTATTTTGATAGAGATTACACTGAATGTATAGATCGCTCTAGGTAGCACAGACATTTTTTTTAAATTTAATTTAAATTTTTATAAACATATAATATATTTTTATCCCCAGGGGTACAGGTCTGTGAATCGCCAGGTTTATACACTTCACAGCACTCACCATAGCACATACCCTCCCCCATGTCCATAACCCCACACCCGCTTCCAACCCCCCTCCCCCCATCAACCCTCAGTTTGTTTTGTGAGATTAAGAGTCACTTATGGTTTGTCTCCCTCCCAATCCCATCTTGTTTCATTTACTCTTCTCCTACCCCCTTAACCCCCCATGTTGCATCTCCACTTCCTCATATCAGGGAGATCATATGATAGTTGTCTGTCTCCGATTGACTTATTTCGG
Organism: Enhydra lutris kenyoni; assembly: GCF_002288905.1. Taxonomy (NCBI): domain Eukaryota; kingdom Metazoa; phylum Chordata; class Mammalia; order Carnivora; family Mustelidae; genus Enhydra; species Enhydra lutris. The sequence goes on along the minus strand of NW_019154086.1, from coordinate 42,087,270 downwards.
GTAGCACAGACATTTTAACAATATTTGTTCTTCCAATCCATTTTTTGGTTTATTCTTAATATCTTGATAGCATTGCTTTTTAAAAATGATGAAAAAAAATCACACTTTTGTATATGAAAAAGTGCCCAAAAGGAATATGGATGTTTGAGCTTCCATTTTGCCATGGATAAGACACTGAGTCTTTATTCTTATGTATTATTGGCATAATAATGCCAAATTTCATATTTCAAAGAATCTATGTGAAGATTGAAAGAGAAAGGCCTGCAAACCCCATAAGGACAGCTTCCTCCAATCTGTGTCTGGGGAATTGTACAGTTCTGGCACAGTAGATGATTAATAAGCACTTGATGAATATTTCACAGTTGAATAAAGGCCTTTTTAAAGCATATTGGAAAGAACACTTTTCTTTTGCAATTTTCTAGCTTGCTTAGTTTGATTACTTCTGTGTTCTGTTTAGATTACTTGGTGATCATTTCTGAGCTAATAGTATAAACAATTTCTGCAATTTTAACACAATACTTTTCCTCCAGTGGAAGAGTACATTAAAATCTTTCTTGTCTACAAATTTTAGGCAAGTTTTAGGCAGTTTGAAAACAGTAAGTCTGGGGTACACCTGGGTGGCTCAGTCGTTAAGTGTCTGCTTTTGGCTCAGATCATGATCCTAGGGTCCTGGGATTGAGCCTGACTTCAAGCTCCCTGCTTGGCGGGAAGCCTGCTTCTCCCTCTCCCACTCCCCCTGCTTTTATTCCCTCTCTCACTGTACTTCTCTCTCTGTGTCAAATAAATAAAATCTAAACAAAAATAAAAAAAACAGTGAATCTGTCTATAAGAAGATGAAAGAATTCCCCATCTGTCAATGTTTATTTCTCTAGGTCTTGAAAAATAAACAAATAAAGGTTTACAGAAAACCATAAAGCTACAGACACATTAAAATTTCATCAAAAGAGAAATTTTAACTCTTGGAAAAACAGGACAGAAACAAGTGGTATTTATTTGGGGTATAAACCATTAGAATGAGGCAATGAAACAAAATAATAGCAAAACCCAAAAACCTTACGTGGTCTATGCTAAAGAGTTTTTCACAAGAAAAGTAAAGTGGTGCATGAGCCCACTCACTATAGAGTTCTCAACAACCTTGAGAACTGAGAAAAAAAATTTCCTTTGCTGTTTTTCATGGCAGATTCAAGAGAATTGAAACGTACTATAAAAAAATAACAATGACCAACTAAACAAAATGTGTAACAACCATATTTCAGGAAAGAACTACTAACTAGTGATTCTGATTTCAAGGTAAAGCATGTCTGTTGTGAAAGATGTTAAGTTATGCAGATGAACTGATAAACACAGAGGACCTTAAAGGAGAAAGTAACTGGTTTCTCTGTTAACATGAGAAAAATTAGTAAACTCATTAAAGAATGGAGGCATGGTGATACTCTTTATTGTTTATATTAAAGAAATGTTAGATTGACTGTAGCCAGTATGATTATCTTCCTGACCAAGCAAATTGGGGGACATAGGCACAGTCTGAGCCATGTGAAGATACTCTTTGCACGTATAACTATAATTCTTCCTCAGTTGGGAAAAAAGAGTAGTGATTTATAACAAACCTGAGTGATGCAATACTGCGCCTTCCTACCTGGGATTTAGAGAATTCTGGAACAAGTTAAATAGAAGTTTATAAAAATAAAGTAAAAAGAAATCATGTCAAAACTGGTTAAATCCTCTAGTGTATTAAAAAACTACAGCAAATGCCAGAAGAAATATAAGAAGTTCATCAAAGAAAGAAAAAGATAAAACTTTGGACTAAGGTTTGAAAGGGAAAAAAGAAGCCAAAAGAAATTTTCAAGTAAGTCTAACAAAATCAACACTTGGAAGATAATTCTTGTCAGAAAAAAAAGGTACATTTAAAAATAAATTTTTGATGTTCGTTTTCCCATAAAATGAATCCTATGAGAGTGCACATGGTTCCCATATATAGGGTAGGTAGATTTGATGAAAACATGAGTTTCATTAACATCTGGGAAACCTAAATCACACTTAGGAAGCAACAGTTGGCATTGGTCTCTAGAGAACAAATTCTGGGAAATGTATTATCTTATACTCATGGAGAAAGCAGAAATAAATTGTTAGGGGAAGAGCCTCAAATTCTGTTATCTATGTTGAAGTCCCCTGGCAACAGATGCTCAGAGGAAAAGAGAAAGAAGTTATTTGAAACTGCAACTAGACAAGGATGATACAAAGGGTGGAAATGAAAGGAAAAATAGATTTAGAATCCCATATATTGCAAATATGTTTAAATGAAGACATATACAAACAGTTTGTTATTAAAGCATTTGAATCAGATGAAAAAGTATATGTGAATGTATTTTGAAAATTTACTGAGCCAAGACATATTTGGACTCCTCGTAGTATAATCTGAAGCTGAATTCCTTGTTGCACTAATAAGGACCAAAGAAAATGTTTATTTCTCCTTTATTACCCTGTTAGTTCTTTCTCTCCTCATTTAACATTATCTCTAAGATAATGTGGCTAGTTAATAAAAATGTAGATTAAAATGTAGGTGAAAAATAATGTGACACTTTCCCCAGCTACTTACATGCTACAGTAGTAGCCCAGTATGGTAAAAGGGTTTTGTTTGGATTCTGCCATTAACTTATGTTATATAAACAAGGTTTTGTTTTGTTTATAAAAATGAAGTATAGCATCCATTGGGTCTGAAACTTAGACTCCTCCACAAATTCAGTTATATGTATTTTATATATTCATATAGAACTACAATGTCTTTTCCCTTATTTTTTAAAAGTTCTGGTCAAAAGAATCACAGTGTAAGTATATGACAAATTTCTTTTTGAACTAGCTTATTAAAATGTAATGTTGCATTAAAGTGGTATATATTTACTGTTTGCTTTGCTATCTCTCTCTGCAGTACTCATGATGTATTCTAAAATTTTCGCAAAGAAACTGTATTAGTTAAGAGTAATTTATTGGATGGATACTGGAGTATCTTCCAAGCTCCACATGGAAATGCATTTGAGCCTCAATGTCTGTCTAGAATCATGATTTTCTAACCTGGCTGCCCCTTACCTTTAGTCTGATTTTTTTTTTTTTTTTTTTTTTTAAATATAGGCTCTAACCAAAGAGACTCTGATTTGATTATTCTGGTGTAGGGCCTAGAAATTAAGTACTGTAGTAACTTCTAGATGAACTGTGGTCCATATTCACGAGTAGATATGCAGTTTCTAGAAAAAGGGCAGTGGGGCAGATAATAGTAGAGCATCTAGATATAGAGGGATTACCTAGGGCTTTTACCTCTCTTTTCCATGCTGATACATGAAATAATTGGACATTTCAACAAAACTCCTCTAACTATATTTTTAGTAATATTTTTGAATGAATTTTTTACCTTGATAATGAAATTATTTTTTCTTTTAAACTTACTTAATTCTGTGTTTATCACTTTTCATGAAGACTTTTCTTCTTTTGTGCAGATGTATGCATCTGCCACTTGGTGGCACCCATCTTGTTTTTGAACCTTAGTTTATCTGAGGGAAGGGGCTGAGAGAGGGGGATGGAAGGATAGAGAAGAAAAGGTGTGGGTGTTAGATGTATGTGATAGATTTTTCTAACTATGTAGTAGAGAGCTACAAGAACTACAAGAGTGATAGAGCCTCTCTAAAACTAGATTCACTGATTATTAAGCAAGAATTTCATCACCTTCGATGTTGATGCTTCTGTGACTTAAAGTGTTATCACCTGTTTCCTTCTGTTCTTGAAACTAGTCATTTATGACTCCCCCCCAATCATTAAAAATATATTCATGTTTAGGTTTTCAAAGCATCTGAAGCTACCAATTGTCCAATCAGGAAGAAACAGACAAATATAATGTCCTGGTGGAAGTTCTGTGTTGCTTGTTTGTTTGCTAGAGGTGTGTTTTATCCCCTGTATCTCTGCCTTTATCACTCAGATACTGGGGCTTTGCCGAAGAGGAGGGTTTTGTCTCTTAAAAAAACAAACAAAAAAAAAAACATTGGCAAATAGCTGATTTTGACTTTAGTTTGGTCTGTGCCAATTCATAGTAAAAATCATCATATCACAGCAGATTAGCACTCCCTACAATGCCCCTACTTCTCAAAACCACTGGATTTTTGTTATGATAAACAGTCCATGCTGGTTAGAACTGCAGCCTTTTGTAGACAACTTCAATGCACTGAAACCTTTTGGGAATCTGGATGGGAATCTGACACACCTTGACTAATAGGTCTAATTATCATAATTTGGGGCAACTGTTAAACTAAGAGAATTACCACCACCATTAGGAGCCCATTGACACACACACACACACACACACACACACACACACACACACACCCCTTTATTTAAGAAACATTAACAGGATTTGAAGCATTTACATAAAAGGCACACATATTTTCTACAGTCTTAGTCTACTAAAATTAAAATTAATTAAGAAAATAACATGAAAATAGTAAACAGTGTCTGTCCCTATGAAATCCAGAGTGATGTTAATGCTGCTTGTATAGGATGCAGTATTGTGTAATTAGATAACAGACTTTGTGTTTAGATGGTTCCAGGTTCAGATTTCAACTCTATCCCCAGGCAACGTTGGGAAAGGTACATAATGTTTCTGAAACTCAATTCTTTCATTGAAGAATGGTGTTACGGTTTTTCATAAGATTGTTGTATAGTTTAGATGGGCTACAGAATGTGGCTAGGAGGTAGCACTGGGCTGGGAGACTTTTTATATCATATTTCTCTAGCAGCAGTCTGATGCCTAATCTGACCTCAAAGTTCCTCTGTATAGTCTCTAGGAGAGATAGTTACAGGAATCATTTTTAAATGAATTTTGTTGAGATAATAGTAGATACACATGCAGTTGTAAAAAAATAATTTAGATAAATCCTTAAATACTTCACTCATTTTTTAAAAAGTAGTATAATACCACATCCGTGATATTGACATTGATACAATTTATCTTACTTAAATTTCTCCAGCTTTACTTACAGGTGTGTGTGTGTGTGTGTGTGTGTGTGTGTGTGTGTTGTGTGGGGGATTAGGTATATAATTTTATCAGCATTGTAGGTGTGTATATCCAGTAACACAGTCTTGATACTGAACATTCCATTATCACAAGTATCCCTCATATTGCCCCTGTATAACCCTGCCCACCTCCTTCCAGTTGAACCATATACCTTTTCCCCCCTCACAAACACTAGAAGCCAGGGATCTAATGTCCATTTCTAAAACTTCATTTTTTGAAAAGTGTTGTAAAAATGGAATCATGCAGTGTGTGTTCTTTGGGGATATTGGCTTTTGGGAACCTTTATTTACTCAATCTAATTCCCTGGAAATACATCAAAGGCACATGCATCCATGGTTCTTTTTATTGCTGAGTAATATTACATGTTCTGCATGTACCACACCATTTGCTCTTAACTACTCATCTATTTTTTTAGTCTTTTTTCCCTTAAAGATTTTATTGATTTATCTGAGAACATATGCGTGTGCATCGAGAGAGAAAGAGAGAGAGAGAGAGAACACACAGAGCGAGAGGGAGAAGCAGGCTCCCTGCTGAGCAAGGAGCCCCATGTGGGGCTCAATCCAAGGATCCTGGGATCACGCCCTAAACCTAAGGCAGACACTTAATTGACTGAGCCACCCAGGCGCCCCAACTATTCATCTGTTGAAGGACATCTGAGCTAGTTTCAGTTTTTGGCTGTTATGAATAAAGATTCTATGACTTTTGTGTGAACATACTTTTGTTTCTTTGCCATAAATGCCCTAGATGCTGTGATAGTTGTATGTTTTGTTCTGAGAAACTGCCAAGTTTTTCCAGAGTGTCTATATCATTTTATATACAATGTAAATTTATCAGTGATACAGTGTCTCCTGATCTCCGCCAACATTTCTTTTTTCTTTTTTTAAAGATTTTATATATTTATTTGAGAGAGAGGAAGCCAGAGACAGAGCATGAGCAGAGGGAGAGGGGGAAGAAGGAGAGGAAGTAGCAGATTACCTGTTGAGTAGGGAGCCTGACATGGGACTTTATCCCAGGACCCCTGGATCATGATCTGAGCTGAAGGTGGATGCTTAATTGACTGAGCCACCCAGGTGCTCCCTTTTCCAACATTTCATGTGATAACCATTTTTATTTTGGGCATTCTAATAGGTATATAATAATATCTTATGGTAGTTTTAATTTGCATTTCCTAGTGCTAATGATGTTGAACATCTATCTTTTCATAAGTTTACTTGCCATCTGTATATTTTCAGTGGAGTATCTGCTCATGTCTTTTATCATTTTCTGATTGTATTCTTTTTCTACTGTTGAGTTTTGAAACTTCTTTATGTATTCTATGGTTCTTTGTTGAATATGTGGTTCCCAAATATTTTCTGTCTGTACTTGTCTTTTTATCCTCTTCCTTCTGCTTACCATTGGGCTAATTTTGCCCCTTTTTATCTAATTTCTTATCAGATATATGATTTTTAAATATTTTCTCCCATTCAGTAGGTTACCTTTTCATTTTGTTAATGGTTTCCTTTGCTGTGCAGAAGCTCTATAGTTTGATGTAGTCCCACCTATTTATTTTTATTTATTTATTTTTAAAGGTCTATTTATTTATTTATTTGACAGAGAGAAAGAATGACAGTGAGAGAGGGAAACGAGCAGGAGGAGTGGGAGAGGGAGAAGCAGGCTTCCCGCTGAGCAGGAAGCCCTAAGCGGCTCAATCCCAGGACCCTGGGATCATGACCTGAGCAGAGGCAGCCACTTAACAACTGAGCCACTCAGGCGGCCCCTCCCCCACCACTTGTTTGTTTGTTTGTTTGTTTTCTTTTGGTGTCAAAGGATAACCAAGACGAATGTCAAAAGCTTGCCACTAATGTTTTCTTCTAGGAGTTTTACAGTTTCAGGTCTTACATTCGAGACATTAATCTATCTTCAGTTAATTTTTGTATATGGTGTAATACTGTGGTTCAATTTTATTCTTTTTTTATGTAGCTGTCCAGTTTTCCTAGCATCATTTATTGCAGAAACTGTCCATTTTTATTCTTGGCTTCCTTGTCATAAATTAATTGACCTTATTTGTGTGAGTGTGTTTCTTGGCTCTGTATTTTGTACCATTGATCTATGTGTCTCTTTTTATGACAATACCATAGTATTTTAGCAAGTGATTTTTTAAATTATTGAATGCAATGTAAATTAAATTAATCTATGAGTACCTAAAATAATGGTGAGGTGTTATAATAAAGAATATAATATGCAGAATATATAGAATTCACATGCTATCATGTTCTTAATCCTAACTCTATAACTTTAATTTAAATATTTAAAAACCTGATCTTTAAATGATTTTTCTAATGATCTAACTTGTGATTGGTAGCTCACAACTAAAATGAAGGATGTCATCAATGGACAAGGAAATTTAAAAAAAGAATGGATTGTTTTAATTTAACATAATTATTTTTCTAAAACTAACAGCAATATTGTGAAGCCACTAATTTGCACAAACTATTTTTTATAATACTTTTAATTATTTGTAAACTCACTAGAGAAAAATGCACATATGTATTCATGTATATTATTGGAACTTGCAATGGAAGTTTTAATTTGTATGGCCACATTTTAGTGAGGAATATGGAAAATTTCATAACTTACCTAACATCCAGTATGTAACATGTGATTGAAGTGGTATTCAGACGTGCATTTGCTACATTTCAAAGCTTATGGTTTCCCATTCTAGACCAAATGACAAAGATTTAGCTTGCTCCAATGTGTAAAGTGATATTGTCCTGTGATCAGGACTGGCTTCATGGGCCTGGGAACTATGCAGTAATAAAGGGCCTTGTGCTTGGTTTAATGTACTGCTACTGCCATCTTGAAATTTTACTGGCATTTGAATAAGTGACACTGCATTTTGGTTTGCATTGGGCCCAGCAAATTATGCAGCTGGTCCTGCTCCTGGAAAATATCTCAACTTTTAACACTCTTCATGTTTGAAGACACAATAAAACCAATCCTAATCAATAAGCAAGATCATTTTGGACAATTTTGAGACTGATTTCTTCTCATGATTGGTAAAATAGCTTCATCTCTCAGATATCAGTTATCTCTTTCCTATGAGAATGGTACTCATTGACCTTGAATGTGCAGTACTCACTTGTGGCTGAAGTGCTCTTCACCAATAGTGATGCTTCTGGAGTTCTTCAAAGAAAGATATCCTGCTGGGAATGGATGTCCCTTCATTTGGCTTAAGCAAACTTCCTAGCAAACTGTAGGTTTTGGAACAAAAGTAACTTCCTCTGGTTTACTGAAGGGATACTTTGACCCTTCTTTAAATTGATCTTCAAAATACTAAATCTGTGGATGTGGGGAGTAGGGGAGAGAAAGAGAGTGAGATAGACAATAACACTGTGGATAGACTTTGTCTCCCACCTGGAAAGAATATATTGTTCTCTCATTGTGTTCCTATAGAACTTTATGTAAATCTTATTAATTTCCCTTAGGAGTTGTTATTGGTTTAAATGTGTTTGTCCTTAAGTAGTGAAATACAGTCTTGTTCATCTTTTTTTATTTTTGGACCCCTACAATTTAGTAAAATTTTAATAAAATTTTTGAAGAAATGAAGTGCCAAATTTCCCTTGTAGTCATATTTTGGCAATTATATATCTCAATTGTAATTATGCAATTTTCAGGTGAGGGAAAACTTCCCCAAACTAAAACTTAATGCCCCAAATGGATACATATATGCTTCATTACCTAAAAGCAGTATTTCCAATTAGTTTCTACCTCTGGGTTTTATTTTCCCAATGTGATTTAGCTAATGTTTTAGCTAAAGAGAAAGTGAGCCTCTGATTAAACCAGTGTCCTAGCATAAGACAAAGTGAACCATTATTAACATAAATCTTTCTCCAATAGCATTTGACAAAATTCACTGCTAATTATTTAGCCAGCTACAGATGTACTTGTCAAGTAGTGGGATCATAAAGATTCTTTTTGTCTTTTTCTTCATTTGATTTTCTTTTTCCTGAAATATGGCAATATGGCATTTACATATTAATTATGAGCTTCTATTGATACTGTGCAACTCAGGATATGCTTTTTGTAGAAAAGAGCAATTTCTTTTACATTAAAAAAAGAAAAAAATATATATATATTTCAGGAATCATAAGGTCATACCAATTACTCAAAACCTAGTGACTGCTAATAAAGATTTGAAGCAAGTATAGAAATGCCAATATTACCCCAATTACTTCAGAGTATAAAGTATGATAGAACAAGTCCCAACTTATTTATTTATTTATTTTTTTAAGGTCATAACAGGCACATGTTGAAGCCAGCGTACAAAGGCTAAGAAGAGCCAGTTGCGAGCATCTCTTTCCAACTCTGCATTCTGTGACATCACATTGATAGACTGAAATCAGCTCTCATGGGAATATGTTCACCAAGGTAATCATCAATCACTATAAACAAAGGTCTTTTATTTTCCTGGAAAGCCAATGATTGGACATTTACCAGCAGACTGCTGATTTTGGTCCCGATTCCATAATAGGAATATTATAAGAAGAGAAAATTACAGACTAAAATCACTCGTGAACACAGGTGTAAATATCTTTAACAGAACTAATATAACTAAGCAAAAACAAACCAAACATTATGATTGTCATCCCAAGTCAATCAATGTGACTCACTACCCTATCATAATAAGGAGAAAATCACAGTACCTTATCACCAGATGCATAAAAGTCATATATAATTAAATTTAAGTTGGTAAAAATCTCAGCAATTTAGAAATAGAGTTAAACTTTTTCAGTCTCACTAAGAGTAGCTGCCAAGAACCTAGAGCTAACTATATATGAATGAAATACCAAAAAATTTTCCCTTAAGGAAAGTTGGAAACAAAGCAAAGAAGTCTACTGCCAATACTTTTATTCGCCATAATATGGGAGGCCCTATCCAATTCAAAAAAGCAAGAAAAAAAAGCAAATCCATAGATTGGGAACTGTAAAGTATTATTTTTATTGACTAATGACAATTATATGTATAAAAAACTCAAAAGACTCTACAAAGAAACTATTAAAACTAATAAGTAAATTTATCAAGATGATAGTATACAAATTAATATACACAAAATGATTTGTATTTCCATATACTAGAAACAAAAATTAGAAAATTTAATTTAAAAGATGCCATGTACAACAGCACCAAAACAATTATCACCAAAAATCAAATATCTAATAAAACAAGGAAATGAAAAACACATAAAATCTCTGTTCTGGTAAATATAAAACCTACGTGAGAGAAATAAAGACCTACATAAAAGACAGATATACCATGTTCCCAGATTGGATGTTCTAATATTGTTAAAGTATCATTTCTCCTCAAATTGATCTGTGGGTTCAATGAAATTCCAAACAAAAATCCCAACTCTTGGGGTCCATTATCAAAGGAATGAGACTGAGACAAAGTGAAAGTTATGCAAAGCTTTATTCTATGCCAAGCATTAGAAGTCAGACTGACCGGCCAGGGCTGCCTCCGAAGAGAGCGACCCTGTCCTGATCTCACAGGCTGGTTTTACAGAGCATAACTGCAGACCTCAAGGTACGTGGCTTCTATTCTTAGGGTGTTTACTCCCAGAATTGAAACCCGGAACCATACCAGGAACTACTGGCTCGTTTATTCCTGGAATGAAGTCCATGGATATAAACAACGATATGGCTACCTAGGCAATATGGAGTCACTCTGGCTAAGCAGGCCCTAATAGTTAAACAGGTTTTAATATTAAATCGGCCCTAACACCAACGAGTTATTTTTGTTTGTTTTTGTGGAAAATGCAGCATAGCCAGAAACCTCTAAGTCTTTATCTGTGACTTTTTAGACTATTCACATGCTATTCATTAATACATTAAATGTTAATTTAAAAAAATTCTCTGTATAACCCCAATTTTCTTGCCATGTGGCAACTAGATAGTCCAGAAGAGAGCCTGAGGTGTGAACTTGAGGAACATCAGCATTTAAGGGATAGACACAGGAGGAAGTCTAAGAGACAGAATAAATGAGAGGTGGGGAATCAACTCCAGATATTGGGTTATCTGGAAACCAAATGAAAGGGAAGAGTTCAAAAATCAGCACCAAATGCCCAGAGCAGTCAAGTAAGGTAAGGTCTAAAAGTATCTTTTGCTTTTTCCACCATAAGAAAATGGTGGAAATGAAGGAGAATCACAGTGAACTGGGTTGTAAATAGAAGGTAAGGAAGTGGAGAAAGAGAATATTCAAGTTTATATATGAAAGAACAACAAAATTTTAGAGGTAGATATATGATTGAAGGGAATTTGAGGAAAATAAGAAATGCTATTTAAATACTGATAAAAAGTATTTTTGAGAGTAGTTCCTAAACTTGACTATACATGAAAATCACCTGGAGAACTTTGAAAAATTCCTGTGTGTATGTGGGGGCAGAAGGCAGATGGGAAATTTCTATGCCATGAACTTAAAATTGCTCTTAAGAAAAATCTATTAAAAAAAAGTCCAGAACCCAGGCTGTATCTTCGATGAATGAAATAAATCTCTGGAGATAGGTCCAAAGCATCAACAGCTTCTTAAGCTCTCAAGGGATTCCAATGTGTAGATAAGTCTGAGAGCCACTGCACTATTCTAGTACTTCTCATACTTGAGTGACAAAATTACCTGAGAATTTTTTAAAACAGATAGTCTAGAGTAGAACCTATGAATTTGTCTTGTTAAGAAACTCCCAGATTACATTAATGTTGCTGATTCAAAGACCACACTTTGAATAACATTCTGCTCTAGAGAGGGAGATTGAAGATAAAGGAGAGAAAGGAGTCATTGAGTGGGTAGGATGATTTGAGAGGGTGAAAGCATCCAGAACACCAGTTGTTTGGTTGCCTTTTTGATGGGAAAGAAAAGTAGGTGCCTCTTCTTTTGTAACCAGACCAAAACAAAAAAGTATGACTTTGAATTCAAATGAATTTGTTGATGGAAAAGTAGGGAGTTAAGGAAGGTCTGCTTTGATGACTTCAAGCATTTTACACTAGTACTAGTGGTATAGGATGGTCACATGTACCTGATACATATATAGTCATGAAGTGACCATCTACAACAATTTCTGATGTTGTGTCCAAATTAAATTCCAGACAGTGACATCCAGGTTATATTGGTATACGTAACTAGGATGTATTAGGCCAAGAAGTGTGTGCAGTTATAACCATATTGATTCTAGCATTTGTTTTTCTCACATAAAAACCAAGAAAGCAGTGGTATACTACCAGTGTGTTCCATATCTGCACAAAAACAAAGGTGACTCTTTTGCCTAGACAAAGGATAGTCATTCAGTAGACTCTTGGTTATAAATGTATGGAATCCACACTAGGCCAAACTAATCCAAAACCCAACTTCTCTAGTCATCTGGGAGTTTCAGTACCGATAATTGTCCAAAATTATCCTGAAAATTTGCTCATGGAACAGATGCCTACTGATCCAATTGCATAGCTAGGAATGATGATTCCTACATGATGGTTGTGGAACAGTTCTGAGAACACAGTCATTCAAAGATAGAAATGGCCAGCAAAGTTGACACTCAGATGCACATTCAAAGGCAATAAATATCAAAGTTCTTGGTAGAGATGGAAAGGTTCCCAGTGATGATTCCTGTGAGCTGACATAATTGCTATGGTTTTATTAAATCAATGATGCATTCTATAGGATGTACCTGAAGACCCCCAGCCATGATGCTTGAAGATAGGGCCATTTGGATGATGCCAGTGATCCTCTAAAACGTTCAGTAGGCCTTCATAATCTTCTCAACTTGGTCCCTTCAGCAGGTCAGAGAAATCTAGCTGAAATTTATTCTAATGCAAAATTTTTCCAAGTCCCCCTCAGCAGTAGCAGTAGCTTCACCTGGGAACTTGTTAGAAATGCAAATTATTACCAAGACTTATGGAATCAGATACTTTGGGGTTGGGGTGCAGCACTCTGAGTTTTAATAATCCCTCCAGATGATTCTGATGCATGCTAAATTTTGAGGACCACTATTGTAATGAATGGCCAGAAGTTAATAACCAGGAGCACTGGGGTTTCCCAAAAATGGTAGCATTCACCTCTCCATGAATTATTATGGTGGATGACTTGGAAGATATTTTCTAGCATCATCTACTTTTCTCAGAAAGTGATAGGGTGTCATATCTACATACATAGTTGGTGAGACTAACAGGTAATATATTTTTATGCACAATAACATCTTATTTTGAAGTACAATTTTAAATTCTTGTCAGCTTGTTCTCAAACTCTATTGGACTGGTTCTGTAAGGCAATTAAAAATCTCATTTGTTCCCTATCAAATGTATTCATTGGTTGATAATTTTGTGAGTATATGTGAGTCCCACATATTTACATATTCAACAGTTGAGAAAAATGAGGCACCCAGTTAATGCTGCTTCTCAGCAGTTTCACTTTCAAAAAACAAATACAACAACAAACCCACTCTAGTTCACATAGCTGTTATTTTCAATAACTGATAGAAATCAAATACTCTTTAAAGTATCAATAACAATAACAATAATACTTAACTCAAATACCTGCTGGCTCAGTAGCTTCCTACCAGGTATTAGCAGAATGTCCCTATTTTCCCAGCCACTCCTTGTAATGTTATCGAGTCATGCCAGACAATACTCCATGTGTTTTCAGAAACAGTCTTTCCCTGTTAGTTCCCCCAGTGTATGCTGTTCTCTGATTCTTGTGCTCTTGCTTCCATTTCTATCTCTAAAATCATCTGAGGAGGGGCACCTGGGTGGCTCAGTGGGTTAAAGCCTCTGCCTTCGGCTCAGGTCATGATCCCAGGGACCTGGGATCGAGCCCCGCATAGGGCTCTTTGCTCGGCAGGGAGCCTGCTTCCTCCTCTCTCTCTGCCTGCCTCTCTGCCTACTTGTGATCTCTGTCTGTCAAATAAATAAATAAAAAATCTTAAAAAAAAATCATCTGAGGAAACTTCAGCTATGCCATAACCTGTTATAGGAATGTTGATGTTCATACCAAGGACACTCATTGGGTGTAGGTGCTGTCAGAGCTCCTAGTCCTCACGGTGCTAGAAGAGCATCACATCATCTATAAAAGTAGAGCTAAACTTTGTTCCTCAAACAATTTCACCTGTGTCAGAATGCCTGCATGGTCTCTTCTAGATCAATTTTACCAGCTTCTGACCCCTAATTATTACCATTATTATTAATGGTCAATTAATTGTGACATTATACAACATTCAATTGTAGGGGGGTGGAATAAAAAAAAAGACTATAGTATTTTGCAGTGACTCCCATAAGGAAGTTGAGTCTATTTTTCTATTCCTTGAATTTGGACTTGGCTATGTGACTTGCTTTGGCTAATGGGATGTTAGTAAGTATAACTGAAGCATAGGCTTGAAATGAGCTTGAACGTTTAAGTTTGTTTTCTTGATGCTTTTGTAACATAGTATGTGTAGAAGCTTTGGCTAGCCTCCTAGACAAAGAAAAATATACGTATTTTTCTTTGTACTTGTTTCTCCTATTGCCTCTGACAACAGCTAAGCATATGAATGAGGCCATCTGGGATGATGCAGTCCCCAGCCAATCTGTTGACTGACTGCACATGCAAGAGTGTGAGCCAGGTCTTGACCTGGGGAACTGTACAGCAGAATCCTAGGGTAAATAAGATACCACTTTAAGTTCCTAAATTTTGTTGTGGTTTATTATGCAGAAAAAATTATACAAATAATTTTAGTGAAATAAAACTTTATTTGAATATTCTCAGTGAAAGTTGTTTAATTTTGCTGAAAGCTTGCAAAATTTATGACCAGAGTTCAAAGTACATGTAATCCTAGAATGAAAATGAAAAATAAATGTAATTAGGTTGGTTTAATAGTAAAAACAGGTGCAGATATGAGGCATGAGAGTGATTTTAGGATCCTGTGTTATAATAACATGATTATAAAACATATTAAAGCAGAATTCTGAGGATCAGACCTATGAGGAACTCCCAACTTCTAAGGGAATAAGAATGAATGACTACTCCCAAACACACCAAAATAATAAAGTTGAATATAAAGGCCCTTAGAGAACAGCGACTAATTCTACTTCATTTTATTTATATATTTTTCATCATATATACTCAATATAAAAAATTATAAGGATAAGGAAGAGAAAAAGTTATATTTTCAATCCCCATACAATCTACTGTTAATATTTTGATTCAAATTCTTTCCAGACATACAGAATTGGTATTAAAATGTGCTTATATCCTATTATTTTCACTGCATAATATGTCCTGAGTACTCATGCAATTAAAGTTCATTTACTGAACATTTAGTTTGAATCTTTAATGCTCTGTTTTAGAGCTAGCTCCTAATGTGTTTAATAAATCTCATACTTTAAATTTTAGGTTGTTTTAGCTTTTTTGAATTTATTAGAGTGATGTTTGCTACCTAGAGTATACATTGCTATTTATTAGAGCATGCATAATTATTTGTCTGCCTCTGTATTAGTTTTTCAGAAGAAATTAATGTATATGAAATAATATACACATTAAAAACTTTAACGGATATCTTCAGTTTGGTCCCTAAAAATTGTACCTGTAACTCATGACTGTCTGATTTACTAAACTTTCATGAACATTGAGAGTTTGTCATTGGAGAAAGAAAAGGGATATTTCATTTTTCTTTCTTTTTGCTTCCATTCATACGTTTTTGAAAATATTTTTTATGGTTATGGGTTATTTGTATTTCCTCTTTTATGGTTGTATGAATTTTTTTATATTCATTTTTCATTTTGGTTGGGAATTTAATATTTTTCTTCTCATTTAAATAAAATTTATACTAATATAAGGATATTATTCTTTGTCATACCTGGAGTATATATTTCCTTACTTTGTTGTTTTCTATTGAATATTTAATATTATAATTTGTTTTAGGGTACAGAAGTTTAAGAAATTCTAATTTAGTAGTCTGTTACTTTGTGATTTACTTACTTTAAAAATTCTTTTCCATGGGTGCTGTTTGTTCATTTATCTTTGGTCAGTAATTCAATATCTCCTTCCTTATAGTTCCTTTGGGTTTGTTCTGTTCTTTCACTTTTTAGAGATGAATACTTAGCTCATTAATTTTCTACTCTTCTTCTTTTCTTCATAAGTATTTATAGTTACACATTGCTGCTTAACTTTACTTGCATTCCAAAAGTTTTTATATCATATTTTAGTTATTACATAATTTGACATATTTTAAATTTTATTATATATTACTTTTTAATCCCTGAATTATATATACAAAATATTTTATTTTGTATATTTGTACAAAAAATATTTTATTTGTATATATATAAAATATTTTAAAATATCTTTCTTTTTTAATATAATTTATTATTTATTAACATATAATGTATTATTAGCCCCAGGGGTATAGGTCTGTGAAACGCCAGGTTTAGACACTTCATAGCACATACCTACCCCAATGTCCACAGCCCCATCACCCTTTCCCCCCCCCCCCCCCCCCCCCCCCGGCAACCCTCAGTTTGTTTTGTGAGATTAAGAGTCTCTTATGGTTTGTCTCCCTCCTGATCCCATCTCGTTTCATTTATTCTTTTCCTACCCCCAAGTCCCTCACATTTCCTCTCAACATCCTCATATCAGGGAGATCATAATTTTCTTTCTCTGATTGACTTACTTCGCTAAGCATAATACCTTCTAGTTCCATCCATGTCATTGCAAGTGGCAATATTTCATTCTTTTGATGTCTGCATAGTATTCCATTGTATGTATATACCACATCTTTATCCATTCATCTGTTGATGGACATCTAGTTTCTTTCCATAGTTTGGCTATTGTGGACATTGCTGCTATAAACATTCAGGTGCACGTGCCCCTTCGGATCACTACATTTGTATCTTTAGGGTAAATACTCAGTAGTGCAATTGCTGGGTGGTAGGGTAGCTCTATTTTCAACTTTTTGAGGATAAAATATGTTTCTTTATCAATTTCTAATTTAATGTTATTTGCTCTGACACCAAGGTCCAAGTGATACCAATTCCTGAAATTTGTTGAGACTTGTTTCTTGGATCCATAATGAAAATAATTATTTTAAAAACATTTGTTTGAGAACAACTTATATTATCTACTTGTTTATTGCAAAGTTCTACATGCATCCATTAAATCAACCTTGTTAATTTTTTTGTTCAAATTTTGGATAATTTTACTGAAGTTTCTGTCTCTTACACCGAGTAAAAATTGAAAGGGATGCATACATTTCCCACTATGATAATGAATTTACCATTCTCTAACTATATAACATTTTTCTCTATATTTTGAGGTTGATCTTAAGTGCATGAAATTTAAGAATTATTATTTTCTTTTGAATAGAACTTTTATTGTTATTTACTTATTTTCTCCCTACTAAGTTTTTTGACTTAAAATCAAAATTTTTTTGGTATTAACTTAGTTTTACTAGCTCTTGTGGTTAGTATTTTTCCATTATACTTTAAGCCATCTTTTCTTACTTCTCATTTTTTGTCATTATTTTAGATTAATTTCCTATTAAGAGCCTATGGATAGTTTAAAAATCTAATTTTCCCATTTTTTTAACTTGCAAGTTATATCTATAGTTTCCAAATTAAGAATGATTACTTTTTAAATGAAATGTACAAAAAGATACTTATAAAATTTTAAATTGTAGGAAATAACTAAGTTACAATGAACAAGCCATTTTGTTCTAGTTTTCAGCAATTTAGTCCTGTTTTTCATCAACTCAAAGGATTTCAACTTCAGTGGTCACATTTATAGGACACTCTAGTTTTTACATCCTTTGCAATGTGAACACTGAATCCATGATATGATTTTGGGGGCTTAGAACTAGACCCAAAAAGGACAATTTGCAGTTGATCTAGATGATTCTAGGAAAATTATTAGCAAAGGTGCAGTGGTAATCTCAGAAAATTCCCCTTTAAGCTAAATAGAATAAAAATAGACTCACAATGAGGAAACTTGATCCAGGCATCAGTGCTTTTATCTTAACATCAAGATCAAATGGAAACTGGATTCCAAATTTAATAGCACTGGTAGATAATTCCCTAATAAATCCAGCCCATCCTTTTGAAATCTTACCAATAACTACTTCTTCATCCAGAGACAATAACTGAAAGAAAAAAATATACAATCTTAGATAAAATCTCTAAAATAAAAAAACAGGTATTCCTATATCAATTTTAGTAATTAAATACGACCCATATAAGTTATAATCATGCTGATTGTATCCTGTAATAAATAGAATGTGCAATATAGACACATAATAGCTTGGAAAAACACTATAGACAATATCTACCTAAAAGGAGATTTTCAAATTGATTGTATACAACTGATTATATAGCTCACCCCTGAATAACACAGGGGTTAGGAGTGCTGACACCCCTGTACAGTTAAAAACCTGTGTATAGCTGTTGATTCCTCCAAAACTTAACTAATAGCCTACTGTTGACCAGAATGTCTTACTGATAACATAAAGTCTGTTAATAGATATCTTATATGTTATATATATTATATGCTGTATTTTTATAATAAAGCAAGCTAAAGAAAAGAAAATGTTATTAAGAAAATCATAAGAAAAAATCTTTATGGTGCTGCACATATATTTATTGGAAAAAATCTGCATGCAAATGGACCTATGCAGTTCAAACCTGTGGTGTTCAAAGGCCAACTATATATGATTTATATCGTATTTTATATATGATAGCATATATAAATTATATTAATATATATGCTTAATAAATGTAATTTCCTTAAATTTGATCTGAAAATCAACTTTACAAATGAAAACCACTAGCTTTTCAGCTCTTTTATACAGTTAACTCTTAAGAGATTTTAATTTTCTCTCTACTCATCTAAATTCCCTAGAGCATCACTTCTCATACCAACTATATTTATTTCTCAACATAAGGGACACTCATGTAAGTAGAAGACAGTAAATATATGATAATCCTACTGCCTGTCCGGTAATGAATGCCATGAGGGAAAATGTAGGGTGATGTAATGGAATACAGTAGGGAGATAACAGGCAGACTAAAAAAATTAGGAGAGGTGATTTTAGAGGAAGTCTCTTAGGCAAAGCACCATTTAATGAGATGTAGAGGATCAGTAGGAATTAGTGAACACAGGAGTAGGCAGAGTGACAGCATCCTAGAGTCAGCAACAGGTCCTGGAAAAGGCCCTGAGTTGGGAATGGAGGGTGGGAGCTAGTGGCTGAAAATGAGTGCGAAAAGAGAGGTTTGCAGAGATGGATCATACATAGCCTTGTAAGTAATGTTAAGGAATTTGGGTAAAGAAAAACATGGAAGAGTTTGATGTAACTTTGTCAAAATTTCCTCCGTGTTTTCATACCTGACAATACCATTCCCCCTCATCCACAGGAAAATATCTTATATTTTACATTGCAGAGAAAATAGAAGCTACTGGACAGGAACTTACTAAACTTCCAGAAGCTAACCCTAGAAATTTATCATATCTAATAACATAAACAGTCAATTAACACTGTATTTTGTATGTTATATGTACCATATAGTATATTTTTATAATAAAGTGAGAGAAAAGAAAATGTTAAGTCATAAGAGAAAATACATTTATATTAGTATATACATATTTATTGACAAAAATATAAATATAAGTGGACCTGTGTGGTATTGTATTTTGTCAACACTCCCTACTTCTTTCCTGTTATGATGAATGGACTATTTCGGTGCCCATATGAGGCTTTCCTACATGTGTGCTAGGTCCTATACCAAGCAAGAGAGAGGATTCATCAAATATTTAACTTCTGCTGTTTCTCCACACTTTCCCTCCCGTTTGGTTCCTTTTCTTTAAAATCTAAACATGCTAAGGACATATCTTTCATAAAAATACCTTCCATACCTGTGCCCCCTTCAGCCAGGGAAAGGAGTAGGGTAAAACAGTGAGGCAAGTCATATAAGTGTAAGTCAGTTTCTGTTGTTGTTTTTTCTTTTTTTTAAAGATTTTATTTATTTATTTGACAGAGAGAGATCACAAGTAGGCAGAGAGTCAGGCAGAGAGAGAGGGGGAAGCAGGCTCCCTGCTGAGCAGAGAGCCCAATGCTGTGCTCCATCCCAGGACCCTGACATCATGACTTGAGCCGAAGGCAGAGGCTTAACCCACTGAGCCACCCAGGCACCTCGTCAGTTTCTGTTTGAACTTAAATTTTTGTTTATAAATTTTGTTCATAAAGGATTTGCATTAATTTTGATTTAAAAGGATTACATTCAAGTATCATTTACCTTAATTACTAAGTTTTTTGGTGCTTTCTTAAATTTTGGACTTGAGATGATTGGCTTATTTCCTTTACCATAGTTTACCTGTAACTAGCTACTCCTTTATGTCTTTCTTCTTCTTCATAACCAAAAGTGTTGAAAGCATTGTCCACATTCCTGCCCAAGATGAATTTTTCACAGAATTGTGACCCTCCCTTCTTATCCTTAGAGCTTACCCAAGAATGCCCACTATAACATGACCTTGCTTCAAACTTAGAAGAAAGAGGAAGTATTTCATGCTCCTCAGAGAAAGTTCTGAAGATACCTGAATAAAGTAGAATTTATTATAATGTGAGATATGAAACAATGCACTGAAAGCATTTTATTTTTTGATGTCATTAATAATGAGCCAAGGTAGCTTTGGCTTCTAGAGTTTTACGCATAGACCACTCTGTTACATTGGTTTTCAACTTCAAATAAAGACTAGAGTCCCGTGTGCTTAGTTTATTCAAGTTTTTCAAACTAACCATATTATTGTTGTAATTCATTTGCTTAAATATGTTTGCTTAATCACATATGCAGGTGCCAATCAGAATCAGTTTGACTAAACTGAATTAACATAATTTTAGAGAAGGAAAAAAATCAGGTAGACATCATTTCAGATATTTAAAAAACAAGAAAACCTGTCTTTAATAAAAGACTGAGAAACAGAACTTTTTTCAAATCAAATGTCTTATCAAACCAAGACAATATTTTCTGCTGTTTAAGAATCCAGATTTAACTAAGTGTAGTGGGTTTTTTATTTTATTAACTGTATTTAGTATTTTTAGTAGTTAACTTCCCAAATTATTATCTGAATGTTGGCCATAATCTGAGAAATATATAAGTAAACACATAAAAATCTAAGAAAATTGGGGGCACCTAGGTGACTTAGTCAGTTAAGCATTTGTCTTGGCTCAACTCATGATCCCAGGACCCTGGGATTGAGCTTCCCCATCAGGCTCCCTGCTCATGGGGAGTCTGCTTCTCCCTCTCCTTCTGCCCCTTCCTCCCTTTGTGCTCTTTCCCTTTCTCTCAAATAAGTAAATAAAATATTTTTTAAAAAATTGAACAAAATTGTATCATAACAGTTTCAGAATTTTACAAAAATTAACATTAATATATTATTTATAATTAATGCCCAATTATGTCATTGTTCATTGCCATAAAGTTTATTTTTCTCTTCCAATATTCCTTGAAGTATTAAATATAAAATTTGTTGTTTGATAATTATATACCTGAAATATAGCTTAAAAAGATGTCTTAAAAGCTGCATAAACATGTAGGGCTTAATGATGCAAGGAAACCATGTATTAGAAATTCAATTTAAAAAATAGCCAAATAGTTATAACATCATGATAACATGTTTTTATATTATCTTAATTAAATTTAATAATGTATTGCAAAATAACCAAATAACTAATTTGAACATGATTATCTTAAAACATAACTACTCACCATAAAATTTAGATCCTGGAGACAGTTGGAAACCACAAACGGCCCTCTTATTTTCATTATATCCTTCTTATTCTCATTTTTTATTTTAAACATTGGCAAAAATGGGTGAAAGTATTGGTATACATATCCAATTTTTCACCAGGAGGAGCCTCAACTTGTAGCTACAAAAGATTGAGAAATGTAGTATTGATCAAAGGAGATTTGATTTGTGAGCAACAAATTAGTTATGCTACCTCTTACCATATTTTACATAGATGACGAGAACTTCCTGTGTTTAAGGCATGTCCTATATTTGGGCATGGATGTGGAAGCGAAAAATCCTCAGGATTTAGATACTGAGACCCTTGAGGTGAGGCTTGATGCTACAGGTCGCTCACTACGTGAAATGTGGACAGGATACTAAACTCTCTGAAATTCACTATTTGCAAATGGGGGATAATTTTTAGGTGGTTATGAAGATCACTTTTTAATTGCCATGTCCATAAGACATGACTTAAAATATAGTCACACCCCCAATTTTTTTTATTACCAGTATGCCAAGAACTTTTGTCCCTCTATGCAAATGTAAATATGATTTCACTGAAATACTTCGTTTATTGTGATTCAAAGCCCAGCTCAGAGATTGATTGTTAAATTATAGTATACCATACACATGATGGTTACTATCCAGCCATTTGTAAGAATGGAAGAAGCCCTTATACATACTGATATAATCTTCAAGTTATAGTGTATGTGTTAGAAAATTGTAGAAGTGGAGCACCTGAGGGTGTCTGGGTGGCTCAGTAGGTGAAGCTTCTGTCTTTGGCTCAGGTCATGATCCCGAGGTCTGGGGATTGAGCCCCACATCACTGAGCCCCTGCTCAGTGGGGAGCCTCTTCTCCTCTTTCTCTGCCACTCCCCCTGCCTGTGCTTTCTCTCTCTCTGTGTGCTTGTCAAATAAATAAAATCTTAAAAGGAAAAAAGAAGAAGAAGAAGTAGTGGGGCGCCTGGGTGGCTCAGTTGGTTTAGTTTCGAGGCTTGGTTTCAGCTCAGGACAAGATCTCCGAATTGTGAGATCAAGCCCAGAGTCAGGCTCCATGCCCAGCTTAAGATTTTCTCTCTTCTTCCTCTGCCTGCCCCCCAAATTGTAGAAAAATATCTGCCACTTATGTTAAAAAGACACATGTATGCCATACATATGTATGCACTACACAAATATTCATAGAATAATTCTGGGAGAATATTTAAACTCATAAAAGTGGTTTCCTCTGAGGAGGAATATAAGAGGAATATAGGAGGTGTAAGAGACAAGAGTTTGAGAGGTATTGTTTCCCCAGAATATTTTTCTTTTTTTCCTCGCTCTTTCTTTTTCCCTTCTTTTCTTCCCTCTTCCCTTCCTTCCTTCTTTCCTTTCTTCCTTCCACCATATATAAGTATTATTCATTTCAAATATAAATGAAGATGCTAAGTCAAGAAGGTGGCAGTGGTGATGTAGTTTGTGAATCTTCTCAAACCTCTCTGAAAAGAACAGAACAAGTATGATAGCTGAACAAAACCAAACCACTATCAAACTCTATCAAAAGTAGATGGAAAAAATTATAGCTCCACATCTCAAAATAGAAGTAGATGTAGTGAAACAAAATGACAACAACAAGACATTCCTGAGATCCAAGGAATCCAGATATCACTAACAAGAAAGGAAAGAATGGGATCCCACTCAGTGAAAGCTAAAAGGACCAGTCTGAGAAAAACAGCTGAAAATAGGATGGGACTTCCCAGCCCCTGATTTGCTGCACTCCATTCAATACCTAAGAAGCACATACAAAGAAATGCAAATAAAAAACAGTAGTTTGGATAGAAGACTTCTAAAAATCTAAACATCTTGTGATGGTGACTGCCTGAAAAATATTTACAGTGTTGTATATTATTTTTACTCTGCAGATATGTGGTAGAAATATATAATTTTCTCTTTAATATGCTTCATTCCAGAAAATTCTTCGTAGCCAAACCCAGTGTTTTAACAGACTGCTCAGTTTTGAGGCTTTTCTGAAGGAACTCAAATACATTCTAAATCATATAGAAATAATATTTACTGACCTTTTTTAGGTAGCAGTTTCTTAAAGCTTTATGCACAGTAATGACATCACAGCCTAATTTATCATATATTGTCATGGTAAAAGATCCTGAAGATCCACAGAGGTATTGGAGGAAGCAATTACTTCTCTCTTCTGCAAAATAAATTCTTTGTCCTTGATTGTTTATGACTTCATAATTTTTACTAGTTTCAGAACAACTGAGAACTAAAGAGTGAAGCAATGTGGGATTTATTAGTGGTGTGAGACTTATATAAATTGCCTATCAAATTACCTTCATATATTGAATGTACATTTGATAATAAACTACTAGGTTTTAAGTCATTTATCTTCACTGGTATCTTAGTTTCTCCTTACAGAAAAATAAAATAGATATGCTTGCTACTCTCTGGTTACATTTACTGCTAAAATTCTGTGCATAGCTTTTTTTTTGGATCATTTTTGAATTTCTGAGAAATTAACCCATTTCATTATTAATGTTTTGAGTTATGTTAAATTTTACTTCTCTTTGTCTTTTTCTTCTAGGACATGAAAACGACATTAGGTGTTTAATATGGATAGTAGAATATGTGCTGCCGAAGCAAGCACTAATCTGGATAGTAGAAAAGTATTTTATTGATGCTAAATTGAGGGAGACAATAAGCACTCATATATATTATCCACATAAGATAATAATCAAATTCATCTCTTTTACAACCAAAGAGAAATATTATATTTTATCCTAATAATTTACTTCTGTGATCGTGCAAATGAAACAATCCTACATTTTTAAAAAATTCTTTCTACACCAAATGTTCATTACTGCACAACTTAAAAAAGCAAAAGTAAAATGGAAGCAAAGTAAATATCCAACAAGTGGCAATATGTAGTATCCCCTTTGAGGATTATTGTATTGCTATTTAAATTGTTTGGTTTAAGATAAATAAAGATAACAAAAACAACAAAACACCTTAAGTGAATAAATATAAAAAATTATATGGACAATGATTAAAAGTGATTTTTAAAAATTAATCAAAAGAATATTTTTTAAAAGCCTTCAGAGAAAATGTATCAGTAGTGGTGCATAGATGATATTTTTCTCCTACTTTTTAAAACTTCAGGTGTTCTTGAATGAGTATGTTTAATGAGTATATGTTATTCTAATATACATTTAGCATTTTGTTTTAATGTTAACCTTTAACACAGGTAGTTAAAGAATTTCCTCATTTTTAAGTGATTTTTGAGCATATGAACATAATTATGTTTTTGTATTATATAAACATATTTGAAAGATATTCATCTTTTTAAAAGATTTATTTATTTATTTGAGAGAGAGTGTGTGCTTTCAGGTGGGAAGGGGAGGGAGAGGGAGAGAGATAATCCCAGGCAGAGTCCCCACTGAGCATGGAGCCCAATGCAGGGCTCTATCTCATTATCTCAAGATCATGACCTGAATGGAAATTAAGAGTCAGACTCTCAACTGGCTGAGCCCCCCCAGGTGCCCTGAAAGATATCCATTTTTATTTAATATTCAAAAGTAAATAATGATTCAATATTTATGAAAAAAATGTTTTCTGCCTTTTTAATTAATTTTTATGACTAGAATTTACATAAGCAATGGCACAAATTTAAAAATGCAAAAGAGGGTATAAAATTAAAAATAATTCTTTCTCTGGGCCTATTCTATTTCCTCTTCCAATTTTATATGTATCCTTCTTGAGATATCTCAAACATATGCAAAGCCTAAATATATTTTATATAACATAGACAAACACATAAACACATATATTTCTGACAATTCTACAGAGCTGTCTCATTCTTTTAAATAAATGTTCAATATTAAGTTATGTGAAAGTATCATAGAGCAGTAGTTCTCAAATTTTTAGCCTGCATCAGAACCATCTGGAGGGCTCAATAAAGCACAGACAGTTGAACCCCATCTCTGGATTTTATGATTTAGTGGGTCTGTGATGAAGCCTAGGAATTTGATTTCCAAAATGTTCCCAGATGATGTTCAACCTGGCAGTCTGGCAACCATACTTGGAGAATAACTAGTTATCCCTATAACATGGATGGCTAGATTTTTCTCAATATTTTTGCTATTTTACTTCTCTCTTAACTTTTATGACTTCAGACTGTACATTTTATTTAAGTATATTCACCCATATTTCAGGGAAAGCCCAGGTCTGACTCTTCTTTGATTTTCTCAAAATAGCTAGCATATGTCTTGTTCATTATAGGTTCTCAATGGGAATTCTGGAATAAATGGTTATTCAAAAAATAAATTGTTCAGTGTAGGGCAGCAGAAAAAAAAACAAAGAAAATGTTCATTTATAATATGCCTAAATTGAAAAGCTTTTATGAATTAAATCAAACCATAAATGTCTATTTTAGTCTTCGATCCTCTAATGTATATATAAAATGTCACAATAGTGATAACCATTATTTTTAACTAGGCACTGATTTCATTTTATTTACGTGTATTATAGCTTTGTATATGTGAAAGAAATACTTGTACTAAATTGAGTAGATAAAGATAAACAGTTGCATTCTAAAGAACAATTTCTCAGACTTGGCAGTGGCATTGGACTGCGTAGAAACTTACTTGGATTCTGCTTCTACTAGTAGAATTCCTGAAGGATATGGAATCACTGCTTCTCTGAAATACCTGTATTTGAGGAATTTAGGATGGGAAAACCCTTTCAGGAAATAGACCTACTGTTGAGCAAGACTAACAGTGCATACTAGAATTTTCAGTAGTGATCTGGAGCCAATATGTTTGTCCTTTTCCATGAGAAAACTACTGTTGCATTTATCTTATCATCAACTATGAGTCCATATATTCTATGTCTATATATTTGTTCATATTTCAAGATTTATTTTTCCCCAGACACATTAAGCACTTTAATTTATAGGAAGTGACTGAACTACAGCACAAGAAGTTACATATTCAAGAGTGAATATATCAGTGTGTTTGGCACATACCTTCCAGAAGATTAAAATGTTGACACACTAGTAACTGATTTATCTAATAGAGTAGAAAATAAAGATAGATGGTATGAAGTAATTAAACTAAACCTAAACTTTAAACTAAACTTAAAGCACCTACCATATACACATATACATTAATACCTATATTTAGGATATTTAAAGTAATTGACCCTTATCAACATCTCTCATTTTTTCTGTTAAATGTTATATATTAGTCTAAGTGTGAAGTGTTTTTTTAGCTATCCATACATAGTATGCTCTAAAAATGTTTTTATTGAATTTTAAATAATTTACAAGTACTGTTAGACATTTACCCAGAGCAAAATTATAGGTTAAAAATAATTATAAAGATGACTTAAATAGAAACCCAAACCTATCATGCAAGGGGGTAAAATTGCTTGATACTCTCTTTTGAAAAGTAAAGGATGAGGGGGAAAAGGTCTTCTATTCCATGTGAAAGATAGTGAGGTATACAAGAATTTACATGTTGTAAGTGATTTTCTGTGACCAAATTGATAACGCTTTGCCAGATTTAGTAATACAAAATAAAACAAAGAATTAAAAAAAAAACAAAAAACAAAAAACCCAGGATGCTCAGTTAAATAATTGAATTTCAGTTAAATACTGAGTAATTATTACTGTAAATATATGCCAAATAATGCATGGAAAGTACTTAACCTAAAAAAAATTTATTTATCTGAAATTCAAATGTAACTGTGTGTCTTGTATTTTATCTGACAATCCTATGAATAGACAAATGCAAAAAAGAAAAGAGGGATTTCAACCCCCTGCCACTTGGTGGACTGCAGAGATTAAAATTAAAACAACAATATGTATGCAACCTTATGTTTGTTGCAGCATCATTTATAATAGCCAAGATATGGAAGTAACCTAAGTGTCCATCAATAGACAAATGAATAAGAAAAATGCAGTATATATACACGCAATGGAATATTATGCTCCCATAAAAAGGATGGAATTGTGCCATTTGAGACAACATGGATGGACCTAGAGGGTATTATGCTAAGTGAAATAAGTCATACTGAGCAAGATAAATACCATACGATTTGACTCATAAGTGGAATCTAAAAAACCCTATCAAATGAATAAACAAATGAAAAGCAGAGTCAGACCTACAAATATGAGAACTGTATTGGTTGCCTGATGGGACTCGGATATGGGAAGTTGGGAAAAATGGATGAAAGAGAGTGGGAGGTACGGCTTCTTATACAATGACTAAATCACAGGAATAAAAGGCACCACATAAGGAATATAGTCAATGATACAGTAATAGTGGTGGATTTAACAGGACAGTTTCACTTGATAGTTTCACTTGTGGTAAACATAGCACAAAGTATAACTTTGTCAAATCACTAAGTTATACAACTGAAATTCATATAACATTATATGTCAACCATACTAAAAACCAAAACCAAAACCAAACCAAAACAAAAAACAAAAACCCAAGCAGTAAGGAACTAAAGAATCACTACATTGGGGGCACCTGGGTGGCTCAGTGGGTAAGCCTCTGCCTTCTGCTCAGGTCATGATGTCAGGGTCCTGGGATCGAGCCCCGCATCGGGCTCTCTGCTCAGCGGGGAGCCTGCTTCCCCCTCTCTCTCTGCCTGCCTCTCTGCCTACTTGTGATCTCTCTCTCTGTCAAATAAATAAATAAAATCTTAAAAAAAAAAAAGAATCACTACATTGGTTATTTACACAGACCAATATCACAGTGAGAAAATATAATGACTAATCCAAATGTTGCTCTAAGGAACAATCTAGATTTTTTCAAAGCTAGTTTTATAAATGTTTTTGAGAAACCTTATTGATAAAAGTACATTTTTAGTTTGTAGCTGTCAAAGACAAACATGATTACCCCAAAGAAAGATGAGCTTGAAACAATGGATGTAGAAGCAGGTATTACGTGCGCATAAGGAGTTTAAATATTTTGTGTAATGAATACAATGATTACAGAGTCAAGGTCATCTTCTAAGTTGAGACTATTAGCCTCAAAGTTTAGAGTTCCTTTCTATCTTTTACTATTGCATTTTCTAGCTTCTTCCTGAATATTGGGAGGGTTGTGGGAGTGTGGGAGTGATACCTCACTAGGAGAGTTTAACTACATGTCTCTGTAAACACTCTGAATCAACAAAGGGCTTTCAGGGCTGCCTACAGATATGTGTGGACAGAGAAAAGATAACAAACAATCTGAATTCTGGAGCATGAGAAATCTGAAAAGATGGGTGGCATAGAGATGTGAAACTGTAAAGAAAACACGAACTGAGGGTCAGAATGCAATCATCTGAGCAGTGTTAATGTTACTTCAAAGAAGGCAGGACCCTCTGGTGGATGTATAAAACTGGCTACACCATCAGGGGATTTGGTCTTGTAAAGTGTTTAAAAGCTTTAGCTTCTGACTGCTTTTCACCTATTACCATGGCTTATATCTTAAAATAATTAAAAAATAGCTTGGGCAACACTCAGATCTTATATGGTGTCTTTATGAGTTGTTGCTCTGTCCCTGCGTACCTAACACTTAAGTAGGTTTTGAAATCATTCCAGCATTTCTTTAAACCAAAAGATCTGGTAGCTAAGGGATTTCAGACATAGAGAAATTGGGATGGATTGATTAGATCTCCTCCTTTGCATGTAAGGGAGCAATAATCATGAAATATACACCCACTAAGTAAGCTTAATAAGTGTGAAATACATGGAGACATACCCAACTCACTGGTACCTGCCAAACACTAAGGAATGGAATTATGGCTTTTTATTTATTAGGATAGAAAATATTAAAAAGTTTCTGCCATAGTTAAGGCTTCCTTAAGAAGAAGCACTTCCGGGCGCCTGGGTGGCTCAGTGGGTTGAGCCGCTGCCTTCCGCTCAGGTCATGATCTCAGGGTCCTGGGATTGAGTCCCGCGTCGGGCTCTCTGCTCAACGAGGAGCCTGTTTCCCTCTCTCTCTCTCTCTCTCTCTCTCTCTCTCTGCCTGCCTCTCTGTCTACTTGTGATCTCTCTCTGTCAAATAAATAAATAAAATCTTTAAAAAAAAAAAAGAACTTAAAAAAAAAGAAGCATTTTGCTGCCTATTAATTTAAATGTGAAGTTTTAACATTTTTTTTTTTTTTTACCATAAGAAAAGGCAGTGAAGGTGGTATAGATGATGGGGATTAAGGAGTACACTTGTTCTGATGAGCACAGGGTGATGTATGGAAGAGTTGAATCACAAATATTGTACACTTGAAACTAATACAACACTGTTAACTAAGTGGAATTAAAAAATGGAAAAAAGTAAGTGAAAAAATATTATGAGATAGTCTGCAAGGTGTATTTTTGTTCTATTGTTAATATACTCAATATTTGGTTCATAAAATTTTTTAAAGACGTATTAATAAAAATAATTTTTAATTCAGAGAGAAATATCTGTACTATATTTTGAAGTAAAAAATTTAATGCAATTTTTATCCACATTTAAAATTGTATCTTCTTAGATTTATATCATTGTTTGTGATAAGTTTATAATTAAGCAATGAAAATGTAGATAAATTTTTAAAGAAGGAACATATATTCTCCTTAGTTTTTTTTTCAAATATTTTATTTATTTCTTTGAGAAAGAGAGAGTGTGAGAGAGAGAGGTCATGAACAGAGGGAGGGCAGAGGGAGAGGGAGAAGCAGACTTCCCACTGAGCAGGAGCCCGACTCTGAGGGTTCCATCCCAGGGCCCTGGGATCACTACCCGAACTCAAGGCAGATAGATGCTTAACAGACTAATCCGCCAAGGGGCGTCCTCCTTAGTTTTAAAGATTTGAAAAATGAGATGTGGCTAATGTTAATCATGTAAAAATGCCAAAGATAATTATTCATCAACAGCATTATAGGAAATTAAATCAGAATTGATTGAATAAACAAAATAGTAATTCAGTGCCATTAAGTTTGCAGGAGAACTGGAGACATCCTCCTAGTATTAGTGTGCACATGTCACATTTGCATACCAGGCTTCTAATACCTAAGCAGTTAGATGAACTGAAGATTCCTAAAGCCAGTTTTTACTTAGATTCTGCAAAATCCAATTTCCTATTTATTTTTAAATGGAAATACAGGAAATACATTTGTAAATCACAATGTTGTATTATTTACAATGTAAATTTAAAATCTCCATCAAAAGTTAAAATTAAATGTAAAAATCTTAATGTCAATGAATGTATAGTATTTTAATCTACAGTTGATATTTTTCCTATAACACAAATTATACTTTGAGATGATCAAATTCATATTATTTATATTCATATTATATATATTCACATGAATATGTTCATATTCACATTATTACTGCTCAAGTAAGTTAAGAAACACATTACTATACCTGAGTCAAATATTCCAGTCCAAGTGGACAGTTGGTTATTGTCCCTGGTGCTTGCATACATTGCATCATGGGTGGAAGATTACAAAAAGCCATAACCAAGATTATATAAATATTCAAGAGTGTGACAGATTGAAGAGATCTCTCTTTGTATCTATAAAATCTAACATGAAAGAAACAACCTGATTAGAGACAGGAATCAACTTCAATTTCAGGTTTATTTTTCTTTATTTTATTATTTTCAACTGAAATATTAACAATTTTATTTATGGAGACTGCCTCTCAACTAAAACCAAAGAGGAACCTCAGGAATAAAGAAACCCCAGCTAATACCAGTATCATAAACTGGGTTATACACTGTGATACACAGTGGCCCTTGACCTATTGAAATATTCTTGTCTTTAGGTTCAGAATCTTTTGACAATGACTAGATGGACTCTTTCCCTCCAGTGTTGAGAACAATGTTATGGTAGACATAACATTTTGCTCTGGATAGAGATCAGATAAAAATTTTTATACTGAGGTTTGGGGAAATACCTATGTCTAGTGTCATGATTCTAACAAATTAGATATTTGTTAGATATTAGATATTAAATATTAATATTTAATATTTATATAATATCTAATATTAGATATTAAATATTAGAACAAATATATATGGAGTCCAAATTTTCTTTTCAGCCCTGATTAAAGTCTCATTATTCTCTGTATTTTCCTCAGGTTGTGTCAGAATTAAACTTATGAAATAAATGCACAAATCCATGCTTCCAACTCAAAGTTTAGGAGGATAATTCTAAGCACTTATAAATATATTTAAGGTATTACAGAATTTATTACATTGTTTTGAGGCAAATATTGTAAGATTTACTCTCATTTAGGTACATTAAAATAAAAAAAGAAACAAATAAGTGATAGCAATATAAATGCAAGAGATAAGCATCAGTTATGATAAGAGAAAGATGTGTTTTGGAAAAATACTTACCACAGAATGCAAGAGTGAGTTTTCAATAGATTGCATTCCAAATAATCAGAAGTGAGAGCTGAGATAAAGAGAAATGAAAAAAGGATGGCGGCAAAAGAGAGGAAAATGCAAACTGAAGAGATTTTTTTTTAGTTTTGCTATTTATTTAAATTTTTGTGATTAAATTTTCAAGGAACTGCAAAATATTTTCCAAAGTGGCCAGTACATTTTACATTACCTCTGGCAATGTATGAGCATTCTAATTTCTCAACATTCTTGCCAACACTTGTTATTGTCTATCTTTTTAATTATAGATACCCTAGTGGGTATAAAGACATATCTCATTGTGGTTTTGATTTACATTTCCCTAATGGCTAATTCTGAATAATAATTTTTCACGTGTTATTGGCCACTTGTATATATTCTTTAGAGAACACTGTCTTCAAATCCTTTGCCCATTTTTACCTATATTATTTGTTTTTTTGCTGGTGAATTATGAGAGATTTTATACATTTTAGATTAAGTCCTATTTTAAGACTTGCAGATATTTTTCTCCTATTGTGTGGGCTGTTTTTCCACTTTCTTGATGATGTTCACTAAAACACAAAAGTTTAAAATTTTTGATATAGTCCAATTATCTATTTTTGTTATTTTTGTTTGTGCTGTGTCGTATCTAAGAAACTGTTCCTTAGTCCAAAGTTACAATGATTTTATTCCTCTGATTTTCCTAATGGTGTTAGTGTTTTAGTTCTTAAATTTAGATCTTTAATTCCTTTCGAGTTAATATTTGAATATACTGTGAGTTAAGGTCCATATTTACTCTTGTGCATATGGATATACAGTTGTTCCAGCACCATTTGTTGAAGAGATTGTTTTTTGTTTTCATTGACTTATTTTGGCACCCTTGTTGGAAATCAATTGTGCTTAAATGTAAGGGTATATTTCTGGACTTTGATTCTATTCCATTGATGTATATGTCTTTCTTTCCTAAGTACCGCAGTGTTTTTACTTTGTAGAAGTTTAAAAAGGGAGAAGAGTGAGTCCTCCAACTTTATTTTTTTTTCAAGATCGTTTTGGATTATTTTTGTCCCTTGAGTTTCCACATAAATTTTGGAGTCACTTCATCAGTTTCTACAAAACTGCTTGTGTGGGGCGCCTGGGTGGCTCAGCTGGTTAAGCCACTGCCTTTGGCTCGGGTTATGGTCCCAGAGTCCCGGGATCGAGTCCCACATGGGGCTTCCTCTGCTCTGCGGGAGCCTGCTTCTCCCTCTCCCTCAGCCTTTCCCCCTGCTTGTGCTCTCTCTCTCTCTCTGTCAAATAAATAAATAAAGTCTTTTAAAAAAAAACTGCTTGTGATTCTGATAGAATTAATTGAATCTGTAGATTACATCACATTAGGAAATATTGCCATCTTAACAGTATTGAGACTTCTAATTCACAAAGATCTATGAAATTTCATTTATTTAGATTTCCTTTAATTTCTTTCAACAATATTTGCTGATTTTCAGAATTTTATGCATCTTGTAAAATTTATTCTTAAGTATTTTATTCTTTTTGACACTGTTATAAAATAATTATTTTCATATTATTATTTTGGAACAGTTCACTGCAAGTTTATAGAAATGTAATTGATTTCATTTCATTTATTGTAAATATTGCAACTCTACTGAACTCATTTTTAAAAATTCTGATGTTTTAGTGGAGCCCTTAGGGTTTTCTATATAAGACTATGCCATCTCCATGCAACATGGGGGGTTAAGGGGGTAGGAGAAGAATAAATGAAACAAGATGGGATTGGGAGGGAGACAAACCATAAGTGACTGTTAATCTCACAAAACAAACTGAGGGTTGCTGGGGGGAGGGGGGTTGGGAGAGGGGGATGGGGTTATGGACATTGAAGAGGGTATGTGCTATGGTGAGTGCTGTGAAGTGTGTAAACCTGGCGATTCACAGACCTGTACCCCTGGTGATAAAAATATATTATATGTTTATAAAAAAGTAAAAAATTAAACAAACAAACAAACAAACAAAAAAAGACTATGCCATCTCCAAATGGAAAAAAAATTATTTTCCTTTTCCAATTTAGATGATTTTATCTAATTTTCTTGCTTAATTGATGTGGCAAGAGCTTTTAATACAATGTTGAGTATATTTCATTTTATTGTGCTTTGTAGATATCACATTTTTTAACAAATTGAATGTTTGTGGCAACCTTGCATCCAGCAAGTCTATCAATATCATTTTTTTAAGAACATTTGCTCACTTCATGTCTCTGTCACATTTTGGTAATTCTCACAATATTTCAAACTTTTAAAAATTATTATTACATTTATTATGGTGAAATGTGATTGGTGATCTTTAATGTGACTATTGTAATTGTTTTAGGGTGCTACAAACATTCATTGAGTAATGCTTTTTTGTGTACTGTTTGTTCCACCAACAAGCCATTCCTCCCTTTGTCTCCCTCTCTCTTGGTCTCCCTATTCTCTGATCCATAACAATATTGAAATTAGGACAATTAATAACCCTACACTGACCTCTAAGTGTTCAAGTGAAAAGAAATGTTGCATGTCTCTCACTTCAAATCAAAAGCCAGGAATGATTAAGTTTAGTGAAGAAGGCATGTTGAAAACTAAGATAGGCCAGAAGGTAGTCCTCTTGCACCAAATAGCCAAGTTGTGAATGCAAAAGAAAAGTTCTTGAAGGAAATTAAAAGTGCTATTCCAGTGAAAACATGAATAAAAAGATCAAAACAGCCTTATTTCTGAAATGGAGAAAGTTTTAGTGGTCTAGATTGAAGATCAAACTAGCTACAAACATTCCCTTAAGCCAGAGCCTAATCCAGAGCAAGGTTCTAACTCTCCTTCATTCTAGGAAGGCTGAAAGAGGTAAGGAAGATGTAGAAGGAAAACTTGTAGCGACAAATGTTGGTTTATGAGGTTTAAGGGAAGAAGCTGTCTCCATAACTTAAGGTGAAATAAGTGCTGATATAGACGCTGCAGCAAGTTATCCAGAAGATCTAGCTAAGATAATTAATGAAGGTGACTGCACCAAACAAGAGGTTTTCAATGTAGATGAAACAACCTTCTATTGGAAGAGATGCCATCCAGAACTGATAGCTAGAGAGGAGAACAAATGCCTGGCTTCAAAGCTTCAAAAGATAGGATGATTCTCTTGTTAGGGGCTAATGCAGCTGGTGACTTGAAGCCAGTGCTCATAAAGCATTCTGAAAATCTTAGGGCCCTTAAGAATTATGTTAAATTTATTCTGTGCTCTATAAATAGGACAGTCAAGCCTGGACGACAGCATATCTGTTTACAACATAGTTTACTGAATATTTTAAGCCAACTGTGGAGATCTATAGCTCAGAAATATAGATTCCTTTCAAAATATTACTGCTTATTGACAAGGCGCCTGGTCACCGAAGAGCTCTGATGAAGGTGTACAATAAGATTAATGTCATTTTCATGTTTGCTAACATAACATTTGTTCTGCAGCCCATGGATCAAAGGAGTAATTTTGACTTTCAAGCCTTATTATTTAAGAACTAAACATTTTGTAGAGTTATAGCTGTTGTAGGTAGTGATACCTCTGATGGCTGTGGGAAAAGTAAACTGAAGACCTTCTGAGGAAGAATCACCATTTTAGATGCCATTAAGACATTTGGGATTCATGGGAAGAAGTCAAAATATAAGCATAAACAAGAGTTTGGGAGAAGTTAGTTCCATCCCTGATGAATGACTTTGAAGGGGTTCACAACTTCAGTGGAGGAAGTAATTGTGATGTGAAAATAACACGAGAATAGAATTAGAACTGGACCCTGAAGATGGGACTGAGTTGCTGCAACCTCATGATAAAACGTTAACAGATGAGGAGGTGCCTCTTATGGATGAACAAAGAAAGTGATTTCTTGAAATGGGATCTTCTCATGGTGAAGATGCTATGAAGATTGTTGAAATGAATATAAAGGATTTAGAATATTATATAAACTTAGTTGATATAGCAACAATAGGGTTTGAACAGATTGAGTCTAATTTTGAAAGTTCTACTATGGGTAAAAAGCTGTAAATAGCATCACATACCATAGAGAAATTCACCTTTCATGAAAGAAAGAGTTGGTTGATGCAGCAAACTATTGTTTTATTTTAAGAAATTGCCACATCCAGCCATCCCAACCTTCAGCAAGCACCACTCCAATTACTCAGCAATTGTTAACATTGAGGCAAGACCATCCACCAGCAAAAAGATCATGACTCACTAGAAAGCTCAGAAAATTAGAATTTTTTAGCAATAAGTATTTTTAAATTTAGATATGTACTTTTTTAAGATATGCTATTACACACTTAATAGACTATAGTATAGTGTAAAGAAAACTTTTATATGCACTGAGAAATCAAAAAACATATTTGCCTTACTTTATTGTGACATTAGTTTTATTGTGGTCTTCTGAAACTAAACCTGCAATATCTCCAAGGTATGGAGACTATACAGACTCTCCTTTCACCATTGAGTATTCTTGGCTCCCTTATCAAAAATTAGTTGATCTTATCTGGATTTATTTCTGGGCTCACAATTATTTGTCTATGTGTCATTTTTATGTCAGTACCAAACTTTTTTTTGACGTATAATTGGCAAATTAAAATGTAAGCTATGTAAGTATACAATGTGATTTTATATACATACACACACACATACATACATACATACATATATATACACACATACATACATAAAGGATTCCCCCCTTTGAGTTAGTTAACACATCCATCAGCCATATATTTACTTGTTTTTTTAAATAAGAACCCTTAAGTTCTATTCTTTTATCAAATTAAAATTATATAATGTTATCAACTATAGTCACACATTATACATTAGATTCTCAGAAATTATTCATCTTATAACAGAAAGTTGATACCTTTTTACCAAACTCTCTATTTTTCCTACTCCAGGGGCCCTGACAATCACTATTTTGCTACCCTCTATGAGTTCAATTTTTTTTTTTTTTTTAAGATTCCACACACAAGAATACGATACGATATTTGTATTTCTTTGTCTGGCTTATTTCACTTAGCATAACACCCTCTATGTTTAGGCGTGTTGTCACAAATGGAAGGATTTTCTTCATATTTAAGACTGAACAATCTTTTGTATATATACACCATATTTTCTCGACCCATTCATTCATTGACAGATAATTATATTTCTTCTAAACCTTGGCTGTTATGTATAATGCTGGAATTAATGTGGGAGTCTTCAAGATCATGGTTTCATTTCCTTTGCATATATACCCAAAAGGAAGATCGTTGGATCATATGGTAGTCCTATTTTTAATTTCTTGAGGAACTTCCATACTGTGTTTTATACTGCTTGTACAAATTTACCTACCTACCAAGAGCACACAAAAGTTCTTTTCTTCACATCCTCATCAGCTCTTGTTATCTTTTATTTCATAATACCTATTCCAATAGGTGTGAGGTGGTATCTCATTTTGGTTTTGATTTGTGTTTCCCTGATGATTAGTAATGTTGACCACATTTTCATGTATCTGTTGGCCATTTGCATTTCTTTGGAAAGAAAAATATCTAGTCAATTCCTCTGGCCTTCTTAAAATGGGATTTTCTTTCCTGCTATGGAGTTGTATGAGTTTGTTATATATTTTCATTGTTACCCTTTATCAAATGTGTGATTTTCAAATATTTTCTAGTTTCTATCAGTCAGTGGGTTGCTTTTCATTTTGTTGATGGTTTCCTGTGCTGAGCAGAAGCTTTTTAGTTTCACGTAGTCCCACTTGTTGATTTTTTCTTTTATTGCTTTTGCTTTTGTTGTCAAAGCCAAAAAATCATTTCCAAGACCAATGTCAAGAAGTTTAACCCTTTTTTTCTTTTAGGATTTTATAGTTTCAGGTTTTACATTCAAGTCTTTCATCTATTTTGAGTTGATTCTATGAATGGTATAGGGTAATGATCCAGTTTCATTTCTTTGCATGTGGCTACCAGTTTTTCCTGGCATCATTTATTGAAAAACTATCATTTCTCATTATACATTCTTGACTTATTTGTTGAAAATTAATTGACCAAATATGCATATATGGATTTATTTCCGAGCTCTCTATTCTGTTCCATTTATGTGTCTGTTTTTATTCCAATACCATACTGTTTTGTTTAGTATGGTTTTGTATATAGTTTGAAATCAGGATGCCTCCATTTTTGTTTTTCTCTCTTAGGATTGCTTTGGCTATTGGGGGTCTTTTGTGGTTCAGTTTGGATTTTAGGATTTTGAAAAATTTGTTTTTGAAATATGATAAGTGTTGCATTGAATATGTAGATGGTTTTTGGCATTATGGACATTTAACAATATTAATTCATCTGACCCAAGAACATGGGATATTTCAATTTATTTTGTCTTCCATCCCTTTCATCACTGTCTTACAGTGTTCAGTGTAAGTTTTTCACCTCCTCAGTTAAATTTATTCCTAAGTATTTTATTGTTCTTGATGCCATTGTAAATGAGATTGCTCTCTTCTCTTTCAGATAGTTCCTTGTTAGTCTATAGAAACAGAACTGATTTCTGTATGTTGATTTTATATTCTGTAACTTTACTGAATTTGTTGATTAGTTCTAACAGTTTTTTATGGGAGTCTATAAAGTTTTCAATATTTAAGATTATGTCATCTATAGAGACAGTTTTACTTGTTTTTTTTTTCCCAGTATGAATGCCTTTTATTTCTTTTTCTTGCCTAACTACAGTAGTTATTAGTTTAAATATTATGTTGAATAGGGCTGATGAAACTGGACTCCCTTGTCTTATTCCTGATCTTAGAGGAAAAACTTTTAACTGTTCACCGTTGAGTATGATGTTAGCTGTGGGCTTGTCATATATGGATTTTAAAATGTTGAAATACATTCCTTCTATACCTAATTAATTGAGAGTTTTTATCATGAAAGTACATCAGATTTTGTCAGATGCTTTTTCTGCATCTGTTGACATGATCATATGGTTTTTCATTTTTATTTTACTAATGTGGTATATCACATTTATTGATTTGCACATGTTGAAACCCCCTTGTATCTCTGGGATGAATTCCATTTGATTATTTTAATATGTTGTTTCATTTGGTTTGTTGAATCTTGTTGAAGATTTTTGAATCTATATTCATCTGGGATATTGACCCA
Organism: Enhydra lutris kenyoni; assembly: GCF_002288905.1. Taxonomy (NCBI): domain Eukaryota; kingdom Metazoa; phylum Chordata; class Mammalia; order Carnivora; family Mustelidae; genus Enhydra; species Enhydra lutris. The sequence continues at coordinate 42,047,940 of NW_019154086.1, read as the reverse complement.
TGATTTTCTTCTTTTTGTAGTGTCCTTGGCCCGGTTTTGGCATCAGGATAATGTTGGTCCTATAAAATGATTTTGGGAGTGTTTCCTGCTTTTCAAATTTTTGGAAGTTTGAGGAGGATTGACATTAAGTTTTTAAATGCTTGGCAGAATTTACCAGTGAAACCATCTGATTCTGAGATTTCTTTGTTGGAATTTGTTTGATTACTGATTCAATCTCCTTACTAGAAATTGGCTAATTCAAATTTTCTATTTCATCATGATTCAGTCTCAGTAGGTGGCATGTTTCTAGGAATTAATCCATTTTAGGTTCTCTGATAACATATCATCGTTCCTGGTAGTCTCTTATGAGTCTCTGTATTTATGTGGTATCAATTATAATGTTTCCTTCATTTCTGATTTGATGTATTTGTCTTCACTCTTTTTTTTTTTCTTCTTAGTCTAGCTAAAGTTTTGTTGATTTGTTTATCCTTTCAAAAAATCAGCCCAGTTTTGTTGATATTTTCTATTGTTTTTCTGGTTTCTATTTCCCTTATTTCTTTCTAATTTTTGTTATTTCTTTTCTTCTTCTAACTTTGGGCTTGGTTTGTTCTATTTTTTTTTATTAATTTCTTTATGTGTATAGTGGGGTTGTTTATTTGAGATTTTTCTTTTTTTCTAATGTAGCTGTTTATTGCTATAAACTTCCTCGTAGGACGCTTTTGCTGCATCTCATGAATTTTAGTATGCTATATTTACAATTTCATTTATTTTAAGATTTTTTTAACTCTCTTATTTTTTTGACCTTTGGTTATAGAGGAGTGTTTTGTTTAATTTTCACATATTTGTAAAACTTCTAGTTTTCCTCTTACTGATTTCTATTTTCATACTATTGTTATCAGAAAAGATATTTGGTATATTCTCAGTCTTTCTAAATTTGCTAAGAATTGTTTGTTCCTGACATATAATCCATCTTGGAGGATGTTCCATGTGTACTTGCCAAGAATGTGTAATCTGCTGCTGTTGGATGGAATGTTCTGTGTATGTTGGTTAGATCCATTTGATTATAGTTTTATTTATTTATTTATTTATTTTTAACAACCTAGATTTGAATTTTGGTTTTGGTCTTTACTAGGTGCACAACTTCTTTTTTTAAATTTGATTTTATTTTTTTAGTGTTCCAAGATTCATTGTTTATGCACCACACCCAGTGCTCCATGCAATACATGCATGCCATCTTATTTTTTTCTATTTTATACTTCTCCTCTTGCTATTTCCTTTATGAATTGATGATGTTCCATAGTGCTATGCTTTGATTCCCTTTCTTTATCTTTTGTATTTCTACTATAGGTTTTTGCTTTGTTGTTACCAAGAGGCTTACATAAAACATCTTATAGCTTTACCAGTCCTTTTAGAACAGATAACAACTTAACTTCAATTGCATACAAAAACTCCACACTTTCATTTCTCTCCCTCACATTTTATGTTTTTATATTGTATATTCATTAGCAAATTAGTTATTTTTCATCCTATTGTCTTAACTTTTATACTTGAGTTAAGTGATTAACACACTATTGCAGTATGAGAATATTGTGAATTTGATTATGTACTTATCTTTTCCAATATGTTTTATATTTTCATAAGTTTTCATATTACTAATTAGGGTCCTTTCATTTCAGTTTGAAGAACTCCTTTCAACATTTCTTGTAAGGCAGGTGTACTGGTGATGAACTCCCTTAGTTTGTATTTTTTGAGAAAGTCTTCATTTCTCCTTCCTTTTTGAAGGATGACTTTTCCAGATAAAATATTCCAGGTTGGCAGTTCTTTCCCCTGCATTTTGAATAGATCATCCCATTCTCTCCTGGCTTGCAAAATTTCTGCTAAAAAAGCTGCTGATGGCCTTATGAGGGATTCCTTTGTATGTGAGGGTTTTTTCCCTCTTTTTAAAAAATAATTATCTTTAAAAATTTTAGACAGTTTTATTGTGGTGTGTCTTGGTGAAAATATTTGGAATTGAAATTTTGGTAGAACCTGTGAGCTTTATGAACCTTATGTCCAACTCTATCCTCAGATTTGGAAAGTTTTTGACCATTCTTACATTAAGTAAACACTGTGCACTCTTCTTCCTTTCTTATACTTCTGTCAGCCCAGTTAGGGATTCTGAGACTTTCTCAGACCTTTCTTATGGATGTGCTTGCTTCACATTCCTTGTTCCTTCTTTGTGGTAATCCTTAAGGTTATATGCTTTCTCTTGATGCTAGAGGCTATATACTGATGGCTTCCTATTTGCTTTCCCTAGGTCACTGCTGAATGCTCAAGTTTCTGTGATTTTTTTGTAGTTCCACATAGTTGGGCCTGTTTTCTTTGTGCTCACTAGCTAACTGGAAAAGTTTGCTTTTGCCACTTTTGGGAGTATGCACAGGGAGATGTTCATGAGGAGGGGATGTGTGTGTGTGAGGCAGACAGAGTGTTGTGAGTGCCTGTGGGCCAGTTAGGAGGATCTGCTGGGGAGGCATCCCCAGTGACTTGTGGATGGGTTATAGTTGGAGTTTGTGACAGGGTTGGTAGGATCCATGTCCTTTAATGCCCTCACATAGCCCTAGATGCAGTTGTCCAAGCTGCCTCCTCATTGTTCTACTCAGTATTCAGGATAGAGAAAGAAGTGGGTCTCTTTTGCACATATGGGGAAGCTGGGCACCCATCTATTCAACTTTCCCCTATGCAGAAATCATGAACCAAAATGGTCTTTCTTGGCAGTGAGCTCTGCTGCCTTAGGGGAAGTATGATGTGGGTAAGGTGAAGGTATTTCTCTTACCCTCTTCAGTGTGTATAATCTCAGAGATTTGTCCTAAACCCAGGAACCCAGGCATCCTCTCCAAAAGGCAGCCAGCTTTTCACATATATCAGAAGAGCAGTAATAAAGCCTCTGCAAATTTTTAGATCTTTTTGCCTAAAGATGATAGTTTCCTAATGTAAGTTTTAAAATCTCCATTAGATAGGCCACAAAGAGGTCCATAGGCCTAAAAAAGGGCAGAAGTAGTTTATGGTGACTGAGAGTTGGAACACATCATTCTCTGGAAGCTTCATGTGACATGGCTACCTGGTAGGTGAATTAGAAGAGGCTTGATCCTCTATCTGGCCCACATCCACAGCCTCTCAAAGTTGTGAGGAAGAGATAAGATGCCCAAGCAGCCATGGCAAAGAAACATTCCATTTAGAACTTTGAAGTTAATTCGTTCTATGAATACTTCCATGTGTATTTGGATATAAAGTTAATGATTCTCTGGCAGTCCTGGTCCCTACACTTCCAATATTGGTTTACTTTTTTGCACCTTGTGCAAGGGAATGTTCTTGAGAAGTCCCCCTTCATAAGACTTCATCCAAATTAATACATTGAGAACTTCCCCATTTTCTGAACCAGAAAGGTGCAAATGAGCAATCCCAAGGACTATATACCCTGTTGGCCCTAGTAAACTTGCATCATGGGTTGGAGAAAACAGATATAAATAAGTGATTAAAAGAAACATAGAGATATTATGTCTAACTTAAATTCTAGTATTTCCAGAATTTTGAAAGAGACGTGTTACCTCTTCACAAACCTCTTTATCCAAAGTTGCCCTCTTAATTTCCTTTTCTTTTAGTCATTGAAAACAATAAGCTATGTTTCCTACTTATACAAAATTATAAGATATATAAGAACCTCAAAAATAAGAATTGTTTAAGGGTTATATTCATACCATGAGCTGTATCTTAACTATCTTAAAAACATTAGCGTCTCAATTTTCTTACGTTATAAATATATACTTTCATGTTTCATCTAGTTATATAATTTTCCAGTTGTGCATATACTCTCAAATAATCCTTTTTGAACACTAAAGGAAATTCAAGTATTTCTCTTTTGGTATGTAGAAATCAATCTGAATTAAAATTATGAGCACACAATTTAAGATAGAACTTTAAGAAAACTAAAATTGGAAAACAAAACTATAGAGTGTGTAAGTTGTTTAGTAAATAAATACACACACATATGTAATTATTATTGGAATCATATATCAAAACCTAAATTTAGGATGTCACAAATATGCATAGTAGTCTAGGAGAGACTTCTTTCCTCAGTGCAGAAAACACCAGCTATATCCAGTGCTAGGAATGGATAAAATTATTCTTAAAAAAATTGTCTCTCAGAACATTTTTGGCAACATCTGAAAGTCATTTAAAAAAATGCTTGCAGTGTAACATCATTTGAGTTGAGAATTGATGGTGCATTAACAATAAACATAATAGTAATGGTAGTAAACAATGTTTACCTAATCCTAATAAAACCTTAAACCTTAAAATAAAAACCAATGTTTATCTAATCCTAATAAAAACCTTAAAAACCTTAATAATTAAATTATTAACTTAAATTATAGAAATACATCAAAGCATAGAGTGGTTCCATTAAGATTTTCATCCAAAATCACACAGCTAGAAAATTCAGGAGCTGAAATCAAATCCTGATCATATTTTGATTTGATAAGGAAAATGCTGTAGTTTTACCTATTTCTTACCTGCTCATTTGGTTGAATTTAATTATCTACCAGTTACTCTTAATTCCTTAAGGCTACATGAGGTCAGTTACTTAAAAGACTTTTATGAATAGAGTGTGTCAACTAATCTTCTAAATATCAACTCCCATAAAACTTTGAAGAGGCACGGAGGTGAACCTGGCACAATTTCTCCAATTGAAAATTTGATCAGTTCCACCCTTCACAGATGGAGACTTGTGACATATCCAATAACACAGAAGAGTGCTAGAAACCATGCATGAGAAAAAAAAAAGAGAGAGAGAGAGAGAGAAATACAGACTACTCCTTAAAATGGGTTTTACAGATTTTGTTACTTTAGGACTGAGCCTCAAGTCTTGAGTGGTATCACCTGAGCTGGGAGCAGGCTCTGATCTTTTGGCAAAATTCCAGAAGACTTTGTTCCATAATTTGACCACTAGAGAAGACCTATGTCATTTTTTATCTTTAGACACTATATACATTAACAAAGAGTGATAAGACTCAACTCTTTCTCTTAAGTATGTGGTTGTTGTAGTAATGTACATAAACTTTTCAGCAAGATAAGAAAATGTAATAAAATCAGTTATCAGTTTAAATCTGTTCCTGTTGCTGGAAACATCCAGTTTTTCCTACTTCAAATCTATATGCCTCCTACATTCATGTAAAACTTAACAAATATGCCAAGTAAGGTGAAACTAGAGTCAATACCCTGCATATGAGTACCTACTGCCACTCTTAACAAGAGTGGCAGAGCAAGGTTTTTCAGTGTTATCCTGAGAACATTGGCACAACCTTAAATAAACAAGACTCATTTACAAAATACAAGCTAACTCTGGTTTCGATTGGCATTCTTCTTCCTTAAATTATTACTACGATGCAATTAATACTTATTAAAAATTTAATATCACATAACCTAAAACACTTCATAATTATATTTTTTTCAAAAGGAATACCACTTTTCAAGAAATAATCCCAGAAAGTCTCATACATACAAACACAAATCACATGTGAAAACAAGAAAAAGTGTTTTTTATTTGTTGATTTTTTTTTTTAATTGGAGATGTACCAAGAAAGGGGAAAATGGGCATAAAGGAGGACATTTAGGGTACTTACTTGCTCTAAATGAGCAGTGAAGACCTATGAGATAAGGACAAGTTGATTAGTTAGTCATTTTGAGAAACTAAAAATCCCATGTTAATAAAATAATATATTTAAACCATTTTTAAAAAGATTTTAATTTATTTATTTGGCAGAGAGAGTCAAATAAATAAAACAGGGGGAGTGGCAGGCAGAGGAAAAGGGAGAAGCAGGCTTCCTGCTCAGCAGGGAGCCCAATGCTCCATCCCAGGACCCTGGGATCATGACCTGAGCCAAAGGCAGACGCTTAACTAACTGAGCCACACAGGCACCCCAATTTTGATTCATATTAAATGTTAAATATGTGTAATAAAATGGAAGATAATCGATGAAAGAACATCTTTGCTTCAGGTGCCTTGAAATAATATATTTAAAACACATTCTAATAATGGCAACTTAACAATGGTAGAAGTGTTAAATAAATGTTGGACATTCTAAATATGCGTACTTGCATATTTAATATGTGCAAGTCTGACCTCTGGGGCTTGAACTCATGACCCTGAGATCGAGACCTAAGTTGACTGAGACACCTGGGTGCCCCATTTCTCACTTTTAATCTTGAGAAAATGCTGATGTTTATAATAAATTGTTGAGATACCTAAATTTTATTTATGGACTATTTGCTTCTGAAAAGTAATGCATAGGTGTGACAACCCTATTGGTAAGTCAGTACAAAAAGAGAACTTTGGACCTAATCAGGCCAGCCTGCAGGTGAGGATTTGGCCAGCAAAGTAGTTTGCTTGTTTGTTTTTAATTTGAGAAGTACTGGGCTGGACTGCAATGCCAATTCTTGACTCCCCTACATTACATTACTCCCTGATGTCTTACACCTGCAGCCCCATGAATTTATCTTACTTGCCCAGAACTAGCAGGCAATTAAATAATAAGAGGTTCAGTTGACTAGTCAATATGAGTCCTAAGACAAAGCTCTCAAAGTCATAAGCTCATGGATGCCTTGGTGCCTCAGTTGGTTGAGCATTTGCCTTCCGCTGGGGTCTTGATCCTGGGGTCCTGGGATGTAGCCCCGTATCGGGTTTCCTGCCCAGGAGGAGAGTCTGCTTCTTCCCTTCCCTCTGCCCCTAACTCCTGCTCATTCTCATTCTCTCAAAAAAAATAAATAAAATCTTAAAAAAAAGAAAAAAGAAAAAAATCACAAACTCAGTTGATGGAGTGTTTACTCTTTATTCCTCATCTGGCATGAAGACTTCTTTGTCCGCATGAAGAGTTCCTCTGTGGCAATTTCATTCTATTCACCCAAGATGCCTGAGTGTGGTCTGGCATGAGTAACAATGAACAAGAAAACAAATGGGAATCAGCAGAAGCTGTTTGAACAGTCAAGTCCCCAGGGTATATATTTTCTATTTTGAGTCACAGACTGAAAAAATGAGTCAATGAACATAGCTGATGCAAATCACATTTTTGTTCTTTTGTTTTTGGTGATGGATAAGTCAGTATTCATTAACTAATATTTGTCTTCTTCTTTAGTTTCTTTTTTCTGCTTTACTGAGACATAGTTGACAACATTGTGAAGTTAAACATGTGCAATGTGATCCCTCTGTGTGTGTGTGTGTGTGTGTGTGATTACAACAATATTAGTCAACACATCCATCATCTCACAGTTACCATTTTGTCTGTGTGCATGTGTGTGATAACATTTAAGGTCTACTCTCAGCAAATTTCAAGTATACAGTGCAGAATTGTTAATTAGAGTCACCGTGATGTACATTGGATCTCCCCCCATTCTTTTTTAAAGTATTTATACTAATTGAGGCTCCCTGTTCTCCACCCACCAAATCCACAGGTGGCTGAAACTCCTGGTAATTACAGAAAGACAAGGGCAGCGATCTAAATCGAGTCACAGTCTGCTGTGATTGCTCTTATCACAGTCATCAGGAAATACACATTTTTTTTTCCCAGCCTGGGTTTCCCCCCTTTTTTAAAAATTTCTATTTTATTTTTTATAAACATATAATATATTTTTATCCCCAGGGGTACAGGTCTGTGAATCGCCAGGTTTACACACTTCACAGCACTCACCATAGCACATACCCTCCCCAATGTCCATAACCCCACACCCCCTCCCAACCCCCCTCCCCTCATCAACCCTCAGTTTGCTTTGTGAGATTAAGAGTCACTTATGGTTTGTCTCCCTCCCAATCCCATCTTGTTTCATTTACTCTTCTCCTACCCTCTTAACCCCCCATGTTGCAACTCCTCTCCCTCATATCAGGGAGATCATATGATAGTTGTCTTTCTCTGATTGACTTATTTCGCTAAGCATGATACCCTCTAGTTCCATCCACGTCGTCGCAAATGGCAAGATTTCATTTCTTTTGATGGCTGCATAGTATTCCATTGTGTATATATACCACATCTTCTTTATCCATTCATCTGTTGATGGACATCTAGGTTCTTTCCATAGTTTGGCTATTGTAGACATTGCCGCTATAAACATTCGGGTGCACGTGCCCCTTCGGATCACTACGTTTGCCAGTAGTGCAATTGCTGGGTCATAGGGTAGTTCTATTTTCAACATTTTGAGGAACCTCCATGCTGTTTTCCAGAGTGGTTGCACCAGCTTGCATTCCCACCAACAGTGTAGGAAGGTTCCCCTTTCTCCGCATCCTCGCCAGCATCTGTCATTTCCTGACTTGTTAATTTTAGCCATTCTGACTGGCGTGAGGTGATATCTCATTGTGGTTTTGATTTGTATTTCTGGGTTTCCCCTTTTGGTAGAACAGACTAGACAGTATGTCCCCATTTATTGGAAGAGGCCCAGTCATGCCCTACACAATTTGTTAACCACACTGATTCTGACCTGAGTCAGCAGGGGAAACAAGAGGCTTGAGATCTTCAGAAACCTGTGAGCCTGTTGGGGCGCCTGGGTGGCTCAGTGGGTTAAGCCGCTGCCTTCGGCTCAGGTCATGATCTCAGGGTCCTGGGATCGAGTCCCGCATCGGGCTCTCTGCTCAGCGGAGAACCTGCTTCCTCCTCTCTCTCTCTCTCTTTGCCTGCCTCTCTGCCTACTTGTGATCTCTCTCTCTGTGAAATAAATAAATAAAATCTTAAAAAAAAAAAAAAAAAAAAACCTGTGAGCCTGCAAGTCAAGCCACTTTGCATACTTCAAATACTTTCTTTGTCTCTCCCTTAATTTCTGAAACAACTTCCTCCTAAGACATTCCCCTAGGAGGACACCAATAAGTCCACATGTGGTCTTAGTGCACACAGATTTCCCCTCTTATAATGCCACTGTTAAATAATGTGGTGAGTGCCCCATTGCCAGGGTCAGAGAGAGTGAAGCTTATGTAGATTTAGTGTGACTGAGACCTTACCCCAGCATGGCCCGATTCCCACTACACTCTTAGCACTTCTGCAGACATTCTTGGTTCTGTCTCCTTTCTTTCCTTGTTCTGCCTCACTCTCTGGCTAATGATTATCCATTTTCATGCATAATGAACTTAATATTAACTTTAATTAATTTAATAATATAACAGTAATTAGATAGCTGTCCCTACTTTTACACAATAGCAGATTGTATAATCTGTATAGTACCATTTGCATTAATAATACTCTAAAACTACTTATTTTAAAAAAATTACTTATTTAGGTTCTACTTATATGAGGTGTGAATATAAAATAAAAACTATTCTATAAGTCATAAAAAGCCATCATACATTAGGTCTACACACCATATACTTCAGCCTCAAAACTTCTACTTTCCATCATTTTTTAATAAAAAGCTGCAATATCCAATGATTTAAAAATATGCACTGTGTATCCTAAAATATTTTACATAAAATTGGTAATGTTGGTGTAGATAACCTATTTAAATGACAAAATTCGACAAACTTCTAGTTTATTTTGACTACCATATTTCTTTCTTACTATGATTAACTTGCTTCCAAAATAAAACCAAGAAAAAACCAAGGTAAATAATAGATACCTGGTAAACTACTGGAGACTAATTCATTTTAACCAGACATTAAATATCTTGCTGTGGCATGCTCTTCCCCATTGCCTGCTCTATGGCCCATAGTTAAAAGGTGGATATTCAAAGGGGCCAAATCAAAACAATATTCAAGAGAAAATATGCTGTCAAGGAAATTTGAAGGGAATTACTGATATAAAAGTAATGAGCATTTTTTCCACATATATATGGATCAGGAGAGGAGGACAAGAAACTGATAAAAAAAAAAAGTATGAAAATTGATTCCAGTAAAGGTAAGTACCAGAAACAAGGGAAGAGATAACAATTTATTGATATTGGAGTGCTTGCTTATGTAAAATAAAATTAGGTATCTCTCACACTATACAAAAAAAAAAAAAAAAAAGTCAGTTCCAAGTGGATTAGTGACCTATGAAATATAAATCTGCCAAACAAAAACAAACACTTCAAAAATGCAAACCATGAAAAACAATAGATAAATATGGCTATTTAAATTTTTGCACAGGGGTGCCTGGGTGGCTCAGATGGTTAAGCGAATGCCTTCAGCTCAGGTCATGATCTCAGGGTCCTGGGATCAAGCCCTGCTGTCAGCTCTCTGCTCAGTGGGGAGTCTGCTTCTCCCTCTTCCCTGCTCCCGCACCCTCGCTCGCTCTCTCTTTCTCTCAGGTAAGTAAATAAAATCCTTAAAAAAATAAATTCATGCACACACAAAAAAGACATCACAAATACTGTGAAAGAAATGCCACAATCTGGGAGAAAATATTTGCAATGCATAGAACTTACAAAAGATTGGTAATCTGAAAAAGTACTGCAAATCAATAGGAAAAAAGATTAGCAAACCAACAGAAAAAAAAGATCCAAGTGTGTAAAAAGGTAATTCATATTAGAGGAAATGTGAACATCCAACAAACAATTAAAAATGTGTTCAACCTCACTAGAAATCTCAGAAATGCAAATTAAAACAATGAGATTTCTTTTAAAAATATCAGTTGACAAAAACTGACAATATCAAGATGTGGTAGGTATGTAAAGCAATAGCAATATTCATACACTACTGTTGAAACAATAAATTAGTATAACTGATTTGGAGAGCAATGTTACAATATCTCATGATAATGAAGGTGCTCATACTTTTAGAACTACCAATTCCAATAACAGGAATAGCTCCAGAGAACCTCTTCCATATGCATATAAGGAAATATGCATAGAAATATTCTGTTAAGATTGATGATAGAGAAAAGTTAATGTATTAGAATTCTCTAGAAAAAAAGAATGAGGGAGAGAGATGGCAGAAGGAGAAGGGGAGGGGAGGGAGGAGAGATTTGAAGGAAACTGGCTTACATGATTGTAGACACTGGCAAGTCCAAAATCTGTATGGTAGGCCAACAGAGTGGACACCCAGGGAAAAAATGATGCTGCAGTTTGAGTTTGAAAGGAGTATTTGGCAGAATTCTCTTTTCTTTGAGGGCGGTCAATCATTTTTAGTTAAGGTCTTCAACTGATAAGATGTGGCCCACGAATGTTATGGAGAGTAACTGGCTTTAGTCAAAGTCTACTTTAAATGTTAATCTCATCTTAAAAATATCTTCACAGAATCATAATTTTTGACCAAATATCTGGGTACCTCAGCCTACCCAAGTTAACATAATATTAACTGTCAGCCCATCCAGAACAGGATAGGTAAACTCAGTATTATAAAGTCATAAAACAGAATACTATATATAACCATAAAAATTTGCAAACTAGAGATAACACATATCAACATGGGCAAGGTACAAAAGAAAAAACAGTGAATGAAAAATTTCAATTGCTGAAGGTATATATAATATGGTGCCATTTATATTGTTTTTAAGCACATGAAAAGTAATGCTCTATGTTATTTATGGATATTTATATGGAAATATGTATGTATAAATATATATGTATATACATATCATAAATTTCCACACACACACTGGGAAGAATAATGGCCCCACAAAAATATCCATATTCTAAACCCGTGTTATGTTACATAGCAAGGGAGAATTAAGTTGCAGATAGAATTAAAGTTAGTTACCAAGTAAAGTTAAAATAGGGAGTTTATCCCTGATTATCCAGGATGGCCCAATGTTATCCCCAGGGTCCTTTAAATGTGGGAGAGAATGCAGAATTGGAGTCAGAGATAGAAAAGTTATAATGGAAGCATTTGCTAGTTTTAGCAATGGAAAGAAGCTATAAGTCAAGGAATATAGGTGGCCTGTGAAGATGGAAAAGGCAAGAAAAAGGATTGTACTCTAGTGCCTCCAGGAGGAACGAAACTCTTTCAATATCTTGATTTTAATTTGGTATATTAATCTGCTTAGGGTACCATAAGAAAATACCACAGATTAGAAGGCTTAAATACAGAAATTTATTTTCTCACAGTCTGCAAATTTGGAAGTTCAAGATCCAGACACCAGCATGACTGGTTTCAGAAGAGAGCTCCCTTTTTGATTTTTAGATGCCCCTTTTGTATGTCCTCACAAGGTCTTTCCTTGGTGTATGTGCATGAAGAGAGGACCCTAATCTTATCAGATCAGGGCCACATCCTTTATGCTCATTTAAACTTAATTAGTTCCTTAGAACGATTTAAGTTACATTGGCGTTAGGGCTTCAACATATGAATTTTGCGGAAACATAAACATTTAATTAATGAAGCCTAGTAAGACTTATTTCAGACTTTTGACCTCCAGAACTATAAGATAGTAAATTTGTATTGTGTAAAGCCACTAAGTTTGTAGTAGTTTGTTATAGCAGCAATAATAGACTGATACAACCTTCGGGATCTAGAAATGGGGTACTACTGCAACAATTCCTAAAAATGTAGAAGAAGTTTTGGGATTTGGAAATGGGTAGAAGCTGGAAGAATTTTGAGGAGCATGATAGAAAAAGCCAAGATTGCCTTAAGTAGACTGTTCACAGAAATATGGATAAAAGTGACTCTGCTGTCAGTACTCAGAAGGAAGTGAAGAACATGGTAGAGAAAAGATGTACTATTTTAGAGAACTTATACCTCATCGTGAACAGATTGATGGTAGAAATATGGAATATTTCTACTCAATCTACCCTTTGAATTTATCTGACTTCCTGGAGAATTTCTAAAATCCCTTTTACTTTATCATGTTATCCTTCTACTTTGTGCAATCTACTATTCCAGTGTTTCCACCATATTTTAAAATGTGGCATCAAAATTTTCAACATTATTAAAATTTTGTCTCAACAGAATGTTCCTTTTTCTCTACTGTCTTTTCCAGAAATAAATATGCAGCGTTCCTTCAAGTCTCATTGAAATTATAAACTGTGAACAAATGTCAAGACACTTGCTGCAATTCCTGGTGATTTTCTTATTTAAATTTCTAACTTTTCATGTGTGATGATTTTTCACTTTATTAATTTTTCATGATAACATATTTTTCTAGTATTTGAACTTAAATGGGTTTTTCAGAGAGTGTGTGGTGTCCTTGAAGAAGGAAAAAGTTATTTAGATCAGTTGTAGTTTTACTTTGCTTAATCAGAGATCCTGAATCCTATGCAAAGAACAGGGAGAAGGAGTGGGAGAGCAGAGAGAAAATCAAAGTAAGATGTAGTTGTCACAGGAATAAGGCCAGCACCTCTAACCTCATTTGGGGTTGGTTGTGGTAACTGACATCTAGCTTGGGTTGCCTTCCCTTTCTCCACCAGGCACAAGTAGAGCCACCAGCATGCAAGTACTTTCACTTTACCTGGCATGCTGTCTATACCAACTGCAAAGTTAACACGAGTGTTTTGGTTACACCTCATTAGTGGAATCTGGCATGGGGGAGCTGCTTGGGCTAATTAAAGGTGGTCACTTTCCCTGTAGCTCCCTTGCCATCCCAGTGTTCTCAACATTAGGAGCTAGTGATCGTGTTGGAGTTCTGCTAAAGATTAACAGGAGTCTTTCCCCCAAGTCCTTGTTTCCTAAACACACTTTTCCTTTGCTTGAGTTAAATTGTAGGTTAGACATCTCCTCTCACTCGATCCAGTCTTTCCTACAAAATAGAGTACATTCCTTTAAGTTTCTGATGGGTAGACATGTTAGTGTCTCAGCAGGGCCGCTCCCCTGCTGAGCTTGCTCTCTGGCCGCTCCCCTGCCACCTCCCGAGCTCCTTGCCATGCTGCGACCACCAAGGTTGGTCTGTTCTCTCCATAGAGGTCGTGAGGACCAAGTGCGGCCTCAGCAAGCCCTACCCGGACAACTTCTTTGCCCTTAAAATCAGCAGCGGAGCCGCTAATGTCGTGGGTCCCACCATGTGCTTTGAAAACCTTGTGATCATGAGTCCTGTGAAAAACAACAGGGCAGAGGCCTGAACTTTGCCCTGGTGAACGGAACCACAGGAGTGGTGCTGACACAGAAATGTTTCGACATGTACTCTGGAGATGTTACGCTCCTGGTAAAGTTCCTTAAAGAAATCCCAGAGGGGGGCGCCTGGGTGGCTCAGTGGGTTAAAGCCTCTGCCTTCGGCTCGGGTCATGGTCCCAGTGTCCTGGGATCGAGCCCCACATCGGGCTCTCTGCTCAGCCGGGAGCCTGCTTCCTCCTCTCTCTCTCTGCCTGCCTCTCTGCCTACTTGTGATCTCTATCTGTCAAATAAATAAATAAAATCTTTAAAACAAAAACAAAAACAAAAACAAAGAAATCCCAGAGGGCACACTGGTGCTAGTGGCCTCCTATGATGACCCAGGAACCAAAATGAATGATGAGACCAGGAAGCGCCTCACCAACTTGGGCAGTTCCTATGCAAAGCAGCTGGGATTCAGAGATAGCTGGGTCTTCCTAGGGGCAAAGACCTCAGGGATAAAAGCCCTTTTGAGCAGTTCTTAAAGAACAACCCAGACACAAACAAATACGAGGGCTGGCCGGAGCTGCTGGAGCTGGAGGGCTGTGTTCCCCAGAAGGTATCTTAGGGCAGCTACAGGACTGAAGAAGCCCCCTCGCTGTCCTAGAGTCAGCTCCAGCTGCGGCTGCAAGAAGGAAACCAGGTGGCCTGTGGAAAGTTCCCCCGGCGGGGAGGGGGTCTGTGCCCTCTGCACACCTCCCCTCTTCGGAAGCAGCGCCCTCCCAGGGGCTGCGGCAGCCCAGCCGAGGTGGCCTGCCATCAGGGGTCCTTCCGGAGCCCCTCTTCTGCAGGTAGAAGGAACAGTGTGCTTTCTCTCAAGATGGTCGGCGGTCACTCCCAAGGAAGGACAGACTGACACACCTGCGGCCCACCATTAAATTTTATTTTTGCTGATTTTGAAAAAAAAAATGGATTTTAATAAAGATCATCTATGCTTTTGCTCCTTTTAAAGGAGATCTGAAAGCAAAAAGATGGTAAATGTGTAATGTTCAGAATACCACCGAAATTGACTATTCACAGTTTATTTAAAAATCAAATATGCAAATATATCAATATTTTTTAAATCAGTTATTTGATTGTTGGTGTAAATACTCCAACAGACCATTACTGAAGTTTCTACTCAGATGAATATATATGTTCTATTTAACATCTGAGTGATCTCATAACTGTTATGCTCTATGAATGATAAATACAGGAGTTAACCATTCATTCCATGTGTAAATAATTACTTCAAAAATGATAACAATGTTTCAGTTTTATAGAGTCTTTGAACGTGTTCTTCTTTACCACATACCTTTTTCCTTGGAAATCATTAAAACATCAATAATTTATTGTCTTGTTAATATTAAAATCTTTTTATAGCAGTAGATTAACTTATAAATTATATATACTGTAATTTGCTGAACAAAAACAAATACACATTTTATGTTCCTCGGTAATATGAATATTAAGTATTATTTTAACATAGTTGTAAAGGAAATTGAAATTATATCGATTTTCACTTATGTGATTATATAGTATTTGCAAAGTAACATTAGTTTTTACACATGTGAAGTAAACTGGAACTATATTTAATAAAATGTAACTTTTATGTTAAATTACTTTAATAAGGCTTTAGTTAATTTTCTATAAAAATTGAAAATAAAAGAAATTACAGTTCAAAACAAGTTACCATGGGAAGTTTCATGATTAAATGTAAAAATTCACATGTCCTTTCTCCAAAATACACAAAGAAAAAGAACATGTATGAAATAAAAGAAAATGCATAAGAACATTTATAAGTAAGTGATATAGAAAATAAACTCATAATTCCAAGTCATATATAACAGGAACTTCAGGTATCACAGTATAATTCACATATGCTATTAGTTATTTCAACAAAGAAAAAAAAAACAGCTTTTTTTTTTACATAGTCCCAATCAATTCACAGACTTCAAACTTTCTGAGGAGACTTTCATTAATTCACATTACCATGCTCCTTTTTATTCGTTGTTTCCATTCCTTTCAAAAAACATGAAGTCCTAGATAAGAACAAAAATATGGAAATGAGTTTTCAGCAACAAAGCAGAGATCAGCATCTGGGAAAAGTTGATAGCTTTCCAATACAGTAGCAAGTACATCCTGTAATTCTGTTCATTTACTGATTGCCTGCATGAATTTAATTTATTCTCTGGTAATGTTTCTAAATTTCACTTTTTCTCATGCCACTCAAAATATTTCTCTTTTTGATTTTTCTTTCTTAACTTTTTGTACTCCTTCTCTAGTAATACAACTTTTCTTAAGACTGGAATTCAAAGTACAACATTCAGATTTTTTCAGGAGAATGACAGCCATCTTAGAGGTAGCATGCATCTTAGATTTTTTTGGCCCAGTTTTATGATTTCTCTTGCAAACTTGTCCACTGTGTTCCCCAACTTGTCTCACTATATCAGTGTCTAACCAGACCCTCTTCCCTATGACTTTTATCAAATCCTATGGATTTTCTGTCACATCTATCATTTTCATTATCTGTTCACAAAGAAATAATTTAATCCTTATCATCATTCACTTGCAACTGCAGTATGATAATTTTACCTCTCCTCAATCCATTTCTTACATAGTCAGCAGGATTTATCTTTCTGAGATTTGGATTTATAACTATTTTATTTATACCTGGTTTAAAACCAACCAATTAACTAAATAATTTTCAGTATTTTCCCCACATATACAAGAAGTTGTCCAACCTTTAAAAGTCCTTTAGAAGAGGCCCAATGTACATCATAGTCATTTCCTAATAACCCCACCACAACTCCCAACCCTGTTTTTCATCTATCCAAACACCTCAGACTGTCCTTTCTCCCTTTTACACCCCATACCTTTGGTTATGGTGTGTGTATGTCTGGTCAAACAGTTTCCTAAGGTTAATTTTACTTTTCCCATGAAATAAACAGTGAAAACAGTTTTTAAACCGAACTGTGGTTATATTAAAACTTTATGTAGAAAATATTGGCCCTATCCCAAATTAGATAGAATAGCAAAATAAAATCTCAATATCCACTCACCAAGCTTTAATAATTATTAACCTGACCAATCTTGGTTCATTAATCACTCTATCCCCTAGATCCCCCTGCCCTCAACCTCATTATTTAAAAGCAAATCTGTGATATCATACCATTTTATACTGAAACACTTCAGTGTGTGCCCCTAAAAATTTGTACTCTTTTGTTTTTATATAAGCCTAATATCACTAGCATATTTTTAAAAAATAATAATCTAGTAATATCATCAAATAGCCAATTAGTGTTCAAATTTCTCTGAATTCCTTCTAAATGTCTTTTTATATTCATTTGTTCAAATCAGTATCTAAATATGGTCTACAAACTGCATAAGTTGAGGTCTCTTAAGTTTATCTCTCTCTTTATATTATTTTTTATCTTTTTATTTTATGGACACTTATTTGTTGAAGCAACTGGATTCTTTTTCTGTATATTCGCTCACTTTTTAGTTTTTTGGGATTGCATCCCCATGTCAGTGTTTAAGATGTTCATCTAGTGGCTCCAAACCCTGCTTGTTTATTGGAGTCACCTGACAGTTCTAAACAGCTTGCAGGCTTGGTCCCACCTCCCGAGATTTTGAACACTATCTGCATGTAGTCTTGACACAGGGAGTTTGAAAGCTATCCAGGTATTTCTATTGAGCAGCTTGGCTTGAAAACTATTGCTCTGTCCCGGGAGCCCTTGATTTTGGCTGCATAGTCACCTGGGGAGCTATACAAACTTCTAATTCTGAGCCTTTAATTTAGTTAAATTGGGGTACAGCCTGATACTTGGGGTTTTTTAAAGTTCCCTAGCTGATTAAATGTGAAGGTAAGTTCAGAATCACTGCACTATCCCACGTAATTCCTCTCAAATGGCAGTTCTATTTAATGGCTCAATGGGATGTTTACTCTTACTGCAGTTTGCACTCCTGTATAAGATGATTTAATTTAATAATGAAAGCTGGGCAAAATCTTGTTTGACTGAGTCTATTCCATGCAAGTCCAAATTCAAACTCTTTTTCACAGCACTGACTTCAATTTTTAAATAAAAACCCCAAAGACCAGGGCCCCTTCTTAACACATGAGGTCCTTCTATTACCATATGAAATTTCATAGACTCTCCAGAGAAACTAGGTACCTGCGAACCCAGAATACCAGAAGATAATGAAATTTCAGGGCTAGAATTAAATGGGCCCCTTGGAATAAAACCTATAAATTTCACAAAGTCATTTAAAAATGTACAGTTTACTCAGTCATTTCAGAATGATACTAGAGAAACCATCTAAACCCAAGATTAGCAGAATAGACTTACAATAAGGAAACATGCACCGAGCATCACAGCTTTCATTTTCACATCAAGGTCTAAAGGGAACTGGATACCAAAGTTATCAGCATCTGTAAATGCCTCTCTCACGAGACCAGTCCACTGCTTGGAAATCTTGCCAACCACATTTTCTTCATCAAGAGATTTAATCTAAAGTGAAAAAAAAAATACAACCTTAAAGAATTCTAGAAAACTAGTAACAAACTAAAAGTTGAAATAAAATGAAATACTCTATCAAAATTATGTGTAATACTTAACTATGAACATTATATCACTATTAAATGCATATACATTCTTGTATCTACTTTCAGATGCATGAAAAAATAAACCTGTTTCTTTGCTGCAGAGAACTTACATGAAAGTAGTTTTGCTTATTTAATATTTTCTGTTCTACGTTAAAATAATCATAAATAAGTTGATCTAAAACAAAATTTAAGCAGAAAAAGGTAAAAATACAAAATGTTTCTTTGGTGAAATTTCTAGAAGACCATCAGGTAGGTACTAAATGAGTCCCCCATGCTGTAAGAGAAGCACAGAGAGTTTATATAAGCTGAGTGTTTAAATGTGATGGGAGGATTGGGGCACCTGGGTGGCTCAGTGGGTTAAAGCCTCTGCCTTCCGCTCAGGTCATGATCCCAGGGTTCTGGGATCGAGCCCCGCATCCGGCTCTGCTCAGCGGGGAGCCTGCTTCCTCCTCTCTCTCTGCCTGCCTCTGCCTACTTGTCATCTCTGTCTGTCAAATAAATAAATAAAAATCTTAAAAAAAAATGTGATGGGAGGGTTCATTACTACCATCTGTAGAAAAATATGAAATGCAAAGAGCCTGGAAAAGAAGACTGGCAGTTTTGAGTAAAGGAAAATAACCAATAAGTAACTTGATGGGATGCTGCAGGTCAAGGGTTGGGGTAAGACTGAACAGTGGGGTGGATAGACAGTGAACAACAAAAAGAAGAAGGGTGGATGATAAAAAGGGCTCCAAAGTAAAATTTTTCTAATTTTACAATTCTGCCTGAGGGAAGCCCTGGGCCATTATAAAGAGTTGAACATTTCATGGCTGGACAAATGCACTTACCAAGTAGGTACGTGGGGGGATGAATGTAACCCACACTTACCATGGTATTTGCATGTAGAGTTATGTCAAACCAGGAAAAGAAGTCCTTTTCAAATGTGCACAAGGTACCACAGGTGCTAGCAACACCCACTGAAGCCCTAGCTCAGGTTGAGAACAGCAAAATAAATATGGGGAAACTAGGTGCCCTGGGTGGCTCAGTCAGTTAAGTGTCTGCCTTTGGCTTAGGCCATGATCCCAGGGGTCATCAGATGGGAGTCCGGCATTAGGCTCCCTGCTCAGCGGGGAGTCTGCTTCTCCCTCTCCCTCTGTTGCTCCCCCTCCTTGTGCTGTCTCTCTCAGTCAAATAAATAAATAAAATCTGTTAAAAAACGTGGGGAAACTAAAAACAGCTGACTCATTTTATTTTGGCTTGGGTTGATGGGTTCTTTACAAATCTGAAATAAACTTCTAATATGACTGTGATAGCATAGATTATTGTTCAGCAAATATTCATGCACTACCCTCCCCCACCAATTGTAAGCCCAGAACATGTCCCTGTACACTGACAGAGTTGCCCATATGACTTGCCTGACTAATGGAATGTTAATAGATGTGACATGAGCAAAGGCCTTAAACATGGTTAAGTTGTTTGCCCTGGCTCTTGTTCTCCAGTGATCAGCCACTAGAAACACAGGATCCAGGTAGCCGCATTTGCTACAGCTCCAGAATGAATATACATGGAGTAGACCTGAGGGCAACTTACATTCCAAATCAGAGCCATCTAGCTGAGCCTCAGTATACTCCCTGAGACACAACTGACCTGCATATTCATTAGCATGAGAATAAATACCTGTAGTTTTAAGCTACTGAGTTTTAGGGGTTATTTGTTATGCAACATTATTGTGGCTAAACAGAATAAAACAAATTCCTCTTGCATGCCTGTGTTTTTTGTTTGTTTGTTTTTAAAGACTTATTTATTTATTTGAAAGAGAGAGCATGAGCAGGAGAGGTTGAGGGAGAGAGAATCTCAAGCAGACTCCACACTGAGCAGGCAGCCTGACATGGGGCTGGATCTCAGGACCCTGAGATCATGACCTGAGCTGAAACCAAGAGTCAGATACTTAACCGACTGCACCACCCAGGTGCCTCTGCATACCTGTGTTTTATAACCTCAATAGCTGTCATTAGCATTTGAAGCTAGTAATAAAACCTTATATTTATTTTTAAATTTAGTCATTATTAATTTCAGAAGTGTTTTTAAAATAAAATATACAAAAGATAATTTATAAGCCACCATAATCCTACCACTAGATTTAACCAATATTGACTTTTCTCCTTTTAATTCCAATAGGAAGAAATTTAAAAATTTACTAAAATTTATGTAAGTAGAACATATAACTTTTTATGAAAAGGCTCAGAAATGTGGATAATGATTTATAACTGAAAAGTAAATAGGATTAGATAATTTTTAGCTAAATTCTAGGTATTTGAAAATGGAAAATCTATATAATAAAATGATTATAACTTCTAGAAATAATAAACTAATATTATATACTTATACATATATACTGAGAACTGATAGTGGTATTCTAAAAAAATCTATAGGCTCATCTTATAATATAAATGCAAAAAATTCAAATAGAACATTAGCACATAGAACCTAGGTTAAGTGTCAAAAGAATGCTGAAAATGTATTTTATTTATTTGCTAATTAAGCAATTATACAACATTTAGCATATGCATAACATATAAATGCTTTATAAGTATTAGGTGATTTTTTTTTCCCCCTCACAATATCTTTACAAAATATGTACTATTTTTTATTAATTATTTTTATTGACATATAATGTATTATTTGCCCCAGGGGTACAGGTCTGTGAATTATCAGGCTTACATACTTCACAGCACTCACCATAGCACATACCTTCCCCAATGTCCATAACCCAACCACCCTCTCCCTCCTGCCCTACCCCCACCAACCCTCGGTCTGTTTTGTAAGATTAAGAGTCTCTTATGGTTTGTCTCTCTCCTGATCCCATCTTGTTTCACTTTTTCCTTCCCTACTCCCCAAACCCCCAATTCTGCCTCTCAAATTCCTCATATCAGAGAGATCATATAATTGTCTTTCTCTGATTGACTTCAAAATAGTACTATTATTAAACACAGTTTTCATATAGAAAAACTGAGGCAAGAAGAGTTTAAATAATTTGTCTAAGTTCACACAGATAAGAAGTTGTGGGAAGGATTTCAAACCCAGGCACTCTGTTCCAGAGTCTATACTCATGACCATTGTGATACCCTGCTTTTAGACAGTTAGGTATCAATTCTTAGTAAAAATCTACAACAAGGGTCAGCAAACAATGATCAGTGGGCCAAATCTAGCCTACCCGCTTTTTTGTAAAAAAGTCACATTAGGACACAGTTATATGCTGTATTTATATATTGTCTATAACTATCTTCATGCTACAATGACCGATTTGAAGAGTTGCACACAATGACCATATGGCCCATAAAGTCTAAAATGTTTTCTATCTCATCTTAAAAAAAATTTTTTTTTTGCTAATTCCTGCTCTAGGTAAAATAGGACTAGAAACACAACATGAAAAATAATAGCCAATGTCTTTCTAAATTGTGAAACATTGCTGCTATTTCAACTGAAGTCATCAACTTGGTAGGTATTCTCACAATTGGCATTACTATTCAGTTTTGCTGCTAGAATAGACTAGAAAAGAAAATGAGCTAATTGGTAAATAAACATGAGAACAGTTAAAATGATTTCACTTTGCTCTGTAATTTTTAAATAGAAAAATTAAGTATAAATAAGCAAAAATGTTTCTTCAGTTAAATACTTAGTCCAGTCAGAAGACTGGATAGAAGGTAAACAAATAAATAGCCTTTTTCAATAAGAATAAGTACTTAACATATCTCTATTCCTTCTTAATAGTGAAAATGCCTCTAAATTACTTAGGAAATTTTTAACAAAAAAAGAAGTTCTATATAAAGAAACCCATATCTTATGAAGAATATAAAATTAGATATGAATGAATAAAAAGGCATAACATTTCTGGGATGAGACGGGTTTAGCCTCATAAAAATGTTAATTTTTAAAAATGGTATACAGATTTAATACAATACTAATAGGATTCTAACTTCTGAAAAATTGCCTTGATATTCACAGGAAAGGAAAAATCTGATAGCAGCAAAAAACACAATAAAGAAGACTAATAAGTGGCTCTTTGGCTATGACTTAAAATAGAATACATAATTAAGTTGCCATAATTGAATCATAAGGCACTGTTGTAAGAACAGATAATTAGATCAATGAAACGAAAATCTAAAATAGATCCTATCATTTATGGGAATTTATTTATTTATTTGACAGAGATCTCAAGTAGGGGGGGAGGCAGACAGAGAGAGAGAGGAGGAAGCCAGGCTCCCTGCTGAGCAGAGAGCCTGATGCAGGGCTCGATCCCAGGACATTGGGATCATGACCTGAGCCAAAGATAGAGGCTTCAACACACTGAGCCACCCAGGGGCCCCATTTATGGAAATTTAATGTATAGTATTTCAATTCATTAAGGAATGAATACTTCATTTAATAAATTGTGATGACACAGCTGTCTAGCCATCTGAAGGAGAAAGATGTTTGATCCTATCTTCTATAAGTAAAATTCCTGGTAAGTTAAAGATTTAAATATAAAAAAGATTAAAAAATGAGTAAATAAAATATAAAGTTGGGGGTAACTTCATAATCAAGACAGGAGAATGGCAAGATATTAAATAGATATATGTGCCTATATATGATATATATATGTGTGTGTGTATACACACACACATACATACATACACATACATAAATATGTAAGTTCCACAAAGGGTAGATTTGTGGAAACTATTTGCAGATCAGAGGACAGGGTTGATATCTTCAACATACAAATTATATTTACATACAAATTACATTTATAAATTGACAAGATAAAAATAAACAATCTAATAAAAATACAGACAATGGATATGAATATGCAATTCAAAGACCACAAACAAAAGTAGCCAGTAAACTTAGGATAAATTGTTCATAATTCCTAACAGGGAATTACATATTAGAGATAACCTTCCCCCTCCCACTTGCTGATTTTAGATTTCCTTTTTAGATTGAAGTTTGCAGTTCAAGTTGTATTTGGGTGTCATTCCTTCTTCTTACTCAGAACTCCTTGTACTTTTTGAGACTGAGAAACCATGCATCAAGTCTGCATGATTTTTATTCATTTATCCCTTTGAATACTATTTTGGCACATTCTCTGTATTCTCTTTTTCTGTGACTCCTCTTTGGCACATGAAGAGTAGTTTATTCTAGTTTTCACATTCCTTTAAATTTTTTTGATCCTTTCAAATTTATCTTTTCCCACTCTCCCATTTATTTTCCTCATATAGATCATCCAGTTCATTATTTCCCTCTTCACCTGTATCTAATTTTCAGCTCAACCCAATGCAGGGTTTCAGCTCCACCCTCCCAATGAGATTTCATCAATGAGTGTTCCTTATTTCTGGAATTTCTATTTGGTTTGTTTTCAGATCCTCCTGTCCTTTTTTATAATAGTCTCATTTTCTCCTTATGAACTTTTTTGCTGCTTCTTTAGCCTCTTTAATGTTTATTTAGATATTTCTTATATAATTGATTGCAGACTGTTCTATTATATGCAGTTTGTTGGTGGTGAATTAATTCTTAGAACATTATATAATTTTTTATCTTTTCATGTGAGTATCAGCTTTTTCTATAGGAACAGAGAGTGTTTTGGTGATCAGTCTTTGGCAATCTCCTTCTAGTGTGCTTTTGCATTCAATTATGTTATCTGTATCACCACTCAGGATCAATTTCTATGTTATGATGTTCCTCATCCATAAGAGTGGTATGAATTGACTTCAGATACATAGAGGGAACTATAATGTATTAGCAGTTTCATGGGTTTTTTTCCCCCTACCAAAAGTCTTGGAAGGAAACAAATTCCCTTATTGCCTCCATGGGATAAAAAGTCTGCTTGTCTTTCTTCTACTCACCCTTCGGAGAATCTCATGGCTTCAACTACCATCTATATGCTGAAAACATCCCAAACTTTTTTTCTACATACTAAAAACCCAACATAACTGAAATACAAATTATGAGGTTCTCACAAATTAACTATTTCTTCTCCAAGATTGTTAACCTGGCTAATGGCATCATTATCCATTCAGCTGCTGGTTTTTTTTTTTTTTTCTTTTTTTTGAGAGAGAGAGAGAGAGAGGGATTGAGAGATTGGGGGTGGGCAGTTGGTGGCAAAGAGAGATGGAGAGAGAGAATCTTAAGCAGGCTCCATCCCCAGGCTCCATCTGTCAGTCTCACAACCCTGAGATCATGACCTGAGGCCAAATCAAGAGTTGGTTACTTAACCAACTGAGGCACCCAGGTGCCCTCATTGAGCTTCTTAAACATCAGATATTAGAACAACATGAATCAGAATCATCTCCAAATTTTCTTTCATGCTCAGTTGACATCAAAGCCATGAATTAGTTCCATTTGGTATACTTATGAAATGTCTCTGAATTAGTTCTCCCTTTAGAATGGCTCCTGCTCCTGCTGTGTTCAGGCCATTCTTCTCTACTTTGTTTCCATACCATTAATACTATGATGGAGTTCATGTTCCACTGTGGTTCCTTACTGATAATTCCTGATTTCAAACTTTTCATTATACCTAGCCTACAGAAAATGATTCAAGGGACTACATTCTCAATTCTCTCAAAGATGCTACCTAGTTAGAACCATTCTAGATGCACAGGAGACTAGTTAACTCATTATATATAATGGATGCTTTAAGGCATCCACTGAGAAGGGTTGCTGGGAGATTTCTAAATTCCTTAGCATTAAATATAAAAGTTTCACAATCCAATTTCACTTGTTGCACCAGTATTTTCACTCATTTTCTACAAATAAAGTCTATGTCAGCAAAAATTCTATTAATATTCCCTCAAAGAACAATTACCTCTCAGTCCTCTGGCTCTTTCATAGGAATGATAACCCCTACATAGAGAACTATTATTATACAAAAACTATAAGTCTTTACACATGCTTATCATATATCCCCTCAATTCCCCCCTTACACTATGTATATGCCTTTGTAAGAGTCTTTATAAAGTTTCTATTATATCACATGTTTTCTTAGAAGTGCCTGTCTCTCTCATTTGACTCTGAAGTCACTGAGGGGAAGAAGTCATTTTTATACAACCAGGGTCTAACAAAGGACTTGAAAATCATATGATTAGAGAAGCCAGGAAGATAATATAAAGAATGGAGCTGGAGAGTGGAAAACTGTAGGAAGTCAGGGGACAGTGTCAGATTGCATACATCTTATAAGGCAGCCCTGCTCAGTTTTAGATTTTTGCCCCTTTTTGTACAAATGGTCGTCCAGCTTAACATATTTTATAATTTTTCCAAGAGAATCATGGGATTAATATTAAGTTATAAAATCTCCCTATTTTTAAATATTTGCAACTAAATAATTTGGGCTACAAGACTAGGCCATCTATGGAAAAATTGCTGTAATGAAACTCCTTCGCGTCATAAATACACAGATAAATTATGGTTTACAGCGATCAAATAAAAAAAAAAACATTTTATTTATTTATTTGACAGACAGAGATCACAAGTAGGCAGAGAGGCAGGCAGAGAGAGAGAGGGAGAGAGAGAGCCCGATGTGGGGCTCGATCCCAGGACCCTGGGATCATGACCTGAGCCAAAGGCAGAGGGTTTAACCCACTGAGCCATCCAGGCGCCCCTACAGTGATCAATTTAACACAAGGATAAAGAGAGGCATAACTGGGAAGTATATGTTCCACTATCTTTCTTAAAACTCTCTTTGCGTTAGTGAGCTGTTTGTAGGAACTCAAAGATGTCAGAACTTCTGAAGAGGATCTAGAGCACTGGCAGCCTGTATTTCAGATTAGGGAAGGATTCATATGCTTTGGCAATCAGACATAGATGATGAGGTTCACATTTTATTTTAAATGGATAATATACGGAGCATCCATATAGACACCACCATGTTCAAATGTTGGATGTTTTGCTTATATCTATTTGTTTATCTGACTACAAAGCTCTGCTTCTTTTTTTCCATTTAGTATAATCAACACTGATGCTTGATCACAGTATTAACCACCTTTCTGACCAAAGTTAAATATATAAGCACACTGTCTTCTTGAAATATCAGGACACACACATTTATTTTATTTGTAACATCCTCCCAAATTATATTACCCTTTAAGAGGAAATCAAGACCTATAAACATTATCACATCTCTTACCTCAAAATCAACATCTGCACAACAGCTGCATAGAACACATGGACCAGTAATTTTTAGTACATCCTCTCTCCTCTCATTTTGAATTGTAAACCTGGGCAGGCACAGATGCCAGTTCTGAATAACATAACCTATAGGTACACCAGGAGGAGCATGGATTGCTATCTACAAAAGCAAAAGAATATATATAAATCACAATAATTATAATGTCTAGTAATCACTCATTTATTGAATACTTTTGAAGTGTAAGACACTGTTTTAAGCACCACTTAATTTCTAACACATCCCTACAAGGTTGGTACTATTATCCATATTATAGAGAAAGTAACTGAGGCACAGAGAGGTGAATTAACTTGTATCAGATTTCCAACCTCAAAGAAGAAAAATGAGGTAAAAACTTGGGCAGATTGCATGCATCGTTTCCACTCTTAAGCTTTGCTCCACTCGCCTTTGTACATTTTTTATTCTCCATATTTATAAAAATGTCTAAATTGTTAAGGAACTCTTTTCTTAAACTTCTTATAAAATAGTGTTTAGATGCAGGAACACAGCTCAGAACAGTGGGGCAATTTCTAAATATAAGTAGCAATGGTGCCAAAATGGAAAGAAAATGAAGCCTGGAACCCTGGCTCTGCTACTTAGCTAGGTGACCTTGAAAGTGCCTTAGTGTGGTCTTTTTTACAATAGTGCATTATATGTTAATATACGCTTTATATTATAGAGCACATTCAATGAAACTCTTAGTTTTTCCTCAGATATTCCTTGATGAATATTACTATATATAACCTAAATGATATGGAAAATAAATAATTCAGCATGAACAACTTCAGTTATCTTTTTAAAATATGTACAGTATTAGATTTCAAATATTCATGTATTTGTAACTGTGTCTGTCATGCTCACACAGCTCCCTCTCTGGAATGACTGAGTGGCCCCAACAGGGCTGGTTTCAGGCCAACGGAGATATATGCAAAAATCAACTTCCCTATAAACTCTCTGTGCCCCAGCATCTCCTCTGAGATCCACGTTCTATATTAGTGGGCTCCCAAGTAAATAAAATGGATACCTGGTCTTTATGGAGTTAAAGGTATTCATAACTACCGTATACCTCTTATGGGGGCTCAAATACATTCATAATTTTTATAGATATATAAAAAAAACAGGCATGAAATTTTTCAGAGAAGGCCCTTCTGTGAGGTTGGCCCACACTGTGAGATGAACACATACAAGATATTCTAGGATATTCTCTATGGTATCACTGTTCTGGCTTTGGCCAGGCTCTTCATGTTCATTGTAGGTAATGGATTTGACCAAGGTGCCCTACCTTCTCAGCTCTCCATGAAGATCAAGAAACCCTGTCTCTGAGATTTCTGATCTCAATCACATGCGACACACTACTCATGGCCATGGGGCTAACTGTTCATTGTTTTTCACTGCCTTTCTTGGACAATTTACTCTCAAATATACACTGAGAGCTTATGGACCAATTTTCCTTTAAATCTCATTTGATTACATAATCCAAAGAAAGGGTAAAAATTCTTGCTGAACTACTTTACATATGACCCTGGTAATTGCTCACTGACCTCCTGAAGGCAGCAAGGGAAACAACAGCTGTCACACTTTAGTGGTCTCTCCAGAGTTATAACCTCTTGGCCCATATTATCAAGAATTCTCATGGTAAATGGCCTAGAAGCCCCACAGCAATTTCGGGTGCAGAAATCCGTATCCTCTGCTGCAAAGTAAATCCTCTGTCCAAAGCTGTTCTTAATTTCATATTTGTTATTAGTTTCAAAACCTGTTAAGACTACAAACATAAAAGGGGAATCATTATGACCATTATGCTAAAAGAATATTGAATCTATCCTAAGATACTATAATGTGTAGTTATGCCATTTTTAGATGATACTTCAAGTAACACAGGGAGAAAGAAAAGAAAAGGTGTTTAAAGATGATCTAGATGGAGGATAAATGGGAAAGGGAAAGAAGAAGGAAAAGGTTTTAAGGCATAGAGAAATTAAGAGTCCCTGTGTGAGACATGGAAAAGAAAACAACTCATATATCTAATTCCGTAGACTCATGTCTGAAAGTCAGACTGCTGCTGAGGGATGGTGCAATGCTGTAGATGGTCTTAGTTGTGCTAGGTGTATGCAGAAAATATCCACTTGCTTGGTATAATTTCCATATATTCAGTTATGTAGGAGAATGTAGGATGGTTGCTATGTTTATACTCTATGAAACATTCTATCAAATAAATTTTTTTATATATATAATATTCATGGCTTATGTTTTTGCACTGTGTGAGGGAAGGTAGTGAGAAGGCTTATTCTTAATGCATACACGTAAAAAGGGAAGGTGAAAATGGAAGATGAATTAGAACATCGCATTAGGCCCAGAGCACCCTTGTTTAATTCAGCAGTAGTTGTTCAGAAATGGGAGATGGGTACTAGACAATGGGAAGAGGTCCTTAGCAACGAAGGCTGCAACTCATAGGCTATCTAGGCCACTGGCATCCTAAGTAAGCTCTGTACTCTAGAGGGGGCTATCTCTTCACAGGGAGGCAGAGGTATGCTAAATGCTGATGCCCATGTGATAGCTTACCAGTGGGGTTCCCATACTAAACCACACATTGCAAATGTCTCCTTGCTTAGAGCCAGAAAGGAACAATTAATGGTCCCACTAGTCTATAGTCCTTGTTAATGTGTGTCATGGGATGTCAGAGCCACCAAAATAATGAATGATTAAAAGATAAATACGGGACAAAAAACACTCACTAATGTCTATCTGACTTTTAGTCAGGTAGAGATGTTCTTCATATATTCTATCACCATGACCTCCCTTAGGTACCTTTGCTCTGGCTCAAACAGGCTTTGGGCTCTTTCTTTAAAAGAACCACCCTTGACCTCAACATCTGACAGTCACATATTTTGTGAGAAAAAAATTAAACTGATTCATAACATGGACTCTATTATCCATTAATTAAGTAGTTTAATTTCAAAATTCTTCAGCTGGTTTATCTGTAAAATGAGGTCAATGGTTTTACACACTCTCTAAGTTACCTTCTAGTTACTCAAAAAAATAAGAATAAAACAAAATAACTCTATGATTACCATAGTGCTGTTCTAAGAAGGTAGGCCTCCAGGCCTGCTGACCAGCATCCTCCAACACTGCATTAGCTCTGTACCCAAGGTGACAATCCATAGCCCACAGAACAAAGGTTTTACAGGGTTATATGAACTCCAAAACATACTCATCCAAATTGAAGAAGTTTACTTGCTTTTTAAATGGACTAAGGTAACTGAACTAGTGCATTTGGTTCTGTGTCAATATCAAGATCATCATAGGCTGGGAAGAAAACAGCTGAAGTCATTTCTAGAGAGAACTCAGAGAAAAGTAAGTTTTGATCAGTTTCCTTCTAAGTCACGGTCTGTAGCATGAGGACAGATGCTCAGAGTAATAGTATTTTACTAGAAATGAGCTACTGATAATTACCATAATTTCATTATCATGGAGACATTTATAAATAATCAGACTTAACTCTTCCACATCAGTGAAAGTGTTACATTTGTGGTTGTTGATATGCCCTTATCTGTATAAATATCTCATTCTAGAAATATCATCAATACAATGAATACATACCTTCCAGAAGCTCAACTTGCTGATGAATCAGTATCTGATCTATCTATTACATCAAAAACAATTAAGCTATAAGTATATTGCCATGCTTTTTACACCAACCAAATTAATATTAGTGCTTTTATATTTTAAGGAATGTATATAATCAATTATCAGTATTTATCCGTATTTAATAATAGAATACCTTACTTCTAAACTTTCATACTTAAAAAAGTATAAAATTAAAGTTAATATTATCTTTAACTGAAAAACAATCTATTGAATGTGTTCACTATTAATGTGGGCAAATTCAGTGAGGGCGTCTGGGTGGCTCAGTGGATTCGGCCCAGGTCATGATCTCAGGGTCCTGGGATCGAGCCCCGCATCGGGCTCTCTGCTGGGCAGGGTGCCTGTTTCTCCCTCTCTCTCTGCCTGCCTCTCTGCCTACTTGTAATCTCTTTCTCTCTCTCAAATAAATAAATAAAATTTAAAAAAAATGTGGGCAAATTCAGGTCAAATAAAATTGACTCACACTAGAATCCCTCTAACAATTTTTTTAAAAAATTTCCTTCTTGAAAAGACTTAGGAAATATTAAGACTCTATCCATTTGAAAAGCTTATTTCTGGATCTAAAAAAATTTTTTTCAAAGTGTGCTTGATACCATCTTTTGGTATCAACTTAACTTCCTCTATATATTCTGTAAGGCCTTGATTTTAAAAAGAATCTATTCAAGGTATTTGTCAGAGAATGTATGAACTACTAAAAGTTCTTACAATACATGCTGCCCAAATGCACTGTGGGAAATTAGTACAGAGAGTACAAGAGAGCCAATTCATTTGCTGAAAGCTGGTTGGTTACCACAGGAATATATTTATTTGTTTATTGATCAGACACATAAAATTTCATATTCCTGCTCTACCTACCAGATTTCCAACACTGGGCAAATACTAACCCTCACATTGCTAGGATATGGTATCATGCAGTACACTAAAATCCAGGATTTTTTTTTCTTACTGGTGGCATTAATAAAATTGGTTCTTCCAAAGAACAAAGCATCATAAAATACAGTTTTATTACTTATAATAAAAAGTATATCATGTTGTACACAAAATATTAATTCTTTGTTTTTGGTATCTCTTATTGACACTCAACACCAAATTTAGTTTAATGTTTATTTTCACCTTCCAGAAAGTTACTTGGTGCTGAGATTAAAGATACTGAGATCCAGCACCAAGATTCCAGAAGTAAGAAGCCATTCCCACTTCCTTAGTGTTTTGTCTCCAAGTCAATTATACAACTTCTCTGGACCTCAGTTTCCTCTTCTGTAAAATGATGATAATTATAGCACCTATATATCATAAAGCTTCTAAAAGGATTAAATAAGTCAATACATGTGTTATACTTAGGAACAAAATCTGGAAATAGTGCTTAATAAAATTTTGTTATTGGCTATTACCACAGATTATAGTAAAAATTCAAAGAAAACACAATTTCTTAGGACATTTGCATTTTGCTTTAAAAGCAAACTTCACTTGGAAGAAGTATCGTAACTTGTTAGTATAAAATGTTTTACCATTTCAGACTTCTGTGAATTAGTCATTTCTTAATTTCATTAAGTAAACTATAAGTACGGTTTTATTTTTTATGAGTGTTTCATTTATTTGAAATTACCTGACTTAAATATTCCAATCCAGGTGGACAATCTATTGGAGGTGGTGGTGCTGGCATCCATGGTACCCCTGCAGGTCCACCTGGCTGACTGTACACTGGCTGGTGTTGGACAGGAAAGCCTACCTGGCCAGCACCTGAATAACCAGCTGGTGGAATTGAGTAGCCAGCCTGGGGGCCAGGGTAGCCAGCCTTGGGGCCAGGGTAACCAGGCTGGGGGCCAGGATAGCCAGGCTGGGGGCCAGGATAGCCAGGTTGGGGGCCAGGGTAGCCAGGCTGGGGGCCAGGATAGCCAGGCTGGGGGCCAGGGAAGCCAGGCTGGGGGCCAGGGTAGCCAGGCTGGGGGGTAGGGTAGCCAGTGTGCTCTGGAGGTCCTGAAATATAAACAGATGAAATAATTTATAACTGCACAGAAAATGAAACGTGAATTCTTTTGGGATTACTCAACTGAAATTTCAGCCCAGAAATCCTGTTTCTATGAAGCTTAAAGTTTGTATTTTTATCCTCTATCAATTTTTCAATGAGATATTTGTGGTTTCATATCCCCTCCCATAGGGCTCGGGACTGTGAATAGAGTTGGCCCAAGCCTTATTCACTGTTCAAAACTCAGTTGAAAATAGTCTTGAAACCTAAGAAAGTGATGAAAATCAACAACGATCTAGAGTCACCTACAAAAAGATTCTGGAATGCCTTAATAGAAAAGAGAGATGGCATTGTGTCAAAGGCCCAAAATAAAGGCTTTGAGTTAGCATTTCTAAAACCAAAGCACTTTATAGAAATATGATAATTCTGGAGTTGTGGAAACAGTACCTCCCTTATGTAAAGAACTAAGGGTGGTTTTGCCCCCTCAGGGAATATCTGGCAAAGTCTGGAGACACTTTTGATTGTTTTGGCTGGAACACAGGGTGATACTGGCATCTGGTAGACAGAGGCCAGTGATGATGCTAAATATTTCCTGAAATACCAGAACAGTACCCTGAAAATAAACAATTGTAAATCCCAAAATACTATAGTGCTGCTGTAGAGAAACTCTGGTATAGAGGTAAAAACATGTTGTTACTTCCAGTATTGTCCAGGTGCTTATCTGGGTTAACAATTGGCCTGAACTTTAAACCCACATTACATTCCTATCCTAAGACCTCCTACGTGAAAAAAAAAATCCATTATAATAGGTTACAAATTTAAATTTCAAAATTTACTGCTCTCAGCACTCTAAAAAATACAATTTGAGCACCAAGGAAGGTAAAAAGTTACAACAGGCAATTTATAAATACTTTTAAAAAATTTATTTATAATAAATAATTTATAAATGCTTTTAAAAAATCATTGATAGCAAATACACCATTACAAAAAGATTTAGAAGAGAGACTAAATCTCATATTAGTACTTTTTAAATATAGTTTTTATAGTTTATTCCTTCTTAGAATAAATAAATATTTACCAATGTTCTACAATGTGACTGGCTTTCTTTTAGAATCAGTGGACACAGCTATCAACAAGGTAACCCATCCTCAGGATGATTATAGGCAACTTTTGGGAAAACAAAAATAAATTATTTTTAAAAGATTTCAGATGGAACTCATAGAGAAAATGCATGGTGGAGAGGGAAAGGTATCAACCAGTTACTTTAGATAGGAAAAAAAAAAAAAAAGGTCTGTTGAGATCTAGAATATGAGAAAGGAAAAGCTTTGTGTAAAGACCCGGTGAGAAAGGTTCAAGAGGAAGGAAAACCAAACGTAAAAATCTTAGACTTTAAGAATGAATTTGGCATGTCTGAGAAAGAGAGAAACATCATAAAGAAGAGGAAGAATAGAATCTGTTGTCAGTGAAGAAATAGGAGCAGTTCATCTAGAAAGCCCATTCATAAGAAGTTTCGATTTTATTCCAAGTGTGACTGACAGGACTTTGAGGATTTTAAACAGACAAGTGAGTTCCATAATCTGATTTATATCTTACAAAGTTTTTAGGAATGCTGAGCACTGGGATTTAAAATGAGAAATGCAGATGAAATCCCTGTCCTCATTGCCTAAGGGGAAGATAACCTTATATTTATCCTTTACTCTAGAGATCCGTAAGACCAGTATGATCAATTGATTAACGAGAGTCGAAGGCAAACTCCTTGAAAGAAGGGACCAGATTTTTATGACTATATATGCCAAAACAAAGTGTTGGGATGGGGAGAGAGAAAAGGAAGGAGTTGGGACATCATCCCTGAGGACTGCCTTTCAGCTGAGATCTAAAGGATACAAAGGAGTTGAGTAGATCAGGGGCACAGGGAAAAAGGTTTCACAGAGAAGCCCTGGGATAGTAACACATCTGTAAAAAGCCATCTGTAAAAAACACATTGAATAGCAGAGAGTCAGGCTTAAGAGACAGTCAAAGAGAAGGCAGGGGAGCCCCTCAGGTCTAGTGAACCAAATTAAGCATTTTGGCCTCTATCATAAAAGCAACAACAAGCACCAGCTTGCACATATGAGGAATTTGAAAGGCAACGTGGGGGAGATAAACCATAAGAGACTCTTAATCTCACAAAACAAACTGAGGGTTGGGGCAGGGGGAGGGAGAAAGTGGTTGGGTTATGGACACTGGGGATGATATGTGCTATGGTGAGTGTGTGAAGTGTGTAGGCCTGACGATTCGCAGACCTGTACCCCGAGGCTAATAATACATTAAATGTTAATTTTAAAAAAGCAACAAGCCAATGATGTACACATTGAATATAGTCCGTAATATGAACAGATAAGCATTTTTAAAGATGGCTACAGTGCAAAGATTAGACCACAGGCAAACCAAATGGGGATACATGAGTTAATAGGTTACATTATTAACATTATTTCAATCTTCTTGAGACTCTTGGAGAGGATAGCTGATTATTTCCCAAATCAATGAATTAAGCATACAGAATTACCTGAAATTTGGGTAATATTTTCATTTGTATGAAGTCCAATTGATTTAACATATTATTAGTACAATAGTCAACTAATATTAAATCACTTATTATTTGTAAATCTTTGTAATAGGTGTTTTACATATACTTTCATTCAATCTCCAAACAAAACTGAGTTGGAAAATATTAGACCCAGTTTATAGAGAAGAACTAAGGCTTAGAGGTTTAACAACTTGTTTGAACCACTGCACAACTATGAAGTATAGAAGCCAGAACGTGAAGCCTGAGACAGCCTCTCTATGTCTTTTCCCCACCTGCATAAGGGGGGTGATTAATAACAACTTTATAAGGTTGAGAATTAAATGAGTTACTCCACATTACACACTGTGAGCTCTCAATTTTAAACCATTACTACTGTTAGCATCATTGTCATATTAAGACTGGCACTATATGTGGCCTTAGGACTTGAGGAATAAAGTTAAGATATTTTTCTTACAAACTCTTGTCTGATTATAACTGAATTTAATTATGTATCACCTACTTTTAATTAGCTGTGGGGTGGATTAAGTCATTCTCTAAGTACCTTGGATACATATTGCAGCTTGCTAATAATTCTTCAAACAATCGCCATATAAGAATTTAGAGCAGTGGCTCTCAGCCCTGGCTGCACATTAGAATTACCTGGGGAATTAAAGAAATTACTAACCCTGGGTCCCACTACCTGAGCTTCTGCTTTAATTTTCCTGGGATAGTTCACTGGTAGAGTGTTTTTAAGAACTTCCATGTACAACTTAAGTGCAGGCACTCTTGAGAACTATATCTTAGAGATTTTCTAGCTCCCATTCTTAAAACTGCAAACATCTGGATGAGATCCAGGCCCTACTGGGAAATTTCTGGCTAGACAATTAATAAGGCCATTTAATTCCCAAGCAGATTTATTTGCTCAGAGTAGAAAACAAAAGAGATACACCCTTCTGCCCAAACATGATCCCTTTTGATCCTAAATCCCCAGGATGGTCTCTCAAGATGGTAGTAGTCAGACTACTTGCAAATTTGGGTGCACCATGATCTTTGCCATTTAGTAAAGTTCTAATAATTTTGATAACTGTATTTGTCTAAACGAGAATCTCTGAAGTCTTCTATTTGTTGGTTCAAAGGGAAAAATGTACTCCCTAGTATGGAGTGATATGATTCAACTGCTTTTCTTAGGTGAAAAGCATGATTCAAGATGTATACAAAAGCAAAGCTTTCATATGTTATGAGATGAAAACGAGAATTATCCCCATGCAGCTGCATTTTTATTACTTACAGCTTCCAGCTTTAAGTTCTTTTCTGTGACTCTCACTGTACACAAATACTCTCAACTAATATCTGACTCAAAAATACCCAAGGATAAATCTCCTAAATGTGATTACATGATGAAAATTTTCAGAACAAATGAAGAATCAATTAAATCTCTCACTTAAAATGTGTATTTTGGGGTTTAATTTATGTGCAGACTTTATTTGCTAAATGTAACCTCTCTATTTTTTATTAACTCTATATCTTTACTATCCTGTATAAGTAAAAATTACTTTGATGATATTTATGATACTACATAGTCAAGCAAAATAATCAAGAACTAGGCTGCCAATTTTATTATTGCACTTTTAGTAAAAGACACTACTAAAATATACATACAGAGATAGACACATAGATATATACATGCTTTGGGGAGTATCAGTAATTGAAAAATATGGGGTTTTTATTCTTTTTTTTTTTTTAAAGATTTTATTTATTTATTTGACAGATAGAGATCACAAGTAGGCAGAGAGGCAGGCAGAGAGAGAGGAGGAGGCAGGCTCCCTGCTGAGCAGAGAACCCAATGCAGGGCTCCATCCCAGGACCTGAGCTGAAGGCAGAGGCTTAACCCACTGAGCCACCCAGGCGCCCCTGGGGTTTTTATTCTTTAAACAGCGCCCTTGGAATGCTGCTGAAGGATATTCAGGGGGATGTCCAGGTGGTAAATTTGTTCCTGGATAAGGAGCCCTCATTTGCCCATCTACAATTCAGGGAGAGGTAAAACATATACCTTCTTTAATAAAATATATGTCAGAAAGAAAAATATATTGTCCTTAGGCAATTTTCATTTATATGATCCTGTGCTGTACTAAAATTGATAAAGTGAATTCTTCACTTAACTACAACAAGCTATGCTTGCTATCAGACTTAATTTGCAGTAGAATCCTGTTTCAAACAAATTCCTTTTTTGATAAAATGAGATGGCTGAGTTGCTGGGGCTGAATTTCCGGTTCTCAGATATACCTGATGAATGTTCACTTCCATATTTTGATTCCATTAGTAGTAGGAAAACAGTGTTTTAAAACCACATGCAGACACTGAAGAAAGATGTAGGGATCATAATGGAAAGATTATGGATGATTTCAAAGATATCTAAATTACTGCTACAAGAATTATTTTTTAATTATGTAAAATAATGCATACATTTTAGTGTTTAAATATCCTTTTTATGCTTATTCTGCAACTCCCCCAATAAGGCTGAACCACAGAAAATTCCCAATATTTGACGGATTATGACCTATGAAAATCATAACTGACTGAATTACAAAAAACTAACATATTAAACTATGTTGAGAATTTTTAATCATTCTTCATATTTGTGTTTTCTAGTCACTTATTTAGTAGTGACCCCAATCAGACAAGAAATATTTGTTGAGCACCTCCTGTACAGCCTCTGAGTTGACCTCTGAGGTGATACTGCCTCTGTCTTCATGCAACTTATGGTCTAGTGGACACTACACTTATACCATGTTTCATTATGGCTTGCTAACTATAAATTCAAAATAGTTTCTAACCAAATGATGAAGGCATGGCATTAATATAGAAGAAAAAGTAAGTCAAACTTTCAATCTGATATATTTCCTATATCCTTCTTTACCATAGTTCTTCAAAGACCACTCAACTCATATGGTTTCAGTAGGAAAGCTGGATTGTGAGCCACCCTTCTCCATTCAATTGGCTTCATAATAACTTCAGTAGAATGGACTCCAAGGAGACTGTGCAAAATTCAGGTAACAAAGAATCCTCTACTTCCATCAGGGCTTTTTCCCTGAACAGATAGTGGAATATAACCCGATTTATTATAGATCTCTGAAATACTGCAGGTCTTTCCATCCCAACCATTCCCTTGTTTGTTGGCTTCAAGGGTTGGCCTACCTCCTAGTTCTCTAGCTCTCAAGGCCCTGCCCACAGCCCCCACTCCCAACCTGAGTGAGATCACACTTACCAGATCTCAAGAAAACACACTGCAAGTGTGACTAACAGATCTACTCTTGAATGATATGTCACATTTTGGCACCTCTTAATAGGTAACATTGTTTGAACAACAGTAAATATATATACATATCTAGGAGCAGAAATTCATATAAAGGGAAAACAAGCAAATGGGGAAGAGGTCAAGTAGACCAAAGGGAATATGACTATGAATGGATTTCTGCATTTGGGAAATGGAACTTAAAATAACTTATAGATATCATGGGGCTGTCAGGTTATCATAAAGAAATTTTATTTTTACTTCTATATATATTTACATATATACATACATACATTTTATTCCTATTATGCACACTTAAACACACACACAATTACATAGATGAAGAGTTAAAAGGTGACTATGACCTTGGCCAAAAGAATGCTTCTAAAATGATCTAAAGCATCCTAATGCTGCAGCAGATATGGCAGTGTAATACTGTATCAATTTACATTTAAAAAGCCTTGAGTTTTGTAAGCAAAATTAAATTAATATAGCAAACATTAAGAGAAGAAAAGAAACTTCATGAAGGAAAGCTGGGGTTTCTAGTCCTACAGAGTTTTTAATATATCTAGCAAGGTTGACATTGTGGTGAAAGATAAACGTCTCTTTGGTAGCTAAACAAAAATAAACAGAATATAAACCTTCTCACAAAGCAGGATTTTGTTTTTCATACTTTCCCCCACGCGGGGCTTGATCCCATGACCCTGAGATCATGAGCTGAGCTGAAATCCAGAGTTGGCTGTTTAACTGACTGAGCCACCCAGGTGCCCCTAGAATTTCCTTGATAGTAAAAAGCCATAACATAATGATTGTTATTTATTTAAACCTGCCCACATGTGTCTGTTATGAAACACAGAGCAAGGATGTATAAGAAG
Organism: Enhydra lutris kenyoni; assembly: GCF_002288905.1. NCBI lineage: Eukaryota > Metazoa > Chordata > Mammalia > Carnivora > Mustelidae > Enhydra > Enhydra lutris. The sequence goes on along the minus strand of NW_019154086.1, from coordinate 42,008,884 downwards.
ATTTTATTACAATAGACTGATATATTAAATCTATTATCTGTTAATTTGAATTGAATAATGTTAATGCATATAAAATGCACATAAAAAGGCAAAAACTGATCTAGATGGAAGATAGTGTAAATTATATAACATATTTCCCTGTAAGACTAAAATTCCTTAGGCTTACCTAAGGTTTTTTTAAATATTTTTACAGGAAAAATTAGTGGTAGTGGATATATGTGTACTTTGTCTCTATGTCAAAACAATGAACTAGACTCTGGGTTCTAAAGCATAAACAAAACAAAACAAATTATATCTTTTCAGAAACTGTATAAAACATTATGACAAAGAACATATTAACAACAGATTTAACATTATAAAATGAAAGTAAACACCTAAATTACTTACTTTGTTTTTCCATGATTTAGAAAAGTTCTGAAAAAGAAGACCTGATATTATTACATTGTTTACAAAATTTATAGGTCAAATATGACAGTTGAAACAAGATATTCTGAAACTAAACTTACACATAAGATATTCGTCTATTCATCTCGTCTACCAGAATGGTCATTTGAACCCTTTGGTCTTGATCCCATTCCCCACTGATGTGGTTCTGAGTACAACTTAAGAAGTTGTGGGTCACCCCAGGATGGTGGACATTTTCTACAAATCTTTGTGGGGAGAGGGTCTTATAAGGCAGAAAGCCAAAAGGAAAACACTATGATCTTAGGTTCTCATATTGCATCCAAGTTAAACTCAAAAACTGGAGCCTTCCAATCTACACAAAAGAAATGTGTGATCTAGCACCCAGCCTTAGGGTTGGGCTCTAAACATGCTTCACCAGGACTGGTTAGCTATCAGATTACAGTACTGCAAGTATCTCTGGATTCCAAGTTCTGTGGATACTTTCTGCCCAACTTGAATAGTAAATTTGAAAAGGCCTGACCCTTTGTTCTATGTTTCAAGATACACTTTTAGCCAGAGAACCCACTCTCAAGGGTTGTCATAGTTGTGGCATCACAACAATACAACCAAAATTTTGTGTTTGGTTATTTCTACAGAAAATAATAATAATAATAATAATACAACACAATGCACTCAGTACTTCTACCTTCCAGTTCCTTGATTCCCCCTGATCTCTCCACTTAAAATCCCAATCTCCTTTCTGCCTGCTAATTACAATTAACACAAGGCAAAACCTCCTATCCAGAGATCCAAGGAAAGGAAAATAATAGACTCTAAAGCAGAACTTATTTGTCTGTATTTGTTCTTTTCTTTCCTACTTGGTTACATTATTTTGAGTCTTAAACTACAGATTTGTGAAAATGAGTCCCTGATGGCAAAACTACTATAGAACAAAATCTGGGTCCACACTATGCTGTAGGTTTTAGAATTTTTGCAATTACACAGTATCTCAAGCATGAAAAATGGTATATCATAAGTTCAGTTACAAAATGTTAAGTGACAAGTTGTAGCTGTATGTGTGCCAGGTAAAATAAAGAACTTGTGGAATAAGGATGATACTCATCATGTCATCCTGTCCACTCCTGTTTGCTTTTGATTTTCTCAAACTTAAGGGTCTATTAAAAAGAGGTAATGTCACTCAGTTTTGGAAATGACTAAGCTGAGTCCTGGGTGAATTAATTAATTAGTTAATTAACACAATAACTTTTAAATAATGTCCCCACTACCCTTACTAAGAAACAAATCCTTGAAAAACTTCCAAGAAAAAGAACACTGTATTCATCTTGTACTAAAAGACATAAAAGTTTCTAAGGAAGTCAAATATATTGTACCACTGGAATCTTAATCACCTCAGGACAAATATATAACTTCAAATTATAATCTGATTACTACACACTTCTTCCTAATTCTGTTAAATGAGAGTTTCTGAGGAGATTAGTGCATCATATACTATAGTTATGTAAGTGTATGTATGGTAAAATTATTCTATCAGACACCATAAGACCCACTGCTGCTCTGGGCTATTTGAAAATTATAAACCTCTTCCATCAGGGAAGAGAAACAATGCAAGTGCCATCAGTCGTGGCTCCATAACTCATACTACAGTGAAATCCTTGACCCATATCTTGGAGTCCTGAAATTTCTATCTTATTGCTTTAAAAAATAGTAATGTACAATCTGGAATCCAAGGGAAGCATCCCTAATTTGGAAGATCTAAGACTACTATGCTTATAAACTAGGCATAAACTAGATTTGAATTATTTATTCATATTTGCTTCTTAATTGTTTAAGAACAAAGCAGTTAACATTTTTCTGAGTCCCAAGATGTGGATATATGTTCTGCATTATTTTAGCAAAACGTTACTGCTCTAAAGACAGTGACAGAATTCTATGTCCCTAACTTCCTTTGAATCTGAGAGCCAAAGGAAGTCTAAAATCAACCAGGCCATGAGTGGGGCTTGGGGAAAAGTGAGGCATTATAGACAGAGAACAGTAGAAGTCCTGTGGCTAGAAGGAACTTTACTCACTTAAGGAAATGAAAACTTTGTGGATTACAGAAAAAAGAGAGGAAGAGGTCATCAGACATTAGGATAGAGAAGTGTATGGGGACAGTTCGTAACCTTTAATCTCTCTCTCCCTGAATTCTATGCTCTCAAAGGCCAGAAGATGGCCTATTTTGTACAGGACAAGGCACTTCACAGGTGCTTGTTGACTGAACAAGGTGTGTACAGTATTATTTCACTCCTTTTGGTCATAAGGAACAGCTCCCTTACAAATGTGAAGGGTGCTTAGTCTCTGATCCAGCCACTTATTTTACATCCCACTTTTCTATCCAACTGCAGAAATCTGCTCATTTCCCTTTTCATTTATTCTTCATTCCTTGTGTCTACTCAGTGTTCAAAGCCTCACAGTTGTCATACTCTAGGACATGCTATTAAGAGAAAGTTCTGCGGTTAAGAAAGTTCAACAATGAAAAAGGAAATCATGAATCCCTTGACAATTCCACTAAATGACACTTGTACTAATGTTTCTCACATTCCTAAACTAGGAGAAACAAGGCCTGCCTGTTCCTGAAACTGGGAAGTAGCCATTGTAGGACCTCCAGGAATAGCTGTATAAATAAAACCACATGGGAATCAGATAATAATCTTGGAGAAGCAGGGATTTTACTATTAAATATATTAAAAGCTAACCCTACTGAGTACTTGGGGCAGTGCTAGACACAACTCCAACAGCTTTACACTAATATATATCACACTCTAACGCCTGTAACTCCTTTTGGATCTTTACACAATTTCAAAGACAAGGATGAAGATGAAGAAACTGATTCTGAGGCCACAGAAATTAAGTAGTAGAGGCAGGATTCAATCAGACAGGTGGACTCCAGAGCTAAAAGTTTTAACCTCTAAGCTGCAAACCACCGCTTTCTTTACAATTCATCTGGTGTTCTAGGGTGGCTAGCACAGTTTGGGGGGGTCCATCCATACACCTAATTAATATTTAGTGTTAAACGACAGCTAAGAGGGTCTATTAATCATCCCTTCTAATTCCACCCGTCCCCTCCCCCTCCCAGTAAGTGGCGGATACTCACAGCTCAGGCTCTTGCCGGGTTCCTCAGCGCGGCGGAGAGGTGAACAGTACTAAGCGGGCGCTGAGCCTGCAAGGAAGTCTGGGCAGGAAAAAAATGATGGGCCAGAGGGGTCCCACGCGAGTCGCCCTTCTGCTTCCGGGGTAGTTCCCTGGGGCCTCCGGGACCCTGACCGCCACTCACCCAGCCAGCATAAACCCAGCCCGCTAGCCCTCGTGCCCCGGCCCCCGCCAGCAGCCCCCCAGCGCCCTGCACCCTGCCCGGGAACCCGCGCGTCTCCCGCGCTCGGTGCGCGCCCACCTGTGGCTGTCGCCGCGGTGATGCCGCCGCCAGGCGAAGTGCGGGAACCTCCGAGCGACCTCGGTGACGAGAAACTCTCCCGGTTTCGTTTCCTGGTTCCTACCCGGTCCCCGAGCGCCCGCGTGCCTGCTGGAGGGCGTGATTGCTGAGGGCGCCGGCTGCCTCGGCGATGCTGCCCCGCCTCCTCTCGTTCCCTACAGAGACTTCCAGGTTAGTTCTGTGGCGAACGAAGCTCAACAATGAACTGGGAGGTGGACGCCAGCTGGAACTTGAAAGTCATCATCAGGGATGTGGCCCCCCTCGGGGGGTCGGGGGGTGGGGGGGTGGGGGCACTAAATTCTCGGAAACTTCCGTTTTTCTGGCTTTAACCTCCGTCCCTTAGATTTCTATCGCTCTCAAGTCTTGAGAGCAGTGGTGGTTCAGAGTACAAATGAGACGGGGTCAAGCTTGTTTTTCTTCACGGTGGTTTTTCCTCTTTAGCTCTCTTAGTGTTTGCCTCCCTGTTTCTGTCACTGTCACTTTCTCATTCTGTCTCTGTCTTTCCCTCTCCTTCTCCCTCATTCTCCACCAAACGCTGTTAACAACTTTTAAAAGTCAAACTGCCTAGACGTGCTTAGAATGTTTAATTTTTCTCACCGGACTGGAAAACACGCTCAGTAAATATTTGTTAGAGCGAACTGAAGGATTCACTGATTTTTTTTTTCTCTTTAAAATATCTTTTTTATGAATGTAACACAGGATCTTCCAACCAATAAAGTTGAATACGGAAAAAGCAAAATGTGCCTTCTGCACCTCCCCTCCCCTTTTCTTACTATGACACTGGCCACAGTGAAGAAATATGTGAGAGGAAGGAAGAGGGGGTGGGAAGGGAGGAGAATAGAAAATGAAATTGAGAAAAGAAGTAAAAAGGGAGGAGGAGGAAACCAGCCACTTAGGTTTGAATCCCTTCTCATCTCTGTGACTGCAAATTAAAATCCCCGTGCCTCTTTTTTTAATATGTCAAATGAGGGTATATTAGTAGTATCTATCTCATAAAATTAAAGTTAAAATATGTAAAAAGTTTAGAGTGATGGATGCCATGGAGTAAGCACTCAATAAATATCATTATATATGCAAATATATATATACCCTGTACATAGTGTTTCTTTCCATAAAGAGGATTGTTTCACAAAGAGTGTTCTCTGGTGCATTTTTTTTTCTCCTTTAGGATGCATCTTAGAAATCTCCTTACCTCTAATACAGAATGGTCTCATTGATCTGATCATCTGGGTGTAGTTTATTTCCTTTTTAATAATTAGAAATTTTGCTGTAGTCATCATTCTTGCACATATCCTTGTGTTTGCTTCTGTTCTTCTGCCAATGAAGTATGAAAATGCCTGTGGTGGTGGATACTCCAGGGATATTTATTTTTGTTTGCTATCCAGTTTCATACTCAAAATAAGCAAGCTTCTTTCTTGGTGTCCTCTTCTTCATGGTAGTGTGTAGGATTTTTAAATTTTGCACCTTGGTTATGGCTCTTTGTGATTCAGCCTTCTTATTTAAGCTATTTAAGGTTATTTTTAGCCAAAATCATTGTAGGGCTGAAGATCTTAAATGTATTCTTTCTAAAGTTCTCCTCATTGCTCTAAACTCTGTTTTCTTTTCTAGACTAAGTGCTATAGACATTAGCTCCATGAGGCCTGCAGCCCCAAGGACAACTGATACAGTGGAAGCATCAGGAGAAGGTCCTGACATCTGGGTGCTTCAAGTTTATTTGTATTAGGACAAAACTTTCTGTGTTGAAATATCAACCTTGGCAAATATTTTTAGTTTTCCAGTTAGATTACCAAACACAAATTCTTTAGTTGTCAACATTGGGCCATACTATTTGGGAGAATGCTGGTGGCATTATCAACCTTCATCTCCAAACTTCAATGACACAACAGAAACTTTTTTTTTTTTTTCCTTTTTATATGATGGACCAACCAAATGGAAGTGTTCCCCTTTGGTGCAGTGGGGGCTTTGCTTTATAGCATGACTGAAGGACCCAGGCTAATGGCAGCACTGGCATCTTTAGTATATGGCTTCTGAGATTTTTCTGGGCTTTGATATTGAGTCTGCAGAGAGAAGAAAGGAGAAGTTGGTTGTACCCGGGAGGTCTTTATGGGCCAGGCCTGGAATTGACACATATAATTTCTGGTAACATTTCCTTGGTTAGAACTTAGTTGAACCGCCACACTGAAATGAAAAACAAGCTGGGAAATGCTATCCAGTGTCTTCCCAGAAAGATAAGGAAATGAATCTGATACTAAACAAAAACCTTTTGTATCATTTTCTACAGATTCTTACTAAAGATAAAAACAACCCAAAAGTTTCTCCTTAACAAACCACATTGCCAGATGTATGGTCACAGCTGTTTATAAAATCTCAAGTTCTGTTACCTTACTAACAATATTTTCAGAAATTTGTATTGAGAATCACTCCAAATGAGTCAGGTTTGATCATCAATACTCATATTTTTCCAGTCCCACTGAAAAGAGAAATGGGCATTTTAAAGGTACAAATGTATATGACTGAGTCTATCAAGATTTTCCAAGCAGCTCTTATAACGAAAATATAGAACATATAGAAAGGATATTCACCCAGAAATAAGAGTTCTGTAATGGCTTACTATACAAAAAGATGTTGCAGCTAGATTTTAAAAGAACAATAGAAGATAGCCATGAGCATAAGGCTGGGACATATGCAAAGTGAGGTCATGTTGTCTTTCAGGAGTACAAGTTGTTAAGTACGCTACATTGTAAGAGGGGACAGGTTAGGGAGTTGAGCTCTTGATGTTGATGCAGAGACAATGAATTGTTCATCAAAATTTGTGTTTTCTTTTTCTTGGGATGGAATTGTTGCTGATAAGTGCTCAGCTAACATGTGGCTATGTGGCAGAATTGCAGCCAATAGCTGTGAGAAGAAACAAGTTTATTACTTCTAAGCCAAGGTTCTTAAGAAGTAGGTGAGCCTTCATCATGCTCTTTCCCTTCCATTGGCTTGATGCTAAAGATGATGAGACCCTGTGAATTGGTGGAGCCACAAAGCAGAAGGATCTTGTGGCCCTGAAACACCACATGAATAAAAGCTTCCCACAGACTAGAAACTCCCACCTTGATAAGTCAGGGAGAAAGAGCCTTGTATTGAGAAAGGTATTGAAATTGGTTAGAGCAGTTATGATTATCTAAATTAATCAATCCTGGGGAAGGTAGGCAGGGACCACAAGTAAAAGCTCATACACTATGCTAAAGAGATTGGGTTTGATTTTGGAGAGTGGGTTGATAACATAACTTTAAGTATGAAAAGGACACTGTTAGTTTCTTGTTTTAGAAAAACTAAACTAGTGTGGATTTATAGGATAGGAGAAACAAGGGTAGCATTTTAGTGACAATTCCAGACATAAAATAATACAATACTGAGAAATATAATGAGGTAGTGTTTACTGAAATTAGAAAGGAGGGAATGTATTCCAGGGATAGAAAGAAGGAAAAAAAAAAAAAGGAAGAATAGTTTGTGCTTGGTGAGATTTTGGGTAGGGAAAGGGAAAAGAATTAAGAATGTTTTTGTGGTGCCTGGGTGGCACAGTTGGTTAACTGTCTGACTCTTGGCTTCAGCTCAGGTTGTGATCTCAGAGTTGTGAGATTGAGCCTCATGTCCACTTCTGTGCTCAGCATGGAGGCTGCTTAAGGCTCTCTCACCCTCTCCTGCCACCCTTCTCCTCAGCGCTCCCTCTCTCTTTCTCAAATAACTAAACCTTTTTTTTTTTTAAGCAAGAATGTTTTAATCTTGAACAGTTGAATGGACAGTAGTACACACATATAGATAGATATCACAGAATGAGATTAGGAGAGAGACCAGTTAAATTAGCTTAGTTTGAGATGCCTATGAGATAAAATGGAGACAACTGAGAGATGATTAAGATATCTTTACTTACCTGTGAGAGAAACAAAAATATGCACAGTAATCAAATTATTGAAACCGGTAGACCCATACCATTGAAACTGCAGCGTGAGGAATGAGTCAGGCATGGAGATAAATGACACCAATATTTAAAGAGCATGGAGTTTTGATCCTTTCACTGACAAAAGAAAAAAAAATGAAAGGGAAGACTAAGAGGGAAAACAGAAGGGTGGTATTTCCAAAACTGAAGTGGAAGAGACTTTTAATGAAGAAGTAATCAAAGGTGTCACCAGCTGCAGGAAGGAAAAGAAGTTTCAGTTGTGGTGGCCAAGTGCTATGTGTAAGTTACAAGATCATGCTTTTTGGTTTGTACCCAATGACAAGAAAGAGTGCTTACACATACCTTGTGGTTAAACACAATGCCTAATCTATTGTGCCTTCCACCTTCCCAGTTCTAGATGGAAAGGGAGGTCATTAAACAGAAAATATATCCCATCATTTTATGCCACATCTGAAGCCTGGTTGGTGGATATAACCACAGTGGAAAGAAAATAGGATCTCACCCCATAGTTCCAGGTCCCTCAAATGTAGTAGTTCTCATTCTTTTTCAGGCAGAAAACAGAGAGAGACAGAGACTGGTGTGGGTGGGGATCCTGTGTTTTCAGTGGGCAGAGTGAGCGTGCCCACACTGCAGTATTCAGGTTGCCCTGGAAGGGTCACAGAGCTGAATCTTTTTACAAGTTTTACCACCTGTAGCTATGGTTTATCAGTTACCGTCTGATAAGCTTACCTCTCTTAGTATTTCACTTTGCACACATCAGACAATTTTCACTTACTCAAAATCCAAACCAACAAAACAAAACAAAACAAAATGATTGAATCGAAGGCCTAAAGTTTCTACTTGTTTAGCCAATATCAAATGACTGTCTAAAGAGAGGACTTATTATCAGGTTTAAAAGGGAAAGCCAGAAAATCTAACCACAAAATAGGTTTTTTGTTTTGTTTTGGCTTTCAGTTAAAGATTTAATAGTTTTCATAGAGTCTAATATTTAAAAGGCCATTACCATTCTTAGCAAGGGCAACTTCATTGGAATGGTAGAAGTGGAAACCATATCTCAGTAATTTGCAGAGTAAAAGAGAAGACAATAAAATATAAACAATAAGTTTAGGGATTAAAAAACAAAAACTACAATTACTGCTAACCATGCTTAAAAGTAATTGTGAGCAAATATCAAGATTATTAACTATGAGGATGTAATAAGAGACCTAAAGGAGAGTAAGGTTCATTGGACTAAACCTTTGTTAGTTGAAAGCGTAAACTTTCTTGGAGGTATCAGGAGCAAAAACAAGAGAAGAGACATTTTTATGAAACTCTAGGAACAATTTGAAACCCTATTAACTGAAACCCTAAAATAATATTCAGATTATAAGGGTTCACGCTTATGAAGTACAAATATTTGGTTACTGAGTCAGAGGCTGAACTTGCATGTCATACTTTTTTATGAATGTCAAATGTAAACAAAACAAAGGAAGACATTACAAATAGAGACCCGCAGAAGGTCAACAATGCCTTCAACTCCTCAGTAAGTCATTATAATAAGTCTATCCTATGTCAGCCTGAGTTTGGCTTATAGATTATATATTAAAAAGGTCAATGGGTAAAACCTCAATTACTTAATTACACTGCATCATGTTTGTCTTCTGCTTGGTCTCTCATGTCCCTTTACTACTTATTTGTACCACCTACAATCAAGTTGCCAGTGGAATCAACATTGACAACAAGTAGTAACAAGGCAACCACGTATCATGGTTTTTGTTGGGGATTAGTTTTACTTTCCCCAGCTCAGTACTGGCGGTGATTCAACATTTTAACTATATTTTTAAAAGAAGAACACTTTAAACTTGATCTTTCCAGCAATAATATGATGTTATGTCTTTTGTGGAAAAAAGAAGAAATTGTTTGTTATTTGATGTTCAGCGTAGGCTTGTAAATTCAGATGGTGAACTAAATTCAATTGCAAGGTAATGTTTTAAATTCATACCAGAGAAGGAATTACATTTATTTCTTTGGTCATATATTCATCTGTAAAGAGATAATAGTGAAGAAAATTTTTCATAAACATGTGTGATAACTTAAATATAGTGATATTTTAAGGAATGCAATTGCACTTATTAGCCTGGTAAAGAGATTCCAAACCATTCCTTCATTGAGTATTGAATTTCTAATTCATTCTTTAGACTTACAGGGTTAATGCACATTGGAGCATTAAGCAGGTGGGTTTAATCTGGGTTGTGTAGGTGAGGAATTCAAACAAACAAGGATAGATGTTAGATTTTTAAAAGCTAATATGGCAAGGAAATCTTTTAAATGGAGTTAAATATTCACTTATCCCCTTTTTCTTTCAAATAATTTTATGAAGCTAAATTATCAGGTAAATTTCAGGGTCAATGAGCTTGATAATTTTAATTCATCAATTAATACATCTTGCTAAAAAACTTTTCAAAAGGATTGTATCAAATTTGCTTCGACCTGAACATTTGTTTGTATTTCTACTTACAGAATGAACTATTTTTTTAAAGAATAGATTTTCTAAGTTAAAACCGATATGCATAGAGTTATTAAGCTTTAAGTTAGATGCTAAAATATAATTTTAATGACATTAAGATAGTTTTGATAGGGGCACCTTGGTGGCTCACTTGGTTAAGCATCTGACCCTTGATTTTAGTTCAGGGTCCTAGGATCCAGCTCCATGTTGGGCTCTGTGTTCAGCAGGGAGTCTGCTTATTCCTTTGCCCCTCCCTCAGTTCATGCTCTCTCTCCCTCAAATAAATAAATAAATAAAATCTTTAAAAAAATAAAGAAAAAAAAGTTTTGATAAATGTAGCATCCCTATATAATCATTTAAATAATTAATATAATCAGAAATTATTTCTTATGAACATATATACAAACCTTATTTTGTTATGCCAAATGTTATTATAAGGCAATGATAAAAGCACAAATGTTTTGAAAAGGAAAGTCGCAAACCATTTTATATGGTTGTCATATACATAAGGATATTACTTAAAATAATATAAGGAAAAATTAAGATAACAATTTCCCAATGCTTTGTGTTCTTGTATTTACTTTTAAAAAAAAAAGATTTAATTTATTTATTTGAGACAGAGAGAGGGACAGAGTGAGCACAACCCCGGGGGAGGGGTAGAGGGAGAGGGAGAATCAGACTCCCCACTGAGCTGGAAACCCCAGGCGGAGCTCCATCCCAGAGATCATGACCTGAGCTTAAGGCAGATGCTTAACCGACTGAACTACCCAGGTGCCCTTTGTTTTTACTGTATTAACTGTCTTCAAAACTCGTGTAGGGGTAGGATGGAAAACCAGAAACATTATCTGTTGTGATTTAAGAGATGACATGCTTGGTGTTCAGAAAATGCTCATGAGGGATGTATGCAATAGTGACATGAAGAGAAAAATAGCAAGTGCCAAATCCAAGTGATGACTCTAGGGAGATTTATTATAAACCTAGGGGTTTTTTTGACACGTCTTATTTAGATGTTCTTAGAATTTTTGTATTCGAAGAGATGTTAGGCCCTTGGGGTCAGTCCATTTATTTGGAAAATGAAGAAACCAAAGTGCTAGAAGTTTAATTTGGCGAAGTAATTTATAGAATTAGTGGCATATGGATAAGTAGCAAACCAATTCTACAGGTTAATGTTTGCTTTAAAAAAAATCAAATTGTAAATAATATGAGTATTTTATAAAATATATAAAAACATGTAAAAATTACTAATAAAAATCAAAATATAAATAATATAGACATTTTATAAAATATATAAAAAATATATAAATTACTAATAACTATCACATATTAATGACCACTCTAACACAATGTATTTGTCTCCAGTCTTCTCTGTATGTACAAGTATTTTGTATTTATAATAAAATTAGACTCAGTTGGTACAATTTAGCATGTCCCTTTCATTTAATATATAGTGATCCTTCAAAAATTTATGGAAGGGTTGCATAATATTTCATGTAATAATTGTACCATAATTTCTTTATTATTAATATATATAATGTTGCGAACAATCTCCTACATCAAACATGTGAGCTTCTAGAATGCTTTGAGTGTTATAATCCTAAATATGAAATTATTAGGTATCAGTGCTATTTGTCCTTGGTAATAAATATGTGTACAAAATGGGTCTATAGAGAAAAAATATTTGGGCATTTATTTTTGCATTATTTAATTATAGATACAGTGTAGGAGGATATATGCACCACATAACCTTCTGTATTACAGCAGTTAATTGGGCAGTAACAATAGTTTCAGGTAAAACATTACATGGCATAACCAGGGCCCATAATCAGCGGTTGCGTGATTGCAGGTTGCTGCTGTAACAAATTGCCACACATTTATCAGCTTAAAATAACATAATTTTGTCATCTCACAGTTCTGCAAGTCAGCAGTCTGGGTTGGCTTGTCTTAGTTCTCTGATCTGGGTCTCACAAGGTTCAATCAAATCTTTGTCAACTGGGTTCCTAATTGGAAATAATCCACTTTCAAGAAATCCATTCAAGTTGTTGGCAGAATCCACTGTGGTTGTAGGCAGATTTCAGTTTCCTTGTTGGCTGTCAGCTGGGGGCCTGCCCATGGGGGTCCCTAAACCTCAGAGCTAGCGATTGCTCATTGAATTCTTCTTTTGCTTGGAACCCTTTGGACCTCCATCTCTGCTGTGCCTTTCTAACTGCCTCTTCTGTTTTCTTGTGCTTTTTAGGCCTCGTGTGATACCTTGGACCCACCAGATAATCCAGGAGACTACTCCCATCTTAAGGTTGGCTGATCGGTAACTTTAATAACTTTCACAATAGTACCTAGACTTCTGTTTGATCAAGTAAGCGGAAGATGGAAAATTGGGAGGGACATCTTTATAGTTCTTTTTTTTAAGGTTTTATTTATTCATGAGAGATAGAGAGAGAGAGAGTGAGAGAGAGAGAGAGAGGCAGAGGGAGTAGTAGTCTCCCCGTGGAGCAGGGAGCCTCAGGTGGGGCTTGATCCCAGGTCCCCAGGATCATGACTGGAGCCGAAGGCAGATGCTTAACCAACTGAGCCACCCAGTCATCCAAACTTTAGAATTCTATCCACTACAGGACCTATTCTGATTGCTTGAGTCCCATGCCATGCCAGTTATACTTTTGATTTTAATTCCTCAATGTAATCTAATGCTGATAGCACGGAGTTATGTCAGAACCTTGGCGGTTAGCCCTATTCCTCTACTTACTATTACTGGTTGAGGGAACACCAGTTATTCCCCTGCATGACTGGGTATTGGGGTCCAAACCCTGCAGTTATAGCTATTTTATCCTGTGGACCAATCCTGACTTCCCCTTGGCACTCTACCAGGGGTTCCACGAGGCTGACTCCCTCTCCCAGAGGACAGCCTCTCAGGGATAAATCCAGTTAAACTTTACCATCTATTGTGCCTATAAAAATAGTTTAAGCTTTGGGGTTTGGGAAAACGCTGCTTGTTTATTTGGTACTTATCCTTGGGCTCATAGACAATAAAAAATATAGGTCTCTTTAGCTCCAAATGAGATAGCAATAGGTCTTGGTATGGTGTGCTATGGAAAGACCTTTTTTTGATTAGAGTGAAAATTCAGAATCCATTCTTCATAAAAGTTTGAGGCTTCAATAACCATAGAATTGGCTCTGGGTGTGGGATAGAGAGATTTCTGAAAAATAAGAGTATTACCTCTTTCTCCCCCTTCTTTCTCCCCCTCCCCCTCCTCCTCCTCCTCCTCCTCCTTTTTAACAGAGAGAGAAGTGCAGGGATGAGGGCAAGGGGCAGAGAGAGAATCTCAAGCAGACTCCCTGATGAGCACAGAGCCCAACTCAGGCTCCATCTCACAACCCTGCAATCATGACCTGAGCTGAAATCAAGAGTTGGACACTTAACCGACTTAGACCCCTAGGCACTCCTCTCCATTTATAATTAGAGCTGAGCCATTCTTTGTGAATAATACTTCAAGGACCCTCTCACAAATTGTGTGGAATTATCCTTTGCAGAAGAGATGGATCATTTTATTCAAAAATGAGTACTCATGACATGTGAAACGGAACACATAGATTCAGGAAACAGGTTCAGTTATCTTTGTCCTCTTCCCTCCCTCCATTCTTGGAAAATGCAAAAAACAACCATCCAGATTAGTTTCCTTTGGACAAGAGTAGCCTGTTTTTTTTTCCATGTGTCCAAAACCAGTTACAAATGTTACTTCTCATTTTTTTTTAAAGATTTTATTTATTTATTTGACAGACAGAGATCACAGGTAGGCAGAGAGGCCGGCAGAGAGAGGGAGGGAAGCAGGCTCCCTGCTGAGCAGAGAGCCCGATGCGGGGCCTGATCCCAGGACCCTGGGATCATGACCTGAGCCGAAGGCAGAGGCTTTAACCCACTGAGCCACCCAAGCGCCCCGTGAGTTATACTTCTTTAGATTTCTCATATAAATGGTATCACATAGTATTTATCCATCTGTGTCTGGTTTATTTCACTCACCATTATGCCATGTAGGTTCATCCACACTGTCACTAGTAACAGGAACTCCTTTTCTTTAAGGCTGAATAATTTTCCATTGCATGCATAAACCACATTTTCTCTATCAATTTCATCCATCAGTGGACATCTAGGTTTCTTCCATGTCTTATCTATTTGGTAAATACTGCATTGAACATGGGAGTACAGATATATCTTTGAGATCCTGATTTCAACTCCTTTGAGTATATTTCAGATATGGGCTTGCTGGGTCACATTATTTATGTGTGTGTGTGTGTGTGTGTGTGTGTGTGTGTCCTGAGGATACGACATACTGTTTTCCATTGTGGCTGCACCAATTTACATTTCCACCAACAGTATACAAGGGTTCTATTCTCTCCACATCCTGGCTAACATTTCCTTTTTTTTTTTTTTTTTTTTCTTTCCCTTTTTGATAGTAGCCATCTTGTTTGGTGTGAGGTGATATCTCATTGTGCTTTTGATTTACATCTCCCTTATGGTTAGTGATGTTGAGCATCTTTTCATGTACGTGTTGGCCATTTGTATGTCCTCTGTGGAGAAATGTCTAATTAGTTTCTCTACTCCTTTTTAAATTGGATTTTTCCCTACTGAGTTGTATGTGTCCTTTATATATTTTGGATATAACATCTTATCAGATATATGTTTTGCAAATATTTTCTATTCCATAGGCTGTCTTTTCATTTTGTTGATAATTTCCTTTGCTGTACAGAAGCATTGTAGTTTGATGTAGTCCCACTTAAATAATTTGCTTTTGTTCTGTATGATTTTGATGTCATATCTAAGAAATCATTCCTAAGTTAGTCCTAAGACTAACCTCAAGAAGATTTTCCCCTATGTTTTTCTCTAGGAGTTTTGTGGTTTCAGTCTAACGTTTAACAACTTAGTCAATTTTGACTTGATTTTTGTGTATGGTATAGGATAAAGGTCCAACTTCATTCTTTGACATATGGCTCTTCAGTTTTCCCAACATCATTTTTTTTTAAAGATTTTATTTATTTATTTGATAGAGATCACAAGTAGGCGAAGAGGCAGGGGGAGAGAGTGAGAGGGAAGGAGGCTCCCTGCTGAGCAGAGAGCCTGACGCGAAACTCGATCCCAGGACCCTGGAATCATGACCTGAGCCGAAGGCAGTGGCTTAACCCGCTGAGCCACCCAGGCGCCCCCCAACATCATTTATTAAGACTGTCCTATCCCTTGATATCAGTGTCCATGGCTAGGCCTAAAATATCTTGGGATATTTTTAAGTCACCTTTAAAATTCACATTTTAGTATTATAAAAAGTAATCTATATAATATTTTTTCCTATAGATTTCAAAAATATTTAGATAGATCATCATAATTCTAACATTTTTAATAGGCATAATATCTGATAACTTCTTGTAAATGTTCTTTGGAGAATGCTGAGCCATTTATTTCATTCATAGTATTTCTTAGATAATAAGAGATTTAATGGAGAGAATTTCTCTCTGGAACACTGGAAGAGTTGAGACTGTTCAAGGATATTCGAGTACTGATATTGGTCAACTCTACCATCCCAGATATGGCCTTGCTAGTATTGAATTTGGTCCAAAAATTGGGAGAGCTTGATATAGTCTCTTAAACATGAAAACCTAACATATTAAGATGAATTCTTTCTCAATGGCAATGTAAGCCCAAGTGTAAAAAAGTAGGATATCCTTATTAACCCTGCCATGATTCTGTGTGAATGGAGAGCCTTAAGCAAGTAAATGCTGGAACCAGAACGGGGGAAGAGACATTAAAAAAGATGTGTCTCTATCATCTAGAAATGTCTTTTTCAATTCTGAACTTTTCCCCAACTTTTTGTTAGAGTATTCCAATCCCCCACTCTGCTTTTGCTTTTTGTTCAGTATGAAATTAGTTTTTAAAGTATTTTTCCAAAGTTTCCTTCTCTTTGTTATAATTTGATGAATGCTTCATGTGTGCTTCAAAACAGTATTTATTCTTTATTTGTTGCACGTAGGCAACAGTTCTCAAAATGTGGTCAAACTATTTATCACAAAGATGTTATTTGCCTTTTCCACTCTCTCTCATATGATTATACAGTGGAAATTTCCAGAGGTTTGTGGTATGTGATGATAACATCACCACTCTGACAACTAATGGAATGTGAACTTGTACTTTTTTTTTTTTAGATTTTATTTATTTATTTGACAGGGAGAGATCACAAGCAGGCAGAGAGGTAGGCAGAGAGAGAGGAGGAAGCAGGCTCCCCACCAAGCAGAGAGCCCGATGCGGGCCTCGATCCCAGGACCCTGAGATCATGACCTGAGCCGAAGACAGCGGCTTAACCCACCGAGCCACCCAGGCGCCCCAATGTACTTTTTTTTTTTTTTTAACAGTTTCTGTTTTAATTTCTAATTCTGATAAATGTCAGTAGGTAAAACCCATGTAATCAAAAGCTCTTTGGAATCTTCATTGAATCTGGCTTCTATTGTTACATTTTCAGAGGCCTTAAATAGCTGCTCTATGTCCAATCCAGGTTTTTTTTTTTTTTTTAAAGATTTTATTTATTTACTTGACAGACGGGGATCACAAGTAGGCAGAGAGGCAGGCAGAGAGAGAGGGGGAAGCAGGCTCCCCGCCGAGGCAGAGTCCCGATCCCAGCACTCTGGGATCAGGACCTGAGTGGAAGGCAGAGGCTTTAACCCACTGAGCCACCTAGGTGCCCCTGTCCAATCCGGGTTTTATGGTGCTATTAAGCGGGAAAGACAGGATGCATTGTAGTTAATCAATATTACCTGGACCTGGAACCTTTGTAGTTTTTTTTATTCTATTCTTTTTTATGATATACTGAATATTGTATGTGTTCATATATATGAACATTATGAATCATGCATCATGTAATGTGTTTAATCAGGATAAATTATAGGTATAGATAGGTTAACTATTTGACATTTGTGAGCAATTATACTTTGATAATTTTTTAACACTTGCCATATTTACTTCCAATCCTTTAAAAAAATTATAAACTCTTTCAAACATAGGAAAAATACAGAGAATAATATAATATGTATAATATGTATAATATAATAATATGTAGATACATACATATTGAGGGGGCTAAGAGCCTTCATTCTAGATCCAGGCTACCTGGCTCTGTAGTGTGACATCAAGGGGGTTAGTTAATCTCTCTGTTCCTCTGTGATTTTTTCCTCCTTATCTTCTGAGATAAGATTAGATAAACTTAGGGAAATAGGGAGATATGACCTATCAGTATACTCAGATCTGAAGTATGATGAGGACATCACAATGCAGGATAAGCATACTTAGAGAATTTCTATCTTTTCTATATTCCACTGTGTTTGTGTGTGTGTGTGTGTGTGTGTGTGTGTGTGTTGCATTTTCTTTCTTCATTCATTCTTCAACAGACACTTCGGTAGTTTCCATGTCTTGGCTTTGTGAATAATGCTGCAATGAATATGAGGGTGAAGATAGCTCTTTGAGATGGAGATTTCATTTCTTTTGGCATACACTCAGGAGAGGAATTTCTGGGTCATATGGCAGTTATATTTTTAATATTTTGAGGAATGTTTATAGCATTCATTAGTGGCTATGCCAACTTAGGGTTCCTTTTCTCCACATCTTCACCAGCACTCCTTTTTTTTTTTTTTTAAAGATTTTATTTATTTATTTGACAGAGAGAAATCACAAGTAGGCAGAGAAGCAGGCAGAGAGAGAGGAGGAAGCAGGCTCCCCGCTGAGCGGAAAGCCCGATGTGGGGCTCGAACCCAGGACCTGGGATCATGACCTGAGCCGAAGGCAGCGGCTTAACCCACTGAGCCACCCAGGCGCCCCACCAGCACTCCTTTTAATTTGTCTTTTTTATAATAGCCATTCTAACAGGTATGAAGTAATAATCTCATTGTGGTTTTGATTTCATTTCCCTGATCATTACTGATATTGAACTTTTTATGCACTAGTTGTCAGGTTGCATATCTTCTTTTGAAAAATGTATATCCAGGTCCTCTGACCATATTTAAACATTTAACTACATAAGATACAGGTTAAGTCATTCCATTCACTACAATAACATTCCTGTTAGCTTGTGTAGTTACTAACATTCTTAGAAATATGGTGATTGTCTTTAAACACTACTCTGTATGCTTTACGGAATCGTCATATCCATTCACTGAAATATCACTTTTTAAAGCATGTTAAGTAAGAAGCACACTTAGAAATATATGCAGTGAGAAGCACATCTATGAACTGATATAACACTGTTCTCTAGTGCTGAGCATGAAACCTCTTAGACTCAGAATCATCTCTTCCATGAGGTTTAACAATCCTCTATGTCCATTCCAAAACAGTCAATACATCCATTTAATAAAGTTCCATTCCAATCAAGTTACCTTACTTACCAAGCAAGTAGTAGCACCATTAATTTTTCTCTTTAAAAATTTCTTCGTGTTTTCTTCTTAGTCCTTTCACCTATTTTTCCCACTTCTACTACCACCTGATTCTGGCAAACACCAGTCCATTTTCTGTATCTCTGAGCTGGTTTTCTGTTTGTTTATGTTTGTTTGTTTGCTTTAGATTCCACGAAAGAGAGATCACATGGTATTTGTCTCTCTTTGTCTGACTTCACTTACCATAATCCCCTTGAGGTCTGTCCTGGTTGCTGTGCATGGCAGGGTTTCATTCTTTTTATGGCTGAATAATATTCTCTGGTACACATATATACCACAGTTTCTTTATTCATTCCTTCATTCATTGACGTTTGGTAGAATTTACCAGTGAAGCCATCCTGTCCCGGACCTCTGTGTTTTGGGAGGTTTTGAGTACTGATTCAATCTCCTTTCGCGTAATTGGTCTGTTTAGATTTTCTATTTCATCATGTTTCGATCTTGGTAAGTTGTGTGTTTCTAGGTATTTACCCATTTCTTCTAGGTCGTTTAAATTGTTGGCATATAATTGTTCACGATAGTCTCTTATGACCCTTTGTATTTCTGTGCTATCAGTTGTAAAGTCTTGTCTTTCATTTCCAATTTTAAGTCCTCTCTCTTTTTTTCTTTCTGAGTCTAGCTAAAGACTTGTCAATTTTATTTATCTTTTCAAAGAACCAGCTCTTAGTTTCATTGATCTTTTCTATTATTTTTTGTAGTTTCTTTTTCATTTATTCCCACACTGATCTTTGTTATTTCTTTCCTTATACTAACATTGGGATGCATTTGTTCTTCTTTTTCCAGTTCTTGAGGTGTAAACTTACATTGTTTATTTGAGTTCTTTATTATTTCTGAATGTAGACATTTATTGCTATGAAATTCCCTCTTTGACCTGATAAGTTTTTGGTATGTTTTATATTTTTTTCATCATATATAAGGTATGTTGTATTTCTATTTTCATTTGTTTCAAGGTTTGTTTTTTTTTTTAAATTCCTCGTTTGATTTTTTTCTTTGATCCATTGGTTGTTAGGTAGTATATTGTTTAATGTTTACATATTTGTGAATTTTCCAATTTTCTTCTTGTAATTTATTTCTGTTTCATGCCATTGTGGTCTGAAATGATGCTTGGTTTGATTTCAGCCTTCTTAAATTCATTAATAGTTGTTTTGTGGTCTAACATATGCTCTGTCCTGGAGAATATTCCATTTGCTCTTGAGAAGAATGTTTATTCTGCTGCTTTTGGATGGAATATTCTGTAAAGGACTATTAATATTTCTTAATGTAAAATTTCAATCCAACAGTTCTTTATTGATTTTCTGTCTTGATGGCCTATCCATTGATGAAAGTGGGATATTGAAGTCCCCTACTATTATTGTCTTGCTGTTTTTCCTTTTATGTCTTTTGACATTTGTTTTATATATTTAGTTGCCTCTATGTTGGATGCACAACTATTTATAAATGTTTTATCTTCTTTTTGTACTCACTGCTTTGTCGTTATATAATGACTTTCTTTGCCTCTTATTGCAGTCTGTCTTAAAGTCTATTTTGTCTGATGTGGGCATAGACAAAAACTGGGTGCCAGACATGTGTTCAAACTCCTTTCTGGGATGCTGGTGACTTGGAATGAGGCAGAGGGAGAGCATCTAAAGATGGTGCCTGCTGCCTCTCTGTCAATGGAGACTGTTGCAGTTTGCCTCTTGATGTGTGTTAAAACAGAAGCCTGCTCCAAAGGCCCCCATAGCTATTGTGATAAACTAATAATCCTCTTTCATGGAAAGACTGGGCAAGATTCAGTTTGTTTTCTCTGCATTGTACCCTGTGGAATTAGCCATGGTGAGTCACATGAGCCCTTTAACATCTGTCTCTGAATTCAGTATGGCTTTGTGGGTCTCATGGCTGCAAGCCCTACAGGCTTTTATTTTTATTTTTATTGTTTAAATATTATTTCAGAGAGAGAGAAGCAGAGGAGAAGGAGAGAGAGTCTTAAGCAGACTCTGTGCTGAGCACAGAGCCAGACGTAGGAATCACGACCTGAGTTGAAACCAAGAGTTGAATGCTTAACTCACTATGCTACCTGGCACCACTTCTATTGACTTTTAAAGCTAGATATCTTGGGAGTCCATCTCTCAGGTAGAAATATTAAAAGTTTGGTGCAAGATGTAGGGTTCAAACTCTTCACTCCTCAGGGAGAAGCTGGGAATTGTGAGTTCTCTCTTGATTTTTTGTCCCTGCACTAAGAATGGGGTTTATGGTAGGATTGTGTCATGTCTCGGCCTCTTTCACTTGTTTCAGTGCGTGTGTGTGTGTGTGTGTGTGTGTGTCTCATTCATCTCATGTGTGAGTTACTCAGTGATCTTCTGGATTTCTTTTAGAGGGAATTTTTCCATATATAGTTGTGGTTTTGTTGTGTTTGTAGGTGAAAGTGAATTTAGGAGGCTCTTATGTGGTCATCTTGAACCATAACCCCTCAGTCTTAATCTTTTTAATACTTCTTTTCCAGATATCCTCCAAATTTCCAGTGTTCTTAGAGTTTGGAATCTATTGGTATAGTGTTTATATGACCCAGGATAGAGGATTATGACCCACATAATTCCATAGCTACCACTTCTGTTATGGACATTATATTCCTATCAATTCTTCTTCTTCTTTTTTTTTAAAGATTTTATTTATTTGACAGAGAGAGAGAGATCACAAGTAGGCAGAGAGGCAGGCAGAGAGAGAGAGGAGGAAGCAGGCTCCCCGCTGAGCAGAGAGCCTGATGTAGGGCTCCATCCCAGGACCCTGAGACCATGACCTGAGCTGAAGGCAGAGGCTTAACCCACTGAGCCACCCAGGTGCCCCTCTATCAATTTTTCTTAATACAACTTTGGTTTTTCAATAGTTGCTCAAGCTTATATTTAAACAAGACCCTTATTATTCTATTATGTGAAATTACAGTACAATCTCAACTTTGAATTCTTGAAGATAATTTTTACTCAAGCCTGATACATTACATGTATCTGTTCAAAATTTTCATTTATTCCACAATAAGAAAATATTTTTCAAAACTAATACGTACAAGGCACAGTGTTTTTTGTGTCATTGAGGATAGATACAAAAAATGGTTAAAAGGCAGAGCTTCCCATGAAGGAACTTACAGTCCAGTAAATAAT
Organism: Enhydra lutris kenyoni; assembly: GCF_002288905.1. Lineage (NCBI taxonomy): Eukaryota > Metazoa > Chordata > Mammalia > Carnivora > Mustelidae > Enhydra > Enhydra lutris. Next base: position 41,987,003 of record NW_019154086.1, on the reverse strand, counting down.
ATGAATCATAAACAGAAGACAAATACCTAAAATGTACAGTACAATGTGCTACTTTGCATAATATTGTTCACATTATATCTTGACAGGAATAGAATGGAGAAAGCAAATCAGATTGAACAAAAATTAGAGAGCAATTTTGAGACAGAAATGATTTTGGCATTCAAAAATGGAGAGTAATTGGACAGACAGAAAAATATGAAAATGTGCCACGGTGAGGGAAGAGTATAAGTAAATGTGGAGAAATAGAAGTACCCCAAGCATAGCTAAATCTGGATAAAGGCCATCAGCCTAAGATTATGAAAAATCTAGATGTTTTCATTCTTTTTGCTTTAAAATTAAATTTGAAACACTTCATAATGGTGTTTTAACTTCTTAACAGTGACATTTCACTGTCTCCTCCCTTGTGAAGCTAATAGATGTGTAGTTTGTTTTGTTTTTGTTTTTATAATTGTCCACAATGATATAAAGTGCAGGAATCAAAGTCTGCCACCAGTGTGATGATTCTTGATGCCTTCCCTGACTTCACTACTGTCCCATTTACTGTCTGAGAAATCAAAATATTCCATTCTGCAAAAAGATTAACATTTTGGCATCCCCTGGAAACTACAACCAGTCCTAAGCCAGTCAGTGATTCATGCATGCAGATGCTTTCTGCATTCATAAATGCACATAGTAAACCTATTATATTAGAATGAGAGGATAGAACTATAACATATGTATCAAAAATAGAAATATGTTTTATTTCCCACAATGGAGTCATGAGACTTTGTAGTATAGAATTTACTTGGGAGCCAATCACTGTATCCCTTTTTAAATAATTATTTAATGCACAATTTTTATCCATTAAACCTTTTGCCTGGTATTTATTATTGTAAAAATGTAGGTTAATTATAATAGAAGACAACATAGTAATGTTTTTACACATTTGACTCATGTAATAATTACATAGTTAATTCATTCATAATGGTTATTAAAAGTAGGTAAAGAGAGAAATTATTATTTTTCTGTAGGCTACAAAATTTACAATGTATTTGTTTGTTAGAATTTTTCATTTCTTCAGAAAGAGAAATATTAAAATCTAAGAAAAGAACTTGTGGTTTGTTAATTATTTATATGGATAATTCATATATATTTATAATTTTCTTCTTTTCTAATACTATGATATAATACAGAAAAAGAATTAAGCCTCTTTTTTTTCTTTTGCAAAAACACAAATGTGGCTCCTAAGTCTTGTGCCAAATTGCACCCTGAATGGTACATTTATGAAGCATATGGAAACCAAAAATTTAACAAAGTATTATATAGCTTTGCTTACCCTTTCTCCTTGTGGCTAATGATATATTTATTGCTGTTATTTACCTTCATATGAGAGTTGAAAGAGTTACTATTTAATATTTGCTAATTAAAACTGGCAGTAAATATTTTCTGGAAAAGGAACTACAACTCTTAGTTCAAATAGAAAAATTCAGATTTTCTTTAGATTATAATACTAAACCACAATACTTTCCAAGAATTTGAAAATTCATTTGTTTTCACAGCCTGCTATTCTTTAGTGGATGTATTAATTTTTCCAATTCCTCAACATACACTGTTGTTTTGTTTTAGAACTCTCTTTTGTGTTCTAGCATGTATTTGTTTCCTCTTTGTTCAGCAATTTTTATATATCTTTGTTTTCCATTTTGTTATGTATCTGGTAGTCTTAAGTTTATTCATATTTAAGAAAGGAAGGTGGCTGTTTTCATTTTTGTCTGCTCTTGTATGCTTGTTTCTCTGTTAGTTCTCTCTCTCACCTTTAGGACTAGGATTAGAAGCTCAGAACTGAAATAATGCCCGTCACCCATAGAGCGAGCAGATGGGGAAACTACGCTGAATGCTAAAATGAGGAAAGGTTCACTTTGTGGCACTGGAAGCCATCCAGCAATATTAGAAATCACATGCTTATGCAGTTAATTAAAATTATTCAAGTGCTATTTTTGGATATCTGGAAATATAATACTGGGCTGAAATCCTCAATGTACATGGTGTAAAGGGAGGGGTTAGAAGTGAAGTGCGTGTAGGGCACCTGACTAGGATACTACTTCAATAGATAGACTTTCAATTAACTCTGTTTTTAAGGAGCTTCTACTCCCACCTTGCATGACCTTGCTCTTTGAGCTAGGTACCTCCGTGAGATATGGTCTTTTCTCCATTGTAGACTGTTCGTGTGGACACTGGGCTGCCTTTTGCTTATTTTGTTTTTCCACCACTATCTTCATTTGCTGTAATTTTATTAGACACTTAGGAGAAAGAGGAGATAAGTTCTTATTTTTAGTTGTTTTGAGCTGAAAGAGACATTTTGAGACACTTGTTTTAAAAAAACAATGAATTAATTATATGGAGAATGGATTGAAGGAAGGAAAGGCTGATGCGCCAAGGACATAAGTAAGTGGGTTTAGGAAAAAAATTAGTGATGGTAGAAACGGAGATGAAGAGAAGTAAGAGGTAAAAAGAAGATAGAATTTGTAGCATTGCATTTCAGCTTCTCCTTTTGTAGGACCAATTAGACAAAATTTTTTATTTAATCATTTATGTGACAGAGAGAGAGACAGCGAGAGAGGGAACACAAGCAGGGGATGTGGGAGAGGGAGAAGCAGGCTTCCCGCCAAGCTGGGAGCCCGATGTGGGCCTTGATCCCAGAACCCTGGGATCAGGACCTGACCTGAAGGCAGGTGCTTAATGATTGAGCCACCCAGGTACCCCTAGACATAATTTTTATATAAAAACAATACGTAGAACTCCAGGCTACATGTCTCTCCAGAATTATTTTCTAACTGTATACAAAATTAGATTCTAAGTAGTTAAAATTAGATCTACTGACTTTAAATGATACATTATATTTTCTGTAACCTAATATGGAGCCAAAATATTTGGATTTACATGTAAAGGGTATGAAGCAATTCACTGAAAAACAGGAAGTCATTTTCTAATTTTTCCACTATTCCTCATTTCCTTTCTATAATTTCATAAAATAATATCTGGGGCTCAACATTTTAATTCATATTAATCAAACATTTATGGTTTTGATTCTGGAAGAACTACCTCACTCTTAATAGAATACGTTTATCACCCTGTTTTTGGTGTATTATTTTTGGTGGATGATTCTGTGGGCTTTGCTTACATTGTTACTTTCCGTAATGCTTCTGCAGGATAATAAGTCCTACCTAACAGACCTGACATTGTCACCCTCTTCCAACCATCCTCAAGGTTGCTGATATTTGCTATTACTTCCAAGTTACTTCTGTTACATTAAAAAAACCCTCTTCATTCATTTTCTCTGCTTCCTATATTTTCATCATGCCCAAATGCACTAATTTAGGATACTTAACAGAAATCATTTAATACTACCTTCTTTAAGACCTGATAATATTTGAAGAGCTAGATCCAAAGAAAATAACTAAACACGTCTTTTTTTTTTTTTTTTTTTTTTTTTTGGTAACTCTGTAACATTGAGCATGCTCAATTACTGCTCACCTCAGACCAATCACTTTTTCTCTTAATTCTTACAGAATCGTACTCTTTATTCTGCTGTTCTCTAGGCAGGTCCACTGTGTCCATTGTGGATTCTTCTTTCTCTTTGTAGTATTGAAGTATGGTGTCTCAAGGCTTTCTTCCACTTTTAACACTCTTCTTCTCTTTATGCAATAAAGTTTCCATGGGTTAAAGTCATGCACTCATGGCTAGAATCCCCAAATTTATTTATTTAATTTTTTAAGAGTTAAACAATGGAAATTTAATCTTAGACTGTGCATATTATATAATGTTTCTATTTTATTTTATTCTATTTTATTTTTATTTCAGTATAGTTAACATACAGTGTTATATTAGTTTTAGGTGTACAATATAGTGATTCGACACTTCCATAAATCATCCAGTGCTCATCACAAGTGCACTCCTTAATCCCCATCAGCTATTTCACCCATCCTCCCTCCCACCTCCACTCTGATAACCATCAGTTCGTTCTCTGTCATTAAGAGTTGGTTTGTTGGTTTGTCGCTCTCTTTCTTTCTTTCCTCTTTGTTTGTTTGTTTCTTAAATTCCACATATGTATGAAATCATATGGTATTTGTCTTTCTTTTACTAACTGATTTCACTTAGCATTATACTCTTGCTTCATCTATGTCTTTGCAAATGCTAAGATTTCATTCCTTTTTAGGGCTGAAATATTCCATTAGATATACATGCCACCTTTTTATACATTCATCTATCATTGGACACTTGAACTGCTTCCATAATTTTGCTATTGCATTTTCCCCAAGTTTTTCTTTAAATTCCAGTTAGTTAACATACAGTATAATATTAGTTTCAGATGTAGAAATTAATGATTCATCACTTACATACAGTATCCAGTGCTCATCACAAGTGCCCTTATACCCATCACCTATTTAACCCATCCCTCCACTCCCCCTCCCCTCCAACAACCATCAGTTTGTTCTCAATAATTATGACTCTGTTTCTTTGCTTCTTCCCCCTATTCATTTGTTTTGTTTATTAAATTTTATACATGAGTGAAATCGTATGGTATTTGTCTTTCTCTGACTGACTGATTTTGCTTAGTATAATACTCTTTAGCTCACCCATGTTTTTGCAAATGGCAAGATTTCATTCTCTTTGATGGCTGAGTAATATTCCATTGTATATATATATGCCACATCTTCTTTATCCATTCATCAGTCAGTAGACCCTTGGGCTGTTTCCATAATTTGTCTATTGTAGATAATGCTGCCATAAACATTGGGGTGCATGTATCCCTTTGAATCAAAATTTTTGTATCCTTTGGGTAAATACACAGTTGTACAATTGCTGGATTATGGGGTAGTTCTATTTTTAACTTTTTGAGGAACCTCCATACTGTTTTCCAGAGTGGCTGCACCAGTTTGCAATGGGCAGAAGACGTGAATAGACATTTTTCTATAGACAACATATAGTTGGCTATTGTAAATAATGCTGCTATAAACATAGGTGTGCATGTATTCCTTTATTTATTTTATGTTTTTTTCTAGTGTTACAAGATTCATTTTTTATGCACCACACCCAGTGCTCCATGCAATATGTGCTCTCCTTAATACCCACCCCCTCCACCCCCCTCCCTTCCAAAACCTTCTGTTTGTTTCTCAGAGTCCATAGTCTCTCATGCTTTGTCTCCACCTCGGATTTCCCCCAATTCACTTTTCCTTTCCTTCTTCTAATGTCCTCCATATTATTCCTTATACTCCACAAGTAAGTGAAAACATATGATAATTGCTTGATTTATTTCACTTAGCATAATCTCTTCCCATCCTGTCCATGTTGATACAAAAGTTGGGTATTCATCCTTTCTGGTGGAGGCGTAATATTCCATTGTATATATGTGCCATATCTTTTTTATCCATTCATCTGTTGAAGGGCACCTTGTCTCTTTCCACACTTTGGCAATTGTGGCCATTGCTGCTATGAACATTGGGATACATATGGCCCTTGTTTTTACTACATCTTTATCTTTGGGGTAAATACTCAGTAGTGCAATTGCAGGGTCATAGGCTAGGCTTGTTTTTGCATGTATTCCTTTAAATTGATGTTTTTGTATTTTTTGGGTGGATACCCAATAGTGCAATTGCTGGATCATAGGGTAGTTCTATTTTTAAATTTTTGAGAAAAACTTTATACTGTTTTCCAGTTTTTTGAGAAAAGCTTTATACTGTTTTCCAGAGTAGTTGCACCAGTTTGTATTCCCACCAGCTGTGCAAGAGAGTTCCTTTTTTCTTCACATCCTCACCACTACTTGTTGTTCCTGTGTTTATGATTTTAGCCATTCTGATGGGTATGAGGTAATATCTCATTGTAGTTTTCATTTGCATTTCCCCGATGGCAAGTGATGTTGAGCATCTTCTCATGTGTCTGTTGGTCACCTGGGTGTCTCCTCTTCCTCCTCCTCCTCCTCCTCCTTCTCCTCTCCCTCCTCTCTCCTCCCCCTACCCCTCCTCTCTCCTCCCTCCCCTCCTTATCTTCCTTCTTCTTCTGTTATATTAGAGTTCAACACTCCACTCTCAGCAATGGACAGATCATTGAAGCAGAAGATCAACAAAGAAACAAGAGCTTTGAATGACACACTGGACCAGATGGACTTCATAGATATATACAGAACATTCCACCCTAAAACAACAGAGTACTCATTGTTCTTGAATGCACATGGAACTTTCTCCAGAATAGACCACACACTGGATCACAAATCAGGTCTCCACTGATACCAAAAAACTGATATTATTCCTTGTGTATTTTCAGAACACAATGCTTTGAAACTGGAACTCAATCACAAGAAAAAATTTGGAAGGAATCTCTGTGTCTTTGAAGAAATGGCTTTTCATTTCTTCTTCCCATTTTTTAATTGAATTATTTGTTTTTGGGGTGTTGGGTTGCATAAGTTCTTTATATATTTTGGGTATTAGCCCTTTATTAGATATGTCATTTGCAAATATCTCCTCTGCTTTTGTAGGTTCTCTTTTAGTTTTCTTGATTATTTCCATCACTACACAGGAGATTTTTATTTTGATGTAATCCCAATAGTTTATTTTTGTTTTTATATCCCTTGCCTCAAGAGACATATCTAGAATGTTGCTATAGCTGATGTCAGAGAGATTACTGCCTGTTCTCTCTTCTAGGAGTTTTATGGTTTCAGGTCTCACATTTAGGTCTTTAATCCATTTTGAGTTTATTTTTTTGCATGGTGTAAGAAAGTGGTCCAGTTTCATTCTTTTGCATGTAGCTGAACAGTTTTCTCAACACCATTTGTTGAAGAGATTATATTTTCCCATTTAATATTCTCTCCTCTTTTGTCAAAAATGACCATATACTTGGGATTATTTCTGGGTTTTCTCTTTTGTTCCATTGATCTGTGTGTCTATTTTTGTGCCAGTATCATACTGTCTTCATGACTACAGCTTTGTAATATAAATTGAAGTCTGGAATTGTGATACCTCAGCTTTGCTTTTCTTTTTCAGTATTGCTTGGGCAATATTGTAGTTCCATGTAAATTTTAGGATTTTTTTATTTTAGCTCTGTGAAAAATGCTTTTGGCATTTTGATAGGGATTTCATTAAACATGTAGATTGCTTTGGGTAGTATAGACATTTTAACAATATTTGTTCTTCTAATCCGTGAGCATAGAATGTTCTTCTAATCCATTTGCATTGTCTTCAGTTTCTTTCATCAGTGTTTTATAGTTTTCAGAGTACAGTTCTTTCATCTCTTTGGTTAAGTTTATTCCTAGGTATCTTATGGTTTTTGGTACAATTGTAAATGGAATTGATTCCTTAATTTCTCTTTCTACTACTTCACTATTGGTATATAGAAATGTAACAGATTTCTGTATGTTGATTTTGTATTCTGTGACTTTATTGAATTCGTTCATCAGTTCTAGCAGTTTTTTGGTGGAGTCTTTTGAATTTTCTGTATATAGTATCATGTCACCTGCAGCTAGTGTTAGTATTACTTCTTCCTTACCAATTTGGATACCTTTTATTTCTTTTTCTTTTCTGTGGCTAGGACTTCCAGTATGATGTTACATAAAAGTGATGAGAGTGAATATCCTTTTCTTAGGGGGAAGGCCCTTAGTTTTTCCCACTGAGAATGATGTTCACTGTGGTTTTTCATATATGGCCTTTATTATGTTGAGGTACACTCCCTCTAAATCTATTTTTATGAGGGTTTTTATCATGAATGCTGTAATTTGACAAATGCTTTTCTACAAATATTGAAATGATTTTATAGTTTTATCCTTTCTCCTATTGATGTGATATATCATGTTGATTTTGATTTGCATATAGCAAACCACTCTTGCATCCCAGGAATAAATCCCACCCAATCATGATGAATTATTTTTTAATGTATTGTTGATTCTGTTTGCTAATAGTTTGTTGAAAATTTTTGCAACTGTGTTCCTCAGAGATATTGGCCTGTAGTTCTCTTTTTTTGTGATGTCTTTATTTGATTTGGTATCAGGGTGATTTTGACCTCATAGAATTAATTTGGAAGTTTTCCTTCTTTTATTTTTGGAATAGTTTGAGAAGAATAGGTATTAACTCTTCTTTAAATGTTTGTTAGAATTTGCTTCTGAAGCCATCTGGTCCTAGACTTGTGCTTGTTGGGAGTTCTTTGATTACTGATAGAATTTCCTTGCTGGTCATCAGTCTGTTCAGATTTTCATTCTTTCTGCTTCAGTTTTAGAAGGTTTCTATGTCATTTATTTCTGCTCTAATCTTGATTATGTCCTTTCTTCTGCTGGTTTGGGTTTTGTTTGTTGTTCTTTCTCTAGCTCCTTTAGGTGTATGATTAGGTTGTTTATTTGAGATTTTTCTTATTCCTTGAGGTAGGCTGGTATTGCTATTAACTTCCCTCTTTGAACAACTTTTGCTGCATCCCAAAGGTTTTAAACTGTTGTGTTTTCATTTTTGTTTGTTTCCATGTACTTTTTGATTTTTTTCTTTGATTTCTTGGTTGACCCATTCATTATTGAGTAGCATGTTGTTTAACTTCCATTTTTTGTGGTCTTTTCAGATTTTTTTTTTCTTGTGGTTTATTTCTAGTTTCATAGTGTTGAGGTCAGAAAAGATACATGGCATGACTTTTTTTTTTAATTTGTTGAGGCTTGTTCAATGGCCTAATATGTGATATATTCTGAAAAATATTCCATGTGCATTTGAAATTAATGTTCTAAATATATCCATTAAGTACATCTGGCCCAGTGTGTCATTCAAAGCCACTGTTTCCTTAATGATTTTCTGTTTGGATGATTGGTCTATCAATGTAAAGTCCCCTACTATTATTGTATTATGATCAATTAGTTTCTTTATGTTTGTTATTAAATGTTTTATTTATTTTGTGCTCCCATGTTGAGAACATAGGTATTTACATTAGTATATCTTCTTGTTTGATTGTTCCCTTTATTATTGTATGGTGTCTTCTTTGTCTCTTTTTACAGACTTTGTTTTAAAGTCTATTTTGTCCAATAAGTATTGCTACTCTGACTTTTTTTGCCATTAATTTGCATGATAAATGTTTCTTCATCCATTCACTTTCATGCTGCATGTATCGTTAGGTCTGAAATGAGTCTCTTATAGGCAGCATATAGATGGGTCTTATCTTTTTTAAAAGATTTTGTTTATTTATTTGACACATACAGAGAGAAAAAGAGATAGCAAGAGAGCATGAACAGGGGAAGGGGCAGAAAGAAGAGGGAGATACAGATTTCCCACTAAGTGCAGAGTCTGATATGGGGCTCAATCCCAGGACCCTGAAGTCATGTCCTGAGCCAAAGTCAGACACTTAACCAACTGAGCTACCCAGCTGAGGACACCCAGGTATCCCAGGTTTATTATTATTATTTTTTAATCCACTCTGTCACCCTATGACTTTTGTTTGGAGCATTTAATTCATTTACTTTCAAAGTAATTATTGATAGATATGTATCTATTATCATTTTTGTTACTTGTTTTGTGGCTGTTTTTGTAGTTTTTCTCTGATCTTTTCTTTCTCTCTTTCATGGTTTGGTGGTTTCTTTAGTGATATGCTTGGATCTTCACTCTTTATTGTTCACATATTTATTACTGTTTTTTGATTTGTGGTTACTATTCAGTTTATATATAACATCTTATGCACATACCAGTCTATATTAAGCTGATGGTGACTTAATTTTGAACTCATTCTTTACTCCTCTCCCCTCCATGTTTCATATATTTGGTTATCATATTTTACATCCTTTTATTTTGTGCTTCTTTTGACCTATTTTTATAGATATACTTAATTTTATTTTGCTTTCGTGCTTCCTATTTTTCTTACTCTTACTTATGGCTTCTGTTTTCCACTCACAGAGTTCCCCTTAACATTTCCTGTAGATCTGGTTTAGTGGTCATGAATTTTTTTAACATCTATTTGCCTGGATTCTTACTCCACTTCTATTCTGAATAATAGCCTTGCTGGATAGAGTATTCTTGGCTATAGAGTTTTCCCTGTTACCACTTTGAATATATTGAGGCACTTCTTTCTGGCCTACAAAGTTTCTGCTGAAAAATTGGCTGATAACATTTTGGGATTTCCTTTTTATATCTATCTTCTTTTCTCTTGTAACCTTTAACTTTTTAAAATCACTGTTTGTTGCTATTTATTTATTTTTTATTTACTTATTTATTTATTTTTGCCATTTTTGTTATGTGTCTTGGTGTGGACCTACTTGGGTTGAATTTTTGGGGGGATCTCTGTGCCTCATAAATCTGGATCTCTATTCTCTCCCCAGATTCAAGAAGTTTTCAGCTATTATTTCCTGAAATATATTTTCTGCCCCTCTTTCTCTTTTTTTTTTTCCTTCTGGGATCCCTATAATGTGAATGTTATTATGCTTGATGGGAGTCACTGAGTTCTCCATGTCTGTTCTCCTTATGCAGTATTTGTTTCTCACCTGTTCATCCTGATTGCTTTCCATTACTCTATCCTTCAGGTCTCTGATAGTTTCCTCTCCTTCTTGAAGCCTACTATTTATTCTATCCATTTTGTTTTTAATTTCATTTATCAAGTTCTTCATCTCTGATATGTTATTTTTTTTATCTCTTTGCCAAGGCTATCACTGATGCCCTCTAACCTTTTCTGAAGTTTGATGAGTATCTTTTTTTTTTTTAAAGCTGATGGATTCTGTAGATTTTTTTTTTTAAGATTTTATTTATTTGACAGAGATTACAAGGAGAGAGAGAGAGAGAAGAGGAAGCAGGCTCTCCGCTGAGCAGAGAGCCCGATGTGGGGCTCGATCCCAGGACCCTGGGACCACGACCCGAGCTGAAGGCAGAGGCTTTAACCCACTGAGCCACCCAGGCGCCCCTCTAGTGAATATCTTTATGATCATTACTTTAAATCTCTATCAAGTATATTACTTATTTCTGTTTCATTGAGATCTCCTGCTGTGAGTTTGTCTTGTTCTTTCATTTGGGACATATTTCTTTGTTTCATCATTTTTTTCTACCTCTCTTTTTCTATTTGTGTGTTAAGGAAGTCAGTTACATCTTCTGCTCTTGAACATAATGGCATCATGAAGAAGAGGTCTTGTAGTGCCCTGAAGTGCACTGTCCCCTGTCCATCAGAACTTGGTGCTTTAGGAGAGTCTCCTATGTGTATTGTTTTCATTTGTTATTATGTCTGACTCACTTTTCCTTTCAGTCTAGGCACTTACATGGACTCTCTGCCTGTTGTGGGCTATGCTTGCTCTCTGTGATGTTAGTGAGACCCAGGTCAGATGGCTCTGAGGGGACATGGCTGTAGGAGAGCTCATGAGTGGGATGGTGGTATTAGCCAAATTTGCACTGAGCCACTAGTCCTCAGTTGGATCCCCTAAAGAATGGTGGTGCAGGGTGTGTGTGCAGAGTTAACAAAATTTGCACTGAGAATAAACACAGGGCCAGTAGAAGAATTCCTGTGTGGGGTGCATGGGTAGCAGGACAGTTAACAAGTACTTGTGCAGTGATGCCTCTCAGAAGGTGGCCCTGTGTTTATGCTTGGAGTGGAGGGAGAAAAATGGCACCTGCCAGCTCCTTTGTTCCCAGAGAATTCCCCAGTGTGCTCTGAAGTCAGATGTCCCTTCTGTTGTGCAAGCTGTTGTTTCTATGTTGTCTCATTTTGGGCAGTTTTCTCTTTAAGGGTGGGGGCCCAGCTATGGTTTGTCTGGGTTCACCAGGGCAGAGTCAGCTGATTTTAAAACTCCAGGTTCCAAGTCCAACTGGTTATATAAACTCACAGAATTTAGCCCCTGTGGTTTTCAAGGCCAGAAGTTATGAGGATTCATTTTTCCCCTGTGGGCTCCCTGATGCTTTCCTCTCTTTATGACTGCAGTTCTCGCCCTCCTTTAGGCAGCTCCCACCCACCATTTCTGCCCCTCCTAACCTCTTTGAGTCTGCTTCTTTTCTACATTTAGTTGCAGAGTTTGTTCTGCCAGTATTTGGATCACTCTCACATTTGTTTACTCAGACATGTGTGATACCTAGTTAATAAACATGGGACAAGGTGAGCTTAAAGCCCTTCTACTCTGCCATCTTCACAAATATCTTCAGGTCCCAAACTTAAACCTTTGAAATAGAGCTTTCTCCTGACAGATGCCTGTCCATATTTTTCACTATGATGTCCCATAATCACCTCAAAACTAATTCAGTAAGAGATGAACTTCCTTCCTCAACTTCTCTTCTGTCTGCGTTCTTATGTGGATGGAAAATAAACTAGTAATAAAATATATTATAATGTATACTAATAATAAATTAGATCAAAGTGATTTCAGAGTGTTAAGTTTTGTCCTATTTAGTAATTTGACCCAAGGATATTTATTTCTTTCCTATATCCAGGGCGTGGATCATCGATGTCATCTCAAATCAGACTATTATAGAATTAGGTGGAAGGGAATATTGACAGCCTAGAATTAAAATATGTTGGACAGGGTCATAGATCCCAGGAAATCTGATTTATCTTTATAGGTTAGACATTATGACAAATAAATCAATAAAAAATTGAAATAGATATGCATAAAAGATGGACCCATTTTGAACACAATTGAAAAGATTAGGAGTAAAAAAAGAAAAAAAGCGAGTTTTTCTTTTTCTTAATTTTAATTCTTAAATTTTCTGTTGTATAAATTCAAAAAATGTCACTAATTTTCTCTTATGAGGCAAATCTGAATAATTTCCTTTAAAGAGAGTTGCACTTTAACTATTGTATGTGTGTGGGTGAGAGGTAATTATATGTATGTATGCATGTAATGGGTTTTGTTCAAACGTTTCCGAAATATATAAGGTAATAATTAATTACCTCATTATGCTGGTCCCAACTCTGAAAAAAATCACTATTAAAAATTAGTTTTCATACAGATGTAGGTCTATAAGATAGACCTCCATTCTGGCTGTCATGCTTTTTAAACATATAACTAAAAACATTTTGTATGACTTTTATGATTACATACCTGTGCTTCTGCTATAGCAAATAAACTTTAAACTTTTGTACTTCTCTCTCTTTTGTTTTTTCACACACACCCACATGTAATTATTTTTGATTTTATAAAAAAGTGACCATAATTCTGCATACTTTTGCAAAGTAGCTTGCTTTTCCTTCACCTACTATAATATAGATATTTTCTATCCTATCTGTCCATATATCTATGTATTCTATCATCCAACAGACTTACAATTTAATTTTAAGAAGAGAGAATTCCATTCTATGTACACATCATAACCTATTAATTCATCACTGTTGAGCATTTTACATATTTATTAATAGTTTTTTTAAGATAAAGTCTGGTATGATAAAAACATCTGTGGACATGAAGTAAAGAAAGTCATTTACTTTTTTTACTTCTCATTTTCTGTAATTTTAATATAGGGGAGTTTTACTTGGTCATCTCCAAAGTTATGCACAACTAAAGTCCTCTGTTTTCTTGTGAGGCCCAGCTCAGGTCATTCATATGTGTGGGATTGCTTTGAAATACTCTAAAGAATTCTACCAATATAGAGCTGATATTACTACCATTATTATGATTTTGCAATCACTCAGTGAATTGGAAACTTGAGTTAAGGACTATAGACTAGGGATCTGCTCAGGCATCCCAGAGAAACACGGCTGTACTCTAAAGGACTCAGACTAGTGGTAGGTTTATATAATAAGTAAAGCACAGACAGATTACTGAAGATTTTGAATGCCACATTTGGGATTTGGACATAAAAATAAAGTATATACTATTTTGTTAGCTTTGAGTAGGAAGTTGTTTGCAACGCTGGTTGTGTATTTGTACTACTGGGAAGATTTTTAATAAAGAATGCATTACCCAGAACACACGCCTAGGGATTTTGGTCTAATTGTTCTGGAATGAGGCTGGGCATTGGTACTTAAACATTTCTCCATACTGATATTTTTAAAAATGTGATTTTTACATTCAGACTGGATTGAAAAATCACCCTTATAAGATAAAGTTGATTTCTTTATATTTTACATTGCATTTCCCCCACTTCTGTTCCTCTCCTCGCACCACTCTGGACAGAATATTCATTATGACTTCTGTGGTCCTATCGCTTTATTATCTGAAAAGCCTATTTAAAAATGGTGGGGCATCCTTGATCAGACCTAGTTACCCTTGTGTGATATGGAATCACCAAAGCTTAGAAATTTGGTCCGTGTATGTGCCTCAACTTTGCCCACACATTTCCTGTGAAGATGATCAAGATGCAACATGCAAGATCTCAAAGTGAGGAGATTTCCTGCATGATTCTAAATAATTTTAGATTTTCTGTAGTGATCATTTAGCTTTTATTTTTTTTAAATTTTTTATTTCTTTTCAGTGTAACAGTATTCATTGTTTTTGCACCACACCCAGTGCTCCATGCAATCCGTGCCCTCTCTAATACCCACCACCTGGTTCCCCCAACCTCCCACCCCCCTAGATCATTTAGCTTTTAAATGAGGAATAGCAAGTCAGACTTGAGAATCTACTTTCAATTATATGCTTAATCTTCATGGTTGCCTTTATTTAACTATTTGATAAGAGAATGTTACTCAGTTTCCTTGGAAATATAGGAATATATGCATTCACTGAAGTAATTGAAAATGTATTCAGTCTGTTCATCAAAAACAGTAACTACTAAACCTTTGTGTTGTACGTACTGCATTTATAAAACCACCTAGGGTGCTTGGGTGTGCCTCAGTCAGACATGCGTCTGCCTCTCAGGGTGCTGGGTGGTATCAGCCTGGCTCCTTGCTCAGCAGGAAGTCAACTTCTCCCTCTGCCCCTCCCCCTACTTCTACACTCTCTCTCTCTCTCTCTTTCAAATAAATAAATAAAATCTTTAAAAATAAATACATAAAAACCTGTCTATTTCTTGTTTAATAAGAAAAATGACATCAAATTTCACCCTTCTATATAAAAAAATCAGTGCTTTTTTTTTTTAACAGATTATAGCAAGAAGAAAGTGAATACTCAATAGAAATTTGTCTTTCCATGTGTCTGCTGGTATAGCAAAGCAGAACTGATAATGTGAAGCGTTGCTGCCATCTGCAGCATGAAAGACTTATTAAAGGCATGTTCCCCAGAAGTATATAACTGGGTTTTGAACTGCTTATTTAAAAAGTAAGAACTGTTTAGTTTCTCTATTAGTCTTTCTGTGTATTTTCTACTGCTAGCTTTAAACCTACTTAAAAATGTAATAAGGTATTTTAAAACATTCCAAGCATGTGTGAACTTGATAAAGGTACCAAAATGAATACTGACATTATATTTGATTATGCTGAAATTAATTTTGAACAAGCAATTAAATGATAGACTAAAATAGCCTTTATCATTCATTGATACCAGGAAATATTTTCTGAATCTTTTATGTTTCACAAAGTTTTATAGAAATTACTCCAATAAAATTTAAACTTTTTTTCAGGTAGTTTTTTTTCCCCAGGTTTACCCATTACTTTCTTAATTGTTATATAGATTAGTAATACAGGTATCCACAAAGAGGACACCAGAGTTATACTGTCAAGGAATGAAAGATTTTAAGTTGTGTAGATGTAGCTTTCCCAAACAGAGATAGCACATAGTGTTGAAAATATTACTGAGGCCTTAGGGTGATGACATTTCTCTCCTAGGTTTCTAAATTCTCTTTCTCTGTATTAAAAAAATTGTTCTTTGCCATTTCTTGTCCACTCATATTCTCACAATAGAAGGTAGCAAAAAATTAACGGCGCTGTGAAACTTGTAAGTTACTTAAAATTCCTGAGCATTAATTTCCAGACCTGTGCTTTTGTGCCTATAATAATCATTTTGTTGTGTTGTTGCATTGCAGTTAACTGAGAACTGAGTGTTAGAAGTTGAGCATATTATCTACAACATGCTCATTAATGTTAGCTTTTATATTTTCTTTTTTTTTTAAAAAGAATTTATTTATTTATTTGACAGACAGAGATCACAAGTAGGCAGAGAATCAGGCAGAGGGAGAGAGGGAAGCAGGCTCCCTGCTGAGGAGAGAGCCCTACATGGGGGTCAATCTCAGGACCCCAAGATCATGACCTGAGCTGAAGGCAGAGGCTTAACCCACTGAGCCACCCAGGCGCCCATAACTTTTATATTTTCATGAAACAAATCATTTAATCATGTTTATTTGTGTCCAAGAAAATAACACATTTTCATATTTTAAATATCTTATATTTCTATTGTAATTGATCATTAAAAACTTGATATTTATAATTAAGTGGAAAATGCCAAGGAAATGCATTTTCAATTATTTTGATAATGGTATTTGGCAGATAGTCATAAAATACTGACTCAGTCAACAAAACCTAGTATGATTATCTCCTTTTCTTTGACAAGATTTTTACTTTATTTTTTCTCCTTAAAACAAGTCATAGGTTCCTTAAATTACATAAATTAAATTACTTAAATCTGTGATGCCTCAATTGAACCCCTGGACAGATGGATAAGCTATAATACCTGTCACAAAGTACAATGAGCGTTTGTTTTTTGACCAAAAAAGTCATAGCATAAGAAATAAACAAAATCCATTTGCATTCAGCAAATTTTTATTAAAATGGCCTCTTCTTTTAAGATAATACACAGATTCCAGATGTTAGAAGAAAAAATAAATAAATGTTTATGAAAGAAAAAAATAAAAAAAGAAATAAATGTTTATAAAATACATTAAATAAATAAAAGAAAAAATAAAACAGAAGAAAAAATAAAAGTTTATATAAAGAAAAATTGCTAAACTTGAGAACTCAAAATATTATAAACAATAGGTTCTTTCCCCCCTCATTTTAATAACCAAACTACAGCAGAATGTTACAATAAGAATCAGTTGTGAAGTATTAGAATTTTATATCATTCACTATGCTTTATCATCATTTTGATACCAAACAACAAATCTAAATGTATATAAATAAACCTCAATGAATGAGAATTGTAGTGGACTGCTTTGTACACTGCTGGGCTATACTCTGATGCTTCCGATCACCTATCAAAACCTCTCTTTTGTAGGGAAATGCGGGTGACTTATCTAATGAGTTTTAATTTCCTTCCTCCAGGATGTATGGATAGGGAAGGATATTCAAGGTTTTTGTTTCTGTTTTGTTTTGTTTTTCTCCAGTACCTGTTGGATCACTCGGACTCAGTTTCTGAGTTCCATCTAGCTTGTAAATAATTTTTAATGCCACCAAAAGATGCTTTGGTCAAGGATAGACAAAACACATCGAGGAGAAGCTATTCTTAGAATCATGATGTAGCATTACTATGGGAGGACAGTTGCAGCACAGCTGAGTGAGAAGGGGTGACCTCATTGCTCAGGAAGGGCCAGTCTCATTACATGCATCCTCAACTCATGGGGCCGCTTCATTCGTTTTTTTTTTTTTTTTTAAGATTTTATTTATTTATTTTAGACCTAGAGAGAGATTGAAGTGTGGACAGAGGGATAGGGACAAGCACACTCTGTGCTGAGAGTGGATCCTGATGCAAGACTCAATCCCATGACTCTGGGATCATGACCTGAGCCAAAATCAAGAATCAGAGGCTTAACCAACTGAGCCACACAGGCGCCCCAGGGTCTCTTCATTCTTGATGATAATTACCCTATTTCTAACTTCTTTGTGTTTGTGCTGTGGTCTTGGTGTAGCATTTTTTCTTTCTTTCTTAAGCAACTCTACACTGAACATGGGGCTCAAACTCACAACCCCAAGATCAAGAGTCACGTGCTCCCCTGACTGAGCCAGCCAGGCCCCCTGCACTTGGCTTGGGATGTTCTCTTGGGTGTTCACTTCCTGACTTTGACCCCACCTAGCCAGGGGACACACACTCATCTCATACATTGTTATCCACTGTTATCCATTGTTATCTGTATAAGCTTTCTCCTTTGCTTGTAAGCTATGTCTTATAAATTCAGCACTCCCGTGCTGAAGCAAGCAATAAATTCACCTTACTGTTTTAGATACTGAGTGATGGCCTCTATCAGTATTTACGATCACCTACAATTACATGGTATTTTTTGCTATCTGTTGGTTGATTGTCCATCTGTATTAGAATATAGGCTCCAAGAGGGCGGGCACCTTGTTGGCTGGAACTTCATGCTGGTTTCATGCCTAGTACATAACAACAACATCATAAATATTTGTTGAATGTATCTTTAGAGTAGGAATAATTGACACTTAGCATAGTATCTCCACTCTCTAATATAGCACCTAGTATATAGAAGGAACTCTGTAAAATATTAGTTAGTAAGTGAATGAATACACTCATTGACCATGCATGTTTTAAAATATTTTTTAGGGGTGTCCTTGAAGTAAACCAATAATTATTCAGATCTCTGTGGGTCTCTATATATGTCTTATATACTCATCTCTCTCTTCAGAAATACACTAGCTGAAAAAATGCCCACTGGTCTATTTGATATATTCTTTTGGAAGACTTAAAGGAATGACCAAATCAGTATGTTTAAATCTGTTCTTTATCCCCAAACCAGATCCTCTTTTTGTTTTCTCTCCATCAGTAAGTGGTGTAAGGCTAGAAATCCCCTTTCTTCCTCAAATCTTCAATTTCCACTCAGTATCAAATAATGGTGATTTTGTCCCCTAAATATATCTTGAATCTGCTCACTTCTTTCCCTTCATGTGAGTGCCACATGTCCTGGCTACCAATAACTGTCACCTAAACTACTTTAGTAACCTACTAATTGGTTCATGAGCATCCTTTCCTACACTCTCCCCAATCTAATGTTAAATCAGTTAACTCTTTTCTTATGAACTTTCATCAGACGCTTTGCTGATGAGACAGAGGCTAGAGTCTTTCACACGGCTTCCAGGCCCTATTCATCCTCATCTTGTACCATATTCCACCCCATTACCTAAACTTCAGTCACTGGCCTTCTTCAGGTCACAGGAGATTGTCATGTCCTCCTCCTCCCCCATCACAGAACTTTTGCAAATGTTAGGACCTAAGCCAAACACATTCTTCCTTCTACTCCACTTATTCTTTGTATATTAAATCTCCCTTACTCCCTCACAACCTGACCAAGTCAAATACCTCTGCCCTACTTAGCACCTTGTCCATCTCCTGTAAATACTTATGTTTTAAGTCTAACCTTTGTGTGTGCCATTTTTGGATTAATAAAACTCCACCAAAGAAGGTGGTACTATATTTTTGGCATATGGGAGGGGGTCAGTAGATATTTATTAACTTGAAAGAAAGAAAGAAAGAAAGAAAGAAAGAAAGAAAGAAAGAAAGAAAAGAAAAAGAAAGAAAGGCATTTGAAGCTGGCCATGTCTTTCCTAGTACATCTCAGAGTAAACAGGGTTAGAGCCCGTGTTCTGAGAGGGTAGTGGGGCCAAGGGAAGTTAGTAAACCAGAAAACTGTACAGAGGACCTTCCTCATTCTATAACTACATTTTTTTTCCCTGAAAATGTTACCGAAGAGTGAAAGTCTTGCTAGTCTCTCATGGACTCATGTTTGGTGGGAAAGGAAAAAGAAAAAGAGCACAGAGAACATGTAGAGATCAATTTCACTTTTAATGAGGAAGAGGAGACGGGATGGATCTTAATTTGTTGCAGTGGGCAATTCAGGAGCAAAGTACTACAGCAGGTAGTTATATAATTTGTTATATAATATATAATATAGCCAACTTTGAAATAAGTGCTATATTCTAAGAAAGATTTTTATCTTTAGGGAGTTTTGTTAGAAGTAGGCACTTTAAACTTTTTACTGATTTAGGATTCATTTCAATATTTTTTTAAATCCAAATGTTTGTCACGTTAAAATACAGTATTTATATAAGTAGTGTTTTTCTCCTATTTTGCCCCACCATGAGAATGTCGAATGCTGCTGTTTTGACGTAAATTACAAAAATCTTTCAGTTTAGAAATAAAAAGTATAAGAAGCTATGAATGCAGGTTCATCTTTAAGGAGAAAACTTGGGGAGGGGGAAAGATAGGGTGCCAGGCAGGCTTCCACATACTGCCCGATTTTCCTTTGTTTTTACTGCATTTTGTTCCCCTACCAGGAATTCATATGAAGCGTTGTAATAAGCCCTCAGAAAATGCTGGCTATTTTTCTCCATCTTATTAGTTAAGAAGCATCAGCTTTAAAAATGACACTTCCTTAAGTGGTTATGAATACGTCACACACACATTAGTTAAAATAGATCAAGGGGAAGGAGAGGAATCACTGCAGTCACTGCTGCTCTCCAAAGTAACACATGGGAAAGCTGAGAAGGTTGAGAAAGACTATAGGACCAATTTACAGATGCATGGCTAGCATAGAGCAAAGCTAGACACAAGAAAACATCTATCACACACAGGACTGCCATTTGCTTCTGTGACTGTACTGTTCCAACAGTCAGGTCCTACCCGTGACACTGAAAGAATGGATGGGACCACCAAGAGAAAGACTAGGTTTGAAGCATAGTTATTTTTTTTGGTGTCAGTGCTTATTAAACTATTCTGCTCTACTGGTGAACCTTTTACAGTTTGTTTCAGTGTGCCAATGAAGGGCATTCTCAGAAAAGGTGATTGTTTTCCTTTCCATCTTCTACAACCTAGAGCCCTGACCCCAGGACTAAATTGCTATTTGCTGGCTGTCTTGGAACTTAACTGACACATACAGTGTTGTTTCTAGATGAGAGATTTCTAATTCCAAACAATTAACTTAGTAACAGATACTTGGAACACATTTCTGTAACCAAGTGGGGGATTGTGTGGAGTTTCTTTAAACATCTTTCTAAGTGGATAGAAATTTGGGTAGTATTTATATGACTCTAAATTAGAGTCCAAATGGCTACATGTTGCTTTGCTTAAAACAAGTCTGTTTCCTCATTTTGGAAAGGGAAAAACTAAATCATTCTTAAAAAGAAATTCTAAAAATTTCTTCTTGTGTGGGCTTTGGAATGAATAGATAACTAGATGTAGTTCTCTAGAGGACTCCAAAAACGTTAAAGCAGAAGGCATTAATTAATTGAGTAGACTATATGCCCTGACTTCTGCATTTGCCTCATGTGTTAAGGTTTTATTTGTTTGTTTTTGTTTGCTTATTTTTAAGTCACAGAATTGTGCATTTTTCAGAGCCTTACATCCCTTTCTTGACTGAACTCACTGTAAATAGATAAAGGTCCTGCTCTGCATCACTGCTTTTGCTAACTGAGAAGTCTCTTTATATGCTTATTTAAATCTCCGGTGTGCATATGTGCTTACAGCATACTTTGGTTTGTAAATATTGACTTCCTTTTTGAAATATTAGTTCCTTACCACTAGAACAAATTGATTTCATCTGTCTCCCTCCTCATCTTTAAGCATATTACTTATCCAACTTTCAGCTTTTCTGATATAAAGTAAAAATGTCTCGCTACAATAAGATTAATAAACAAACTCAAAAGTCTGCTTATGAAAAAATATTTTAGAAATCCAGTCCCTTTGATTAGTAACCAGCCTTAGTACCAGCAAAACTTCAAAGTGCTCTCTAAACATTGAATTTTCATCAGTGGTGCTGCAAGCCTTAGTTCTCATCTTTCATGCTTACCCATGCAATAACTTCAAAAGGATTAAAAAGAAGAATGACAGTCTCTCAAAGCAACACTGTGCTCGGCCCAGTAATCTTGTCATTAGCTATCATGCATATACAACAAGATAATTGCTTCATTACATTATGCTTTAATAAATACAATAATTAACATTTGTTACCAAAAAAAGCAAATATGCAAACCATTTAGAAATGAAATCCAGAGCCCAAGGGATTTCTAGAAGAAAATGAAAAAGAGTTAGACAGCGTCAAATATAGACATCTTCAAAGGGAAAGAGATCATTTAAAGTTTACTTACTGAAATATGTTCTTGCATATTTTATTGTTTTTGTCATCTTGCTTGTTATAATCCAGCCAGTGAATGTTCAAAGAACATAAAATCCTACAAATAAATAAAGTGGATATGAGTACATTTACAGAAAGGCAACAATTAAGATCTGGAGTCTCACATGGAAGCTTTGATTATATAAAGCAATTATGTTTCCCAGAGGTGTTGCAGCAACTTGCGATTTGGCAGTAGGAGGAAAATAAAAAAGTTTTAAGCTCAACGATACTTTCTAGTTTTCAGAATACAAGCTACTTGGAAGTCTTATCTGAATCAGCAGGGTATCATCAGCCAAAATCTTGGGGGATCAAGACAGTGCAGGCTTTGCAGGACATTGTGTCAGTGCGGGACGTTGCAACAGAAACTGACTTTTGAGCAAGTATTACATACATCATCATGGACTATGTGGTTAGTAACTAGGTAGTCATCTCAGAAGTACCGAAAACTGTAACAGGAGGATTTTGAGAAGGGGTAGTTAGAGCTATGGGTTGTGGAATGGTAGCATCAAACTAGAGGAGACCAAACATTAGGTTAGTACTTGTGAATTTTGCTGTTTGGATCAGTGAATATTCTCCCATCAGCAGTTTTCCAAAGGTCTCTCTGTCAGCACAAGGTAACAAAATGGGGACAGCATTTAAAAATTAAAAATATAATTCTTCCTATCAAATTATATGTAGAAGTAGTAATTTATCTTGGAAATACATGTGAGAAATAGTTTTAAAAGCTATATTGCACCCCCCCCCTCAAAAAAAGGGGAAAAAAGAAATGTCTGGGAACATTCAATATTCTCAGTAAGTATACTTCTCTCTGAGACAATGGAGTTAAAAATTTATTTTTTTGATGACTGGGCTGTTATCGGAATCAGAGCTTCTCCAATTTATACTGCATAGCAAATTGTTGATAGTACATTTTTACCATCAGCCTGTTAGATAATACAAGTGGGTAGGGCAGATTAAAGATGATCTGTTTTTTAAATATAAACATTAACTGCAGAGCTTAATCAGAAAGGCCAAATTAAGGTGTTGGGAAAAGAGCCGTGTGTGTGTGTGTGTGTGTGTGTGTGTGTGTGTGTGCACGTATGTTTGGAGGGATTGGTGTTGCAGTGCTGAATGATCAAAAATGGGAAAGGTGAGCAGGAAATGGAAAATTAAAAGCCCTGTCACCTGGATATAGAGGAGAATAGGAATGGAAGAAATATTAGGTCATAGGCAAGACTGACTGGAACTGGTTAGATTTATAGATGCAAATGGGAATTGAAGGTAAGTGACTACTTAGTAAGTATAAAAACCTAGCACTACACATATATGAATTCTACTTTCTACCAGTGATAGGGAACCAATAAGTTAAATTCCTGGAAAAATATATATTATGTATTAAACTCTAAGTATCTATCAGCAATGTCACTAGGGAATTATTTTTAGTTACTCTATTTCCCAAGAGTCTTTAGAAAAAGCTGAGTAGATAGAGCCATTTTTTCCTCCACAACAGCACACATTAACATAACCTTAAGATTTAGGATCCTAAAACACTGAAGAACAACAAAATATGAGAGAAAGAATGTAGGTTTATTTTAAAATTCCATGACTTTTTGCAGAGCATTGACAATGATACGCAATGAGGGAGATATTAGAGGAAAAATCATGAACAGGAGATGGCCAAGCATTTGGCACAGGTATCACTTGAATTCTGTTCTCCTATCACTAATCCACACCAAGAAGAAAATATTTTTAATGGACTTTTAAGTTAGAAAGAAAGGGACGAAGACATGATATCTTTGTAATAATGGAAGCTGATACATATTAACTCACCCCACTGAATCCATGTGTCCATGTTCATATTGGAAGGGCAAGACAGCTGTACTTTTCACATTCTGAATGTCACTTAATTCATTGTTAAACAATGGAACAGTCCTGAACTTTACCCAGGATATATAATGTGCTATTTACATATTTTTCAGTGAAAGCAAAAATGAGTGAAAAATATAAATTGAAATTGAAAGAGAAGGGTAACTAAGGTTTTGAAGAAACGATGAGTAGGATGTAACAGGGCACCAGTTCTTGAGGGAGAGGGTGTATGAGGGCCAGTGGAGAAGGGCTGCCTATTAGAAATGCCTGAATTCTGACTTCTGAAGACTTGGTCTCAAACTAGCCTTCTATGCATAATCCTCCTTGGGGGTAAAAGTGATGCTGTGTAAAATGAGATTGGCTCCATACTGATTAATAAGAAAAGGGAAATAAATCACTCATGCTCTTTAAGACCATACTTACAAAGAGAAAACAAGCACCTATCATCGCTGCTTTGACTGTTACATCTAGATCTGCAGGAACGTGAATTCCGAAGTTGTCAGCATTGGTGAAGACATCATTTACAAAACCTGACCAGTATTTCGAAATCTTCCCAATTGTAAGCTTTTCATTAATGGTCTTCACCTTTGAAAAGAAAATAAGAGATGTTAAATCTAAAAGTGAAACAAATGGTTTTAAGTATGTTTGCTTCGAGAGAGATGAATTATTTTATTTATCATCAGTGACAATTCCATGTCATTCATTCCTTTATATAAGCACAAGTTTGTAGACTTAATTTTATAGTTCACTCTTCAGAAATATTGCTTTTCTGACAGTTGTCTAATTCATCCTAATTCCTTTTCTTTTTTTGCTTTTTGTATGCAGATTGAGAATATAATATCTATAAATAATTAAGGCCAGGCTACCACAAGATGGCAGCAGGTACATAGACTCAATTACATGGACTAACCTTGAAGGTAATTCCATTACCTGAGGTCCAGATTTCAAACCTGAATTCTTCAATTATAAAAAAAAGAAATTATTTTTGATAAAGATTTTAGATAAGATTTTTAGAAGAAACTTCTACGTATAATTTGTAAACTTTTTAAAAAATATTTTGTTTATTTAGTTGACAGAGAGAGAGAGATCACAAGTAGGCAGAGAGGCAGGGCGGAAGCAGGCTCCCTGCTGAGCAGAGAGCCCCGACGACTACGGGGAGCTCGACAACTACCGGGAGCTCGATCCCAGGACCCTGAGATCATGACCTGAGCTGAAGGCAGAGGCCTTAACCCACTGAGCCACCCAGGCGCCCCTAATTTGTAAACTTTTAAATTTTTATTGCTAAGATCTTATAACTACTAACATACTTAAATATTATCAGCCATTGCTTAATCTCATTTTTATGTTATACTAAATAACTAAATATAAATTTATATATATATAAATATATATATATAAATATATATATAAAAAATATACTAAATACTAAATATAACATAAAGGTCATTCCTTTATTACTAACTCCAAGTCCTATTTTTCACTAAAAAAGAAAAATCCTCTGGGCAAATATATCACACAGGAAATGCAGTTTGACATAAAAAATCTATAGTCCTTCTCAGCTAGAAGGCATCTACAATTAAACTTTATCAACTATTTTGCTTGCTCTGATTATCATGCAAAGGCTGAAAGTGATTCAGTATAAATTTTCACTTTCTGTATGGTGAGAGAAGATAGAAAATAGAGAAAGTTACTTAGGACATTCATTACTACAAATACTAAAATGTTTTTAAAACTTTTAAAAAGTATTTTATTTATTTATGAGCAAGAGAGGATGAGAGTGAGGGATAACACAGCATTGGGAGGGCAGAAGGAGAAAGAGAAGCAGATTCTCCACTGAGCAGGCAGCCTGACATGGGCTCAGGCTCAATGTGGGGCTTGATCCCAGGACACTGGGATCAGGACCTGAGCAGAAAGCAGATGCTTAACTGACTGAGCCACCCATGCATCCCAATAATAAAATTTTCAAGTCTTAATCATAAGGCACATTTTTATCCTTTAGTTTTTTTTTTTTGTTTTTTTTGTTTGTTTTTTAATTTGAGAGAGAAAGAGCGCACGGGGAGGGAAAGAGAAAGGGACAAGGAGACTCCCCACTGAATGAGGAGCCTATCCTTAGTCTTAGGAAAGTCGTGCTAAGTCCTTTTAGAGTGGAGTGGAGTTAGAACACCTCACGTTGCAGAATTTACATCATATTTTGGGTGAACAGTGTTCCGTGAAGTCCTTCAAACTGAATGAACGTCCTAGGTGGGATATACATGAATATGTAAAGAGAGAAGGAATGAATAGCAAATATACCCTTTAAATTCAATCTGCTTTGCCTAAAATGTATTTCTAGGAAAAGCAGTTAAGATAGCTCATATTCTTACAACCAAATTTGAAACTTCCTATTGTTTTTTTAACATTGCGTTTACACAAATACGTTTATGTAAGTGTAGATTATTTTACAGAATGAAGTTAGCAGGTCTTCTGGCCATAGCTTCTAAATTAGTGATATTTTAAAGGAATGTGCTTTTTAGATGAGACCTGAACTGGGATATGTAACTACAGAGCAACAGGAAAGAAGATATAATTTAGGGTGATTCTAAACTAAATGTATTTGCTTTGTACCATAGGTGCTATAATTCCACACACATCAAAAAGTTTTAGCATGTTTTTAAAAAAATTTCTTAATATCTCTGAAATTATGAGTTATTATTGGCATGTAGAATATGGGCTTATTACATTATTTCACAAGTATATTGTCTTCTAAATTTATTTCAGAGATATTTCAGGATTTGAATATCTTAAAATTCAATTATGTTGCAAAAAATCAGGACCTAAGTGAAAACATCCTTCATTCTGTCATCCATACCTCAAAATCCACATCGCCAAAACAGCCACATGGTGCACAAGGACCAACAATCTTCAAAATATCTTCTTTGTTTGCATTTTGGATTGTGAATTTAGGCAGAAAGGGGTCCCACTTCTGTGCAACATAACCAACTATAGTACCAGGAGGGGCTTGGATTTCTAACTGTAAGAAGAGATAATAATAAAATAAGATTTTTCTAGGGTTATTGTATTTTAATTTTAAAGTGTCAATTTACTTTTAAACAGTAACTTTTATAAAATTATTTTTGTATTCTACAAACTATTCTGAATATTTGCTATAAGGAAACACAGCAGTGGATTTTTTTCTATTATTTTATAGAAACAAAGAAATTCACTCTGTAGATATGCTTGGCATTATTCACTGAAGGTCCATGTCTTTAATCTTCCTTCCCTGAAGAGAACCTATCCCAGAATTGTCTTCTGACCCTGGACGCTGGCTTCTTTGCCATTTTTGTTCTGAGTGTGGCAATTGGTCAGGCACTGAAGCTGTTTCCCATGAGGTATTTCCAATCTACTCCCTCTCCTGTGTTGCCACAACACACATCTATTTTTATCCCTCACTTACCAATTATTAGCTATTTGTGATTGTTTTCCCTTCAGGCTGTCAACTTCAAGCTTCTCTGTGTTCAATTAAAAACAAATGCTTCTTGTGAAGGTACTGTTTTACATACCAGTTTGATTCCTGGTTCACTTCTTCCAAAGCGTTACAGACTAACAATTGCATTTTCAGGCTTTACTTTAGTATTTTACCCTATTACCTTCATTTCCTTAATTTCTTTATTTTTCATCATATTGTACTTCAACATATTTATGTAGTCAAATCAAATCCATTGTGAAATAAACTAGAGGTGGGTAAAAATAATGAAAATTGTTTGCTTTTAAATCAAACCAACTCTTATAATCTGTTTACCTTTTGTCTTTTTTAAATTTAAGTTCATAGTCTTATGTGTATGCCTTTAGTGTTCTTGGATCACCAGAGGTGGTTTCAATGAGAGTGCTTAGAATTATGTAGATCTGACTGGTTAAATCACTAAGTTGTACAGCTGATGGTAATGTAACATTGTGTGTCAATTATACTTAAATTAAAAAAAAACTGAAAAGAAAGAATTATATAGATTTGTTCTGGGGTCATTTTTAAAATAACTGGTTTGATTTTGACCACATTTTTAAAAATTATTAATGGTTATCAAGGTACATCTTTTCATTTATGTGACATTGAGCTACTATAAAATAAAACATCAATTATCAGAAAGTTTCAAACAGATATATTATACTGACCATACCATCTTAGAGCATATTAAATCTTAAATATCCTCAGTAGGAGGATGAAGATTTGAACTCCATGTATGACTGCCTTCTCCATTTTATCACTTAACCAGGCAACTGCCTATAAATAGTTGGAGAATTAGTTTCAATATGTATTGCTAGAAACTTCCTCAATTCACCCCATTCGTATTAATATTTATTTCTCATCATGCCAAGTGGAGTACTTAAACATAGGTCGTCAATAGAAAAACTGTTTTTTTCCTTTTTTTTTTTTTTTTTTTGAGAAACTGGCATTTGAATAAGGACAGTGGATCTAGCCCCATTCATGATATTTCAGTGATGTGTAAGTTACTTCCAATGTCTAAGCCCCAGTTTTCTCAGTTGCTAAATGTGGAGAGTAAAACGTATTCTTCTAGCTCATACAGATGTTATGATATCAAAGAGATTAAGGTAAGTGAATGTTCCATATTGACTTAACTGCATTATGTCAATGAAAGTTATTATTGTAGATCTATTAGATAATGATGAAAATCTATTATATATTAAAATAATTAAATGATTCCCTTCAGAACAATAACATAGTCTTTGTTCCCGTTCGAAGTTTGTCATAAATGGCTGAATGGGATGGGAGATTGTGTATGAAAAGTAATACCTAACCAAGAGAACACCTTGGAAGGGTTTGGTATTACTCAGCCCTTTCTGAACTTTGCTACAGTCGGAGAATGCAAAGGGTAGATTTGCTTAATGGTGGATCTCATAGATATTATAATTATGTACCTAATAGAGAGATTCAAGAGGATGTGTCCTATTTACGTGACACATTAGCTGTTTTTTCCCATTCACCAGAAGCCACTAGAGGTTTTGGTTGGAAACAAAACAAAACAAAACAAAACAAAAACAAGTTAGTGAATCACCAAATCCTTCAGCTATTCTGCTCCTAAAGGAGCAACCTACCAAATCAAACAATCCCAAGGTGAATTGCCTCATGGCTCCAGATGGATGTCATTTATTAAATAATTGTTAATCTTTTCAAATGTAGAAAAATAAAAGTACATGTCCAGCCCATGACTAACCTCTTGCAGGTAGCAAGGGCACCAGCAGCTGTTACACCTCAAAGGCCTGTTTACTGTAATCACCTCCCGACCTGAGTTATCCGTGATCTTTAGAGTGCAAGATCGCAGTGTGGAACAGAAGGTACGATTAAAGCAGATGCTTTCCTCCACTGCAAAGTAAATTCTTTGTCCCAGGCTGTTTTTAATCTCATATTTGTTGGAAGTCTCAGTGCCAAGTATCACTAAGGGAAGAAAAAATAATTCATTAAAACAATGCTATTGCCTAGTATCAAATCTTTAAATAAGTAAAGAAAAGAAAACAGAGTCACTGACTAATTATTAAGTGAATGGTATCTTCTTCATGCAAATCTATTTCCATGCTCTAAAATTTGAGGGCTTAGCTATGGAAATCAAAGTACTGAGAACAAAGCTGTGCAATGATTAAATTTTGATTCCAGATATATGACCTACTTGGAACACATAGTGCCGCTTTTCAACTGAAAAAGTCTGAAAAGAATCGAATCCTGAAATGATCCTTCTATCACTGCTGTGGAATTTACTGGGACAACTCACAGCATAGTAATGGTTTTGTTTTAGGATCTATTTGGCTGTATATCTACAGCTGCGTGCCATCCTGCCATTTGCTTATTACAATTTTGACATATTCTATTTTATGTATAGAATATTAAGAATAAAAAATACTCAAGCAATCTGTATTCAGTTAGTCATCATTGTAAATCTGTGTATTGTTAAAAAACAAGCCATTTGATGAATCACTGATTCAAAGATAAAACATTGGATTTTGTTCGATGGGTTTCTGTTATTTATTTATTTATTTTTTGTTTTGTTTCAAGTTTTTATTTAAATTCCAGTTAGTTAATATGCAGTGTAATATTAGTCCCAGGAGTAGGATGGGTTTTTGTTATTAATTTCAAGCTTGATTTCCATTTCTGAAATTACTAAAAAAAAAATTATTAAGAAGCATGGAAATGATCAAACATCTTTTATTATTTTAAAATAAAAATAATGTTAGATCCCTGATAACAATATTACTAAGGACTTGGAGAGTTTTATGCTTTTATGTTTATCTGTATCGGACTAACAATTTGCTTTCCAATATTTGTTTTAAAAAGTAGACTTACTGATCTTTTTAATTTAATTTTATCAACATTTAACTTAATTGTTTATGACGTATTTAAATGTAACAAAATTTCTGAAGCCTAAAATATTTTTAACAGTTTTAATAAGTATAGAATATAATATACTTACTTCCAAGAAGCTCCACCTGCTGGTGTATAATTATCAGGTCTAACTGTAAAGAATGACATAAAGGAAATAAAAAGCATTACATCACACTTTGAAAACCTTTGGAGATATTACTATCAACCTATTTACCACATGAAATTCCGTAATTTTCATGTTCTCTACTAGGAAGTAGTTGAAAACAGGTGACATTTTATAATGAAAACGGTATCTTTTGTATTCAAGTAAAAATAAAAAAAAATTACAAGAGTTCTGAAAATTCCAAGGCAGAATTGCCCAGAATAAGAATAAGAACTGTGGTTAACTCTGTGTTCTTTCTGTGATAAAGGGATAAAAGAATAACTGTTGGAAATAATACTTGAAGATGTTTAAGCAGTCTCTAAATAATAATGCCTAAAAGTTTTTTAAACTCATTTTTTTAAACTCATTTTTTTAAGCAATCGTCTGAATGTGTGGCCTCCCCTCTCCACCCTGCCTAAATCCTCTTTCACTCTCAACTCATTCCTCACAGAAATAAAATGTCTTTGTTAAAGCTGAGAGAGATCCTCTATAAATTGTTCTCACTCATACCTTCCTCCGGATGAGAAAAAAAAAACAACAATAAGAAATCCTATTGATGCCTACAAAATATCCATTTAAGCAGAATAAGTTTTGCCACTAACAGCTGACATAATAAAATCTGCTTTATGTAATTAAAAATGAAGTTAGCTTACAGAGATAAAGTAACCATAGATAGTTAAGAAATGACTATATTTAAAAGTATACAATACAAATATTTAAAGGAAATAATAAAATATGTTCTTGGAATGAATTTTATTTTTCACTAAGGTAAATTCATGAACCATGAAGACCATTGTCTTCTCCAACATTTCATGTTCTATTTTGCCTCTGAATTTTACTTTATTCTCCCTTAACATTAATAAACTCCCTGGTAACCATTTAACTGAAATATCATTAGTAATATTTGGTATTGATTGGGCATCACAAACACAGAAAATCTGAAGTTACATTACTTCCTATATTCTCCATGTATATCCTGAGGTGTAGTAAAACTAATGCCTCATCCTCTATTTAAATCTTATTATTCTTAAATGAGCTCATGTAGCCTTTTTTTTTAAGGTTCACAAAAAATATTTTCCATAAATAATTTATGATTTAAGAGATTCTAAAACCTATTTTAACAATAATGGCAATTTTTGAATATTAGAATCAATCTTTTGTAGTGTATTATTGTTAGTTCTGTTCTCTTTTAAGGCAAATGGAGAGAAGAGAAAAGTTCAAAAAGGATATCCACGATTATTTAGCGGTGGGTCTGTTAGAGGTAACTTAGGTATGGAGAAGAACTATGGGGGCAAGACTGAAGTTTGAATCCGAGAACTTTAATGTTAGTGGCATCGATCGAGTTTTAGTCTTGAAATTTAGAGACTATCAATTGAGATCCACTGCACATTGGAAAGGAAAGTCATACCCCTCTGCTTTTTAATAATAGTAGCTGTTTATTTAGTGGCTACCAGGAGGTAGTCACTGTGGTAGATATTTTGACATAGTGTTTGATTTAATCCTCATAAAAACTCAGAGAGGTAGACATCATTACATTTTATCCATGAAGAAACAATCCCAGAGGGAGTAAGCAGTCAGCCCAGGACAAGCAGAGCTTGTAAAATTGTTGGGCAGGATTTAGACACAGATCTTACAGCCTGCCACCCATTTTGATGTGCTTTCTACTCTGTTGTTGTTTTGGCATCACTAACCTAATCTTAGGAACTGGGATAAACAATTCTTAAGTGATATTGTGGAACTTCTGAGTACCTTTTCTTCCTAGTTTGTCTACCTTTATACATACCCCAATCTCTGTGATAATGTTTGATTTGATCTATCTCTGTGAGCAAAGCCCCTGGATTTGAGGGTCTTGTTTTGTTCTTGCAGTTTCCTTTAAGTAGTCCTGGGCACTTCTAAACTATTGTCCAAATGAGTCCTTTCCATCCTTGGCTATTAAATAATGGGCTAGGAATTGTTGGCAACTTTAGACAGATTGGATCATATATTCAAGTATCAGGGCAAGTAAAGCACTGAAGTATGAAAACCATAGAGTGAAAATCTAATGAAAGCTTTGGATATATAGCTTAAGAATAAATTCTCATATATAATTTATCAGGTTTACAGGTATCAGTGATTCCATTAAATATATGTACTTCAAATAAATTGGATCTACACATGTGTCTTTGTAGAATTTAACTCACTACTCCTACCTCCAGGTAGGTGACTAAATTCTAATAATTATCATTTGACACTAATAGGATAAAATGATATTGACTTATGAATATGTTAATCCAGAGAGAGAATCTCTAGTTTATTCTTATGTTTAGCTCTATATGAATGGTGTAAATATACACACACATACATACACACATATACATTCATATATATGTATATTGCATACATATTTACATATATATATACATATATACATATGTGTATATGTATTTATGTTTATATACATACCTGAAGTTTTATTTTCAAATTATTAATGGAAACAAGATTTTCATTAGTCATAGGATGGACTTGATTAAAGGAAAATAAATGAGTTTTTACATTTTAACTTTGATTTTTTTAATTTAGAAGGATTTTTTTGTATATTTTGTATATTTTCCTGTTTATTGAAGGATGTACTATTTTCAAATATTCATGATTTTATTTCATTCTTATGGTTTTTAGATAAAATTTAACACAAAATTCATTTTATCTATATCTATATCTATATATATCTTACAGACTTGTGGTATAAAACATTCAAAATGCTCATTTATCCTGTTATAAGTACACTGCTTTAAAGTAAGCAAGTATTCTTTTAGGATAAGGTGAATAAATTACCCTTCCCTTTGAAATAAACTATTCACCAATTTGTGGCCTATTTTTATTTTCTGGAAAAGATTACCAAAGGTATATGTCTAGAAAATTGACTTCATTTTAGAACTGAAGCCAATGGGTTCATATCTCTATTTATGGAACGTAAAAAAAGAAATGTATTCATGTCAAGCATCTGGCTCCGAGTGTGTCATCATTCATGGATGGAAGAAGAATATGTGATGACCATATGTGATCATCAAACCTCAGCCCTCTGGCACTGGTATATCACTTTTATACTTGGCAAAACCTTGTCTGACAACATTCCCAAACAGCTTGCAGCAGTTAATCAACTCTAGTCAGCTGTTACAGCTGATCCTTTCTGCAGATGGAAGATGGTAGCTTAGCTTTTCCAGCTCTTTTACATATCTCCCTGAGCTCTCCAGTCTCTGAAGTACATTTGTCTGCCAGTGGGTTTCTGGAGAAGGCATCTGCAATTATAAACGTTTTCCCAGGAACATATGCTGCTTGCAGCTTAAACCCTATCCGGCATAACAGAAATCTCTGGTACCTTAAGGGAATTAACACAGAGATTTGATTTTGATAAAGGAGATAGACTTTATAGTTTGAAAGAATGCCAAAGAAGCTGAAAATAGCAGCAGATGTGCTGACATCTCAATATTAGCGTATTTCTAATCTTTTGCAGGATAAAATAGAAAAGTAACAAATATATATATATATATATGTATACATATACATATATATATATGGCTCTTTATGTGCCACATAATTCAGATGATGGTATTTCTTGATTGATTTATTATAAGGATTGAATCACTGCTCACCCTCCAATGACTATATCTAATACTAATATAATCTTTTAAGCAAATCAGCCTGGAGAAGCAACAGTATCAAAGACAATGATGTTAACTTGGTAATTTGCTTTCCCTTGCCTTTATAGCTACCTTTTGAGATTCAGTTGAAGACGCTGAGTTCTCAGATCATTACTGACGTCTCTCCTGTGTACTTAGATCCTTAACAACCCTTCTCTCCTCTACGCACCTGCACACATTATGATGGTGTGTTTATCTGGCTTTAGTACATAGCCTTGCACTTTTTGTCAACATTTTTTGCAAGACGATTAGGTTGCAGAATGTTTAGGTAAGAGGACCTAGGTTTTATGCTTTTTATATGTCTTGATGATAGCAAGTACTCAATAAATATTCTTTAATTGAATAGCTGTAGGTCACTAGATGTGTTGGACAATTCCTTGAGGATACATTTGCTTATACCTTGAGCAATGAGCAGAAGGAGGATAAATGTGCTAAACAGCTCCATCAAAAATGTTTAGTGTCATCACTCTGCCAGATAAATAAGGATAATAGAAGTGGGAATAAAAAAGAATACATTTGTTTCTAAATAATAGAGATAACTTTTTTCATAATTTCATAATTTATACTGCTTTTCTCATTTTGGTAAGTGATTTGTTGAAGTTCTTCAACTGTGGTTGAAAAGCAAGAAACCAAGTCTGTATTCATTTTAAGGGGTGAACGTGTGTAGAAATAAAGAGATAAAAACACCTGGCTTAAATATTCTAGACCAGGAGGGAGACTGCCTGGTGGAGGGAGAACTGGCTGCCACACTTGGTTCCCTGGGTTGGGAAGTGAGACCTGAAAATTGTGGTCAGGGTCTGGAGCTCCAGGAAGAAAGCCAGGCAAACCTCTACTTCTTTGGTTCTGCGCATCTGCAAGAGAATGAAAATCTCAGCCCATATTTAAATTTAGGCCATTTCATTTTTTTCTCATAGTATTTGTTACTTCTGAATTCAGAGGGTCAATAATCTCCTGAATTTTCCCTACTCACTGTTGCCTTCACTTAACTCCTAAGCCAGAGAAAAAGGAATGCGGAAGACAGCTGATAGAAGTTATATGAAAATGTTGGATAATTCGGGCAAAATAAATGATTCCTACAAAAATATATTTTTGAAAGCAAGTTAAACTGTTCAAAGAGCTGAAAAATTATAAACTCCAAAAGAAAAATAAATGGTAAAAAGAACTAGATATTCTCTACTCGTAAAAAGATAAACATAGATACCAGTTTTGAACCATAATTACCAGTTTCAAGGCATATTCTCCCTTCCTCAGATACTTATGAGGGTACCTTGTAATTGCTGAGAATATTTTGTCTCTTTTTATCAATCCTACTGCTGTGTCTAGGTTTAATTCAGTGGTCCTTACTCTACCACAGACCAGGCTCTACCTGGTCCAGGCTCTACCACAACCACCTGGAAGGCTTGTTAAAAGACAGATTCCTGGGCCCCACTCCAGAGTTTCTGATTCAGGAGTTGGCAGGAGTGAGGCTTCAGAATTTGCATGTCTCTTAAGTTCCCAGATGAGCTAACGCTGCTTCTCTGACCGTATACTTTGAGAACTAATGGGTTAATTCTACATACTAGCAGAACATTCAAACCAATTTATGAGCTTAAGGGCAGTATAATATCTAATGAAGCTTTGATTTCCCAATATTTTGTATAAAAACATCCAAATACTTTTGACAGTGTGAATCCCTTTGTAGCTTACTTAATATTACAAACAAGAAAATATTTACAGAATTCTAAAATGTTTGGTTTTGATTTTAAATCACCTGTTTTCTATTTTATTGCCAGGTAAAAATGTTCTAATTCCACTTATCTGCTAGATTAAAATGTAGATATTTGCTATTTATCCTGCATTAGTCTGGAAACTGTAGTATTATGCATAAGATGTAATAATGTGTGAAAAAATCTTTTTTTTTTTAATCATAAATTACTGTCTTTCTACTATCACTTTTTTTTTCTTTTTGCATGATTGCCTTCTAGATTTCTCCCTCATTAGATACCATTTTTTTTCAAAGACTATCAGAGTTTTTATTCCTCATCTTTATTAATCCATAAACTATTGGAGTTCTCATAGTTGCATTCATTTAGTTTGATAATACTATGCTGTCTTAGATTGAGTGTAGGTATGGGTCAAGATCTGTGATAGGTATTTTCAAATATTAGAGGGGCCATTATGAAAGCAATTCATACTATTCTAAAGACATATGAATGGGAAGGACAAGAAAAAGGGTCTGCTATAAGGAGAAGTTTATAACAGCTGCACAGAGATTTGAGTAAGTACTCTCATTGTACTTATACTAAAGTTGGAGTGACATCTATATAATTCACAGTAGATTAGAATGGATTATCTCTCCTGAACTCATGTAAGTTGTGTGTATGTGGGGGTGTATTTTTCAGAATTTTTAAATCTCTAAAAAATAAATTTGAAGAAAGGACTGAGTTTCCTTTGGTAATAGTAAATTCCCCACTATTAAGAGAATTCAAGCATAGCCTGAATGAGTTCTTGGAGAGGGATTAAAAAAAAAAAAAAAGCCAGAGCAAACTGGTGAAGGAACATGGGCATCCAAGTAATGGTCCTTTGGACCTTGACATAAACCCTTTGCAGTAATAATCAGCTCGTTAAGTTTGTGTATACATGTAGTGTTAATGAGAAACAATTGCCAGGTGATTTATTTATTTATTTAAACTTCAGGTTGTAGGAATGGATGAAGACAGGTGTTTAAGTTTGTATTGGTCTGTGACATTTAGAATTTGGACGGACACGCTTTAGTGTTATGACCATAGGGAAAAAAACTCGTCATTTGGCCTCATTAAAATAGAGCTCCATATCGGGGCGCGTGGGTGGCTCAGTTGGTTAAGCTGCTGTCTCTTCACTTCTGTGTGTGCTATGATCTCAGGGTTTGGGATCAAACTCCACGTTGGGGCTCTGTGCTCAGGAGGGAGTTTGCTTCAGGACTTTCCCTCCCTCTGCCTCCCCCCACCCCGCCTTGCTCTCTCTCTCTAAAATAAATAAGTAAATCTATAAATAACTAGATAACTAGTTATAAATAACTAGATAAATAAAATAGAGTTCCACACCAATATTAGCAGTTTGCTTCCCCACAGGACCCATCCTGAACTTCTCAGATCTGGGCAGACAAAAAGCATAGGGGCTCAAGTACTCCTCCTCTTGGAGAAGTGGAGAAGGTGCCCTGAACAGAACCTCCATCAGCAAACTGGGGAGGAAGACTGTGTAACACCATGTCTAATTTGGGAGAGGACCCAAACAGCAAGGTTAACTGGAAATAGTAACATGGAACAAACAATCCTTTCTTTAGCTTAGTGCCAAAAGCACTGTTGTCATTGACTTTCAGAGAAAAATAGAGGCCAATTTATGATCTAGAGAAAACCAGTTCATAATGATAAAATTTAGGATAGAAGTTCATCCTGGCTGTGAAGGTGTATGACTGTTGACCAAAAAGGGGACTTTATGAGATGCCAGAAATTTTCTATATCGTAATTTTGTTGGTGGTTACACAAGCGCACCCTTGTTTTAAAAAATCATGAACTTAAGTTTGATGCTCTTTATGCAGTGGACTGTATGCATGTTATCCTTCAAATAAAAAAAACACATACAGGGATCGATGTCTAATAATAGCTGGCAGAAGACCATTAGATTCTCCCTCGTCAATTGTGTTGTTAGAAAGATTAGCAAATTACTTCAGTTCTATCTTGTAAGCTATATCTGCTGTGACAAAATGCAGATTATTGAGTGTCTTGCAAGTGGCTCTACATTCTGGACGCAGGTCTTTGGGTCCTTAGACCTCAAAGCAGGTCAAGAAGCAGTGATGCACTGGGGTCCCAGGGCGGATCATGTCAAAAGTCCGACTGGAGTCTCAGCCGGAAACTCTTGTCACCATGGTGACATCACTTGCTTCCTTTTCTGAGATTTCAGTTCATATTGGAAAAGCTTTTAAAGATGGCTTCTGTTCAGTTTAGATCATCCTGGAAACTCCCGTCTTTCTCAAACTTAAAATTTGGGACCAACTTGTTCTTCAATTGTGTTTATTTATACTAAATCAGGGGACTTCAGACCACACAAGTGTTTCTTCACTTCTAATGGCATCCAGTATTCAAACTGTGCTCTGGTTTAGTGGTGCTGATTCAACTGCCCACAAAATGTGTGAACTATCCAATGACTCTGTATTCCCCGGGAAATAATAATTGCCACTATCATTCATGAGGCAGAAGACTTTCATGATGTTATGAATAAGGTCCTGCAACATATTTGAAGAAAACTGTCTACCAAAATGTTTTAGGTAAATAATTGATGATAATCTGATTTGCCCTCTCAAACCAGATTTCTGATTCAAAAGGGAGCTTTGCTTTCATTTCCTTTAAATAGAATAGAGTCTCTAACAGATGTTTTGTCCACTTCATGTGCTAAATAATTTGAGTAGGTTGCTGGAGTATTAGTTTTTCACCTGAAGTTTTGCCTCTAAGTTTAGTGGTGAGTTTTTATCATTACTGAACATCACTGCTTTTTTTGGTAGATTAATCATATTTTGATCTTACTATGCTTTCCAGTCACAAGTTTCTTCAAAGACTCAGACCACCAGTTAAAGAAGGAACGCCTTTGAATTTCTATCTGGCTTTGAATTTCTATCTACTCTTTTAAAAATGTATAACTAGCTTATAAATATTTCACGTACTCTGCAACTCTTTACCTTACAGGCTACGGTTGTTGCTATAACTCTTATATAGTGAAGAAGTGTTTTGGATTAAGTGTTGGTGTCAAGTCTTAAATGAAAGAAAAGGCTTGTCAAGGTTTTTTTTGTTCGCTTTCAAATATAAAAACGAGGTACATGTATTAAAGTTCATGATTTTTTTGTTTCATGTCTATAGTTTACAATTTGTTTCAGCTTTCTCCGTGATACTCAGGGACTGGTGTACATTAAATGTTGAAGGAAAATGAAAAGATTACCTCCTTTGTTCCATATTAAATAGCATCCCAAAGTGTGTTTTGATAAAGAAAGCAAATAAGCATATGTACTTCTTTGAAAGCTTCATTAAATTAGTGGTGGATTTTTTTGTTGGACTCTATTATCCTATTTGTAATTAGGTTAAAAGGTTTCTGTCAATTATACTAATCATAATTCTTCATGCTTAAACTTTTTATTACAGGCTAGAGTTTAATGGTTTGTTCTGATAATGGAATGAAACACATTATAATCTCATTTTTATAAATTTCACAAGTGTTTTTAGTGAGATTGAAACTTATTGCCATCAAAAACAACCATATCTCTTGTCTTTTGAGAAGTTATTTAAAGTAAGACAGAACTAATGATATTTATGCAGTTTTAGGAATTTGAGGGAAAAATTCCCAGCTTCCTGTCCAACAAAGTCCCCAATTAATCTACTTAGATTAGTTATTTTCTGTTTGCTTTTTAATATATTATTTACTGTCAAAGAATTTTGGGAGTTTTTTCATAATTCAGTAATATTTACTTCTAGTCCATTAAATTATTAGAATTTACCAGCAACACATATTGAATTCTTTGTAAGTGGCTATATCACAACAAGTGGAGAATTTAAAAATACCGAACTGTATTTTAACACTTTTTAACTTATGTGTGAAAAGTTTTCTTCAAATCCCTTTAAACTTGGAATATCAACCTGTCCTTGTGTTTGGTATTAAATACTGCCCTTCTAAATTCTGCTATGCAGCTTTTCTTATTAATTCACTAGATTTATATTCATGGTAACTAAAACAT
This sequence comes from Enhydra lutris kenyoni, assembly GCF_002288905.1. Taxonomy (NCBI): domain Eukaryota; kingdom Metazoa; phylum Chordata; class Mammalia; order Carnivora; family Mustelidae; genus Enhydra; species Enhydra lutris. Next base: position 41,947,351 of record NW_019154086.1, on the reverse strand, counting down.
TGTTTTTATCTTAACTTTTACCTTCAATCAGATAGTGTTTCTTTTTTAATTTAATGGAACATTTTCCTTGAAGTTAAAAATTCCAGTCTTCAAAATTGATAAATGACAGATTTCAAAGTGTCGACCTCACTGATTATAAAATCCCTACAACTGAGTACTTTTAGTCATAAATAAGGAAAAATTTATTAGCTAACTATATTTACTCTTACCTTTAGAGGCCATGAAGATGTTTGAGTCACTTCTTCAAAGGCAGCTGGGTTAAAAGAAAAGGCTTTTCTTGTTGCAGCAAGGAGAAAAAACACAGCATGCATAAAAACTTCAGAAGGTGTCTGTCTACTTCATGTCAGCTTACAAATAACAGAGGAAGTGAGTGCCTTACTGTATCCAGAGTGATGTATTTTATCACTTCGGACAACAGGGGGAGCCGAAGCTATCAGCAAAGGTAAACACTACTCAAATCATCATACTCTTGATGTCTGAAGGAACTACATGAAAATAATAAAAAGAGGAAAGGAAAATAATGCAATACTCATTTTAAGAGTCTTGTATTCATGTAGTTACTGTTTTTTTTAATATTTCTTTGAATGAATATATATATGTATATATATATATATATATATATATATATATATGCCCTTGCTTTCACTATTATATCAGAAATACTCTATTTTTCTAGTTTCTAGAAATCTCCTGGGCCAGAGTCTATGATACATTATTCCAATCTCTGTAAGTTTCTGACAGTTATAAACACAATATTTTATATTTTGAAAATGAACTTTAATATTATTTCTCTCTCAGGATTTCTTCACATTCTCTCCCCCAAAAGCAAAGAAGCAAGAAGAGAATTATTCCTTGTGATTTGTGTAATAAATAAACCTATAATTTCATTTTTAATTGAATTTGTTCAGTCAGAGGCATATGAAAATACAAACCTTCAATGACCTCACAAAGTTAATGGAAACATACAGGTGATATTTAACTACAATTGTATACTAGAGGGGAAGAGAAAGCATTATCACCTTGACTCGACAGCTCATCTTCCTAAATGCAGGTGACCAGGTAGCCATGGAGATTTTGCTTCTAAGACAATTGCCCTGGATGGCATGATTTGTAAAGGTTGAACTTCCGAGATACGCTGCATTATAAATAACACTGTCTACTTCTAAAAATAGCTAAGTGACTTGATAAGCCATAGAGCATGATGAAAAATTGTAGTCAGCCTCACAGCTTGTTGACAGCCAAAAGTTTATGTTCTTATTGGCAAAGAGATATTTCTTTTTATTGTTGTGGCTGTTTTGAAGTATTTGGGGTTGAAGAACTGCCATTACCTGACTTGTCATTTTGCAGAAAAGGTGAATAAATATAATTATTTGTTAAAGATTTATTTATTTTGAGAGAGAGAGAGAGAGAGAGAGAGAGAGAGCGCACTGTCAAGCAGACTCCCAGCTGAGAGGGGCTAGGTCTCAAGACCCAGGGATCATGACCTGAGACAAAATCAAGAGTTGGAGGCTAAATTGACTGAGCCACCCAAGTGCCCCAATATGATTAGTATTTTAATTAAATTATATGTTTCCTAGATTTGTTACTATTTTTTATGGGCATTTGAAGAAACATTATTCCAAAGAAACTAAGTTGTTTTAACACTATCAAACTTGGTATTTTAATTTATGACCATAATGGACAAATTAAATTTGATTTTCCACAGAGCACCATTTTGGAATGAGAATCTGAGTGAATTAAACATGTATTTTGGCCTATACAGTCAACCATCCATGTATGTGGATATGGCCATATGACTGACTCCTGGAATCTTTCAATATTTAACCTGCAAGGAAGAACTTCCAGGTCATTTAACCTGGTGTAGTGTAGGGACTGCCCATTTCTTTCTTCACTCTTTCTCTCTTTGTCCTCCCCAAAACAGCACAGACACTGTTTTTTCTTTCCAAAGGCCCAGCAGATACCAACCTGAGGTTTCCCCTTCCTTCCATTCCTTTGTGTTTCCCAGCCTTTCTCAAAGAGAGGCTCACAAATCGTCCTGATGGACCTCTGGGACATTCGAGTGTCCTACTGTCCAGTGCTCCCGTAGCCAGGTGGTGTTGCTCCAAGAGCTGGCTTGAGCTTCTCTCCTGTGGTCTTTGCTGCGGTCATTTCAATTCCAGCTGCGTGGCTCCCTCAATCCTCCTCCCCATCTCCTGGCACCTGTTGCCTCTGCCGAAGCGCCCGGACCTCCCGTCAGCACACAGAATCCTCACACCCACCTCTCTGCTCTGTGTGCTCTGAAGCCCTGGACTGTTTCAAGCATCATCAATACCAGTTTCCCTTTCCTATCTGGCTGCAGCTTTCTGGTCTGCTAGTATAAGGCCACGAAACACAGCCAATACAAGGTGGGCGTGTCCAAAAGACATAACCCGGGGCTTGAAGACCACACAGTGGGATTCGTACAAAAAAGGAGACTTAAAAATGAGTATCAGAAAACGTAAGTCAATGGGCCTGCCCCTTCTTAGGACACAACCCTCTCCTGAGCCTTTGTTCTGCAGCTCTGCTGCTTGAACATTCTCCTTTTCTCAGGATGTTCTGCCCCACCTGTCCTTGTCCCTTCTAAAAGAAGAGCCTCTATACTCACCCCCAACTTCAGCTCCAGCCAAAAGGAAATGGAAAAATATACAATTATCCCCTACCCATGGCCTTTCTGCAGGACATATCACAGATCTTCCCAAAGATCTGTTTATTCAATATTACATCCTTGTTTTTAAGTTTCTCCATTATTTATTTAATAGTTAGATACTTGACTCAAATTCTCATGTCTGAAGAGACTCACCAAAATACTGTCTCAGTAGAAAGGGAGAGACTACACATTATTTAAATCTATCTAGTGGCAGATAAGCTCCCTGTTATGACAAAAACAGGATTATGCTTCAGACAGCATCTGCTGGGGAAAGGATGGGGAATGGAGTAGCATATAAGCCTACAGGTCTGGGGCAGGACCAAGGACCAAGTACTGAGAATAATTAGCTTTAGGAATATTTCATGGTTATTTTTGTTTTACTATGAAATTATGTATTCCTAAAAATTAAATATATACACATATAAACATATATATGTATGTACATACATAATCATAATATATATATACATATATATGGAATGAGAAGGAATCATTTTTTATTAATTTATATAAATATTACTGAAATTAATTCCAAAACATATTTTATTCACTTGAAATTATGTTTTCTAAAATTCATTATAATACATGAAGTTACATTTGCTTTTAACCAAAATGTTAAAAGGGTGGTTAAAAGCAAATGTAACTTCATGTATTATAATGAATTTTAGAAAACATAATTTCAAGTGAATAAAATATGTTTTGGAATTAATTTCAGTAATATTTATATAAATTCATGTATTATATCATATATTATATCATGTATTATAATGAATGTTATTGCTTTTTATGGATACTATGGATATACATTTTATTACATTTTTATTATTACATTTTTGGCCACTGTCCTTTTAATGGGAATTTTGATTATTTCCATGATATAAAACAATGGTTTTTATGCACATGTATGGCAGTCTTTTGAAGGTATATATCAAGAAATGAAAATGCTGGCTTATGGAGTATGAAGATTCTAACTTTTACTAAGAATCATTGCAGAATTTACCAAGTACTAAGCAAATACTAAGAAATTACTAAGTATCACTAAAGATCATTGGAGAATTGACCTCCAGTGTGCTTGTGCCAATTTACATTCCCAACAGTAATTGGTAAGTGCTCCCATTTCCACATAGTCCTTCTAACACTGGTGTGGTTAGTAGAGGGGGGGATTAACTAGGGACTCCAAAATATTGATATATAAGAAGTCAGCATCTAGAAGTCTGAACTACATTTTAACTAAGTAATGTGAACACTTTTGTTGCATGTATTTGTATTTTCAGCTATTCCCATCATACCATATCATGTAAGATTAATTAATAACAAATTTTATGAATAACTGGCTAGAACAATACATTATTAATGTAAACTTGGGGAATGTTCTTTTCTAGGAATGTGTACCTCCTACTTCTGTAGCCATTTATCTATACTTTGTGAATTTTCTATCAAAGTGCATTTCTTTACAAACTTATTCAAATCTGTCCTTTTGAGGCAATGCTTTATTCATTCATCCAATAAACATGTATTAACTTCTTACTATGTGCATAGCATTATAGAGTATATTCAGCTGTAATGATATGGCCTCCACTGGGGGATTGTGTATGCCAGTGGAGTGTCACAATATAGGATTGCAATATTCTTTTTATTTTTTAAAACTAAGAGTAAGTTACAACCTCTTGAAAATAAAATGGTGTAACTTATCCTCTCTCTGAAAAGTGAAACTAACTGGAATCAATAATGCATCATTCAAAAGAGCAATTCCTTGTTTCATACACATCTAATTTTCCTTTCTTCTGTTCCTTTAAAAAAGGAAAATAATACCAGTAAGATATTTTTTCTTAAATAATGCAAGGATAGTAAACTGGATCATGCCTCTTAGCTGTTAATAAAAGGTGGATTTCTGGGCGCCTGGGTGGCTCAGTGGGTTAAGCCTCTGCCTTCGGCTCAGGTCATGCTCTCAGGGTCCTGGGATCGAGTCCCGCCTCGGGCTCTGTGCTCAGCAGGGAGCCTGCTTCCTCCTCTCTCTCTGACTGCCTCTCTGCCTACTTGTGATCTATCTCTGTCAAATAAACAAATAAAATCTTTAAAAAAAATAAATAAAATGTGCATTTCTTACCCCCACTCATTCTGCATATTTAAAAAGATATTGATCCAAAGGATTAGAAGAAAAGGAAAAGAATCCTGGATACAGAGAAGAATCTGTGAAACTAAGATAAAGCTGGTTCTGGAGCAGATCTAGAGAGGTCCCCATTCACTGAGATGACATGGAAAAGACTCCTCATTTAGAATCCTGTGCACAGACTCCATGGGACAAATGGCACCCCATAATCAGTGGATTGTAAAGCCCAAGGCAGAAGCAAAAGTTTAATTTGTGTATAAAAGTTCTTCCTAAATTTTCAGCCTTATTTATTTTCTTCAGGTGGGACTAAGTTAAGCAGAATGGAGTTCTTTGAAGTATCCTGTGTTTTTTGTGCTTTGTCTTCAGGCATTTGCCTGATCTCTTATGCATAATGCAAACTTTTAATAGTCCATAATGGTTTTTTCCTTTAAAGAGTCTTAAAGTAGGAGGAATTCTGACAGCTTCTTTCATTCCAGGGTATATTACTAGAAAAAGAGATTGAAATTACAAGCAGAAAACTTGTACAAATATATGGCATATCAACAACTACTTATTTAGATGTCCTTCAGGAGGTATGTTTATGTGTGTATCTGAGAGAGAGAGGAAGTTGAAGAGACAGAGCCAGAGAGAGACAGAAAGAGGGAGAGAGGGAGAGAGAGCGAGCGAAATTGAAGCTACAAATTAGATGGAGGAGAATTAAAATGTTAAAAACCTTCAGAAACCTCAGTATTCCCCACCAACAGCTACTTCGTTGTTTTGAAAATCTCTTGACTTCTACCATTATTTTACATATACTTACCTTGTGTCTTGCTCCTTGTGGTCACTTTGTCCTCCCAACATCTGCCTGCATGTCAGCCATCACCAAAATCCTGCACCAAAGCCTTCGGTCGCTGCAGCTGACAGCCCAGCAGTGCTCTGCATACAGCTGCCTCCCCTGACAGCAGCCATAACACGCACAGCAAGCGCGGCTGCAGTTCAGTGTCAGCTAGAGCACAGCAGCTGGGTTCTGCAGCACATCTTCTTCTTCTCATTCCCAGCCGTGAAAATAAGCTCCAGCAAGCCTGGATCCCCCCAAGAGCACTGTTCCCAAGAAACTGTGATAATGATTACAACAAATATCCATGAACCATATAGGCAAAGTCCATTAATTTATGCTCCATAGTGCGTGTTTAGTGTTTCCTCTGCGGCTCTGCATAGACTAGATCATCCAGGGAATGTTCCTGCATTTAAATGCATGCTTTGCGAAGTGGTGGCTGAAAGTGGGGTGCGTTCCATAGAACATGGAGAATGTTGCTTGGCTGAATGGGGGTGGAGAAGGAAGGCCTGTTTTTGTTAACTTGTGTCCTTTCTTTTTGTTGGTGGTGCCTCATGCAGGTCCTGACCTGTTGTGGGCGTTCGTGGAATGTTAACTGCAGGAATGATGGAATCCAAGTGACCAAGAACATTGTCTCTTGTTTGGACCATCTTCTTTCCATTATTTTGTCTACAGGCAAATGTAGGAACTATGAAGAGTGGATGAGAATTATGATCGTGCTCCTGACTTCAAGTTGTGATTTGAATAAGATTTATACAAGTAAGCTATGGTGTTTGGGGCATATCTAGAAATAACTCTGTGTTTGCCTAAGTGAAGTATATTTATGCTTTGTGTCATTTTGTTTTTTTCTTTTGAACTCTCCTTAGTCATGTTTTTCTCAGGTCACTAAGTAGGTTCTACTGCAACAGAAATATATTTTGTCAATAGAAATGTATTTTGAGCCACGTATGTAATTTAAACTTTTCTAGAAGCTACATCAAAATTCACAAGCAGGGGAAGTTAATTTAAATAATATATTTTATTTAACCAGCTATTTCAAACATAAAATTTCAACATGTGGCATTCTCCAATTTCCAAGGGCTCAGTATCCACATGTGGCTAGTAACTACTGTATTGGACATGAGACTCCTAGTGTATTTTTCCAGCAAAAGACTTGGCTGGTGGCAGCTGAAAGGTTGTTTATCAATCTTATGTGTTTATTTAAATATATATGAGCTTTAAAATAATTTTGAACTTCAGTTTTTTAATTTATATAAAATAAAAGTAGCACATTGATATGGAAAGCAAATTCAGGTTACACTGGAAATTATAAAGTAAAGGTTATCTTCTTTCCCACACCAGTTTGTTCTCCCCAAATAATTAGTGTGAACTCTTGTGTGCGTATTTTCAGGTCAAAAAAATATGCTTATAATATGAGAATACCTTTATCTATCCCTATGAAATCTTTTTTTTTTTTTTTTTTTTTTTTTTTAGATTTTATTTATTTATTTACTTGACAGAGAGATCACAAGCAGGCAGAGAGGCAGGCAGAGAGAGAGGAGGAAGCAGGCTCCCCTAGAGAGCAGAGAGCCCGATGCGGGGCTCGATCCCAGGACTCTGAGATCATGACCTGAGCCGAAGGCAGCGGCTTAACCCACTGAGCCACCCAGGCGCCCCTATCCCTATGAAATCTTATACAAACAGACCTGTACTGTACTCAGCTTCAATAGTAAACAGAGAAAAATAGAATGTGATATCATTATATACTGCTTAGAATGGCAAAAATTAGAAGAACTGACACTACCAAGTGATGCCAGACATGGAGCAATGTTAACTCTTTTATGAGTATGTGTTTTGCTACCATATGTTGGAAACAGTTGGACATTATTTAATATGTTTGAAGAGACACATATTCAATGTCCTAGCAATTCCATTTCTAGGTATATACCCCGAAGAAACGCTTGCTCATCTACAGCATGAGATATATGTAAGAATGCTCATAGAAGCATCCATCGTTATAACCCCAAATTGGAAACAACCGTTGGTTGGCAAACTGGTGCCCTACCACAGAGAGCAAGGAGAGACCAAAGAAAGAGGCAGACCACTCCTGATTGGTAGGTGGTAGTTTGAATAAGCAATGGAATTTACTTGCAAGTCTTGTCTTGGGCTACTGCAAGACGAGTAGATCCCTGCACCTTCCTGCCAGATTCTTAGGTGTATATAGAGGTCTTAACTGGGTCTAGTCACGTACGCCATCCAGATGGCCTCAATACCTTACTCTCTCAAGGCTGTATTGTTGGGGCAGTGTCTTGTGGGGAGGGCAAGCAGGATGCACATTCCAAGGACTGGGGAGGGATGAGGAACTTCTGTCAGGGACTAGCTTGACGGTCACCCAGAGATTATAGCCTGTTGGTGACCTCCTTTAACACAACGACAATGTTCACTCAAAAAAACTGATAAATAGTTGCATACTTATATAATGAAATATTACACATAAAGTGAATAAACTACAGCTATTTGGTTGTAATATGTGTATTTCTTTCGATCGTGACATTGAATGCAAGAAGAAAGTCACAAAAAAAATGTTCACGTAGGGTGATTCCATTTCTATAAAATTTGGAATAGGTTAAACCAAAGGCATACATAGGTACTAAAACTGTACTTAAAAAAAACACAGCAAAATATCAGATTTGTAGTTACCTTTAGGGAGGAAAGAAAAATATGTGAATAGGCAGAGCCCTACAAGAGGATCTTTAGGTCCTGGCAACATGCTAATTTTTAACTGGTGTGGTGTTTAGACTGGTGCTGGCACTCTGGAGAAGAAGCTGGTAGTATTGGATTATATACTAAAGTACATACTGCAGTGAAATTCTTCCACAGGTCCATAAAGGGACACTCATGACAGTGAAGAGTTGAAGGCAACTCAGGTGTCCATAACTGGGACAATGTATAAGCAAAACATGATAGATACCTGCTGTGGAATAGCATACAGCTGTTAGAAGTAATTTATTAGGTGTACACACATTAACTGGCATAAGTAGTGGCAAAAGTGTTTAATAATAAAAAAAAAAAGAACAGAACAAAGTTTATTCAGTTGTTGGGGATCTACTGATACTGCTTTTCTTTTCTCAACGATTTTGGACCTTGGCTCTCTGTCACATTTTCCAATGCTATTTCTATCTTATATCTTGAAAAACAGAATACACACATAAATGATCCCCAAAATTTAATGCCTTTTTACCTTCCTCCAGTGATCTTGTTTCCTATTCTACCTCAGTCTACCTTAAAAGAAGATATATCTTTTACAGGTATATCTTAGCTATTTTTATAACTAGTAAGTGCAGTCCTTCCATCATGTCAAATTCGTGTATCCTATCCTCTATTTCTGGCTCATTCTCTCCAGTACTTTCACTGAAACAAACTTTTGATACACCAGTGCCTTCAATCCTACCCATCATTGCTTCCCTTTGATGTCTTCATTCTCTTGTTCATGCAGCCTAAATTCCATGGAGAACTGTTATAATTACATCCCTGAATATACACATTTCTTATTTCATAATACCCACTTAGCCAAAAAAAAAAAAAAAAAAAAAATCCTGGCTAAGTCCAACTCTTCTATTCTAGGCCTATACCTAAACACATACAAAGCACACCAAAAAATGATTATTAGTTTCACTTTTATATTTATGATCTCAAAATCAAGTGGCTGTCAATGTTGCCGGATTATCATTTCATTGACCCTCTTGGATGACTATTTCATACCCTCTCTCAAAGAAGCATCCGTTCCGGGGCGCCTGGGTTAAGCCTCTGCCTTCGGCTCAGGTCATGATTTCAGGGTTCTGGGATTGAGCTCCGCATCGGGCTGTCTGCTCAGCGAGGAACTTTCTTCCCTTTCTCTCTCTGCCTGCCTCTCTGCCTACTTGTGATCTCTCTGTGTGTGTCAAATAAATAAATACTTTTTTTTTAAAAAAAGATAATTTCAAAAAATTCCCACTACCTGCTAACAACACCTGTGCACAGAGTCTGTCTTCCTCCATGTGGCCATACATAATTTATCCACGTTGCTCCCTGCAAGTGTGCACTGCATCTCAGCCTTTCTTGCAAACTCAAGGACCCTTAACTAGTATTTTCCTCCTTTCTCTCTCATATCAAGTTTTTGTTCTTCACATTAGTGTACAAACTGCCATAATGACTTCCGTATTAAATTTTTCTTTACTTGGTCCACTCCTCTACTAGCCATAGCTCATTTCTCTGCTCCTTTTCATAGCAAAACTCCTCAAAAAGAATTTCTGTATTTGCATCCTGTGATGTCTTACCTTCTATGTCCTCGCAACCCACTCCACTCAGGCTTTGGCTTTAACCATTCCACAAATAACTACTTTCGTTAAGGTTAAAGATAATTCCTATATTCTTAAACCCAGTCATTAATTTTTGGTTTTCCTTTTCTCCTTTTGCTTGACCTACTGGCAATGCTTGACAGAGTTGATCATACCCTCCTCCATTACACACTTTCCTTAAGAGGCTTTTTAGCTTTTTTTTTTTTTTTTTTACTGATCACTCCTCAGGTCTGTTTTGCTGGTGATACCTCCTGTTTCAAATGTCTTTTTTGGAGTACTCCAAACCTAAATCCTTAATCATTTTCCCCATTTATTCACCTTCTTGGTGACCTTGTCTAATCTCATGGCTTTAATCTTTTATACATGTGATTACTCCAAAATATATTTCTAGCTCAGGCTATGCTTCTGAACTGCCTACTTGTAAAACAACATCTCAGACTCAGGTTCAAACTGAACTCCTAATCTGCTTTACCCTTCTAGTCCATGATAATCTTACCTCTCTAGTTAGGCCAAATCTTGTGGGTCATTCTTGATTCCTCTCTTTACTTATACCTTCTGTTTCATACAGGGAATTCTTTGACTTTTCCTTCAAAATATATCAAGAATCCAACCAGTTCTTACCAACACTACTTCTGTCTTAGTCCAGCCACGATAATCTTAGGACTGGATTATTGCGGTAGTCTCATAAATGGACCCTGTTTCTACCCTGGTCCCCAATAGTTAATTCTCAATGCAACAGCAAGAATGACCCTTTGAAAACATAGGATCAGATCACTCCTCTTCTCAAACCTTGGAATGATCTAGAAAGACCCTGTACCATCTGTCACATCTGATCCTCTTCCCTTTATTCACTCTAGTTTAGTCTATTTTAGTCTATTCATTTTAATCTATTTAGTCTATTTACTCTATTTATTTTGTTATTTCTAGACCATACCTAGGATTCTTTTCCTTTAGTTTTGCTCAAAACATTTCTTCTAATTGGAATATTCTTCTGCAAGATATTTGCAGGTTAACGCCCTCATCTCATTTACATTTTTGCCTAAATATCACTTTTAAACAAAGTCTTTACTAATCATCATATATAATATTCTTACACAACCGCCTTCCCCCCAAAGTCCAGCAGTTTCTTTTCCTTTCTTGGCTTGAAAATTATAGACTCTATTTCTATTCTTTAAAGCCTAACTTTACATATTGGTCATGTGTATATAATAAAGCATAAAGTTATTTTCCATAACTTTGTATCTTAACATTTGGTCTTAGTTCTATATATAAAACGTTCAATGCTTAGCCCTTTACTATAGCTTCACTGTATTATGATTGGTGACTACATGTGTACTCATGTTGTGTTTTCATAAAGGGCTCCTGGGATTGTGTTTTATGACTTCATGCATATTTGAAAATTTCTTTCTGTTGTCTTTACACTTACTTGACAGATTGGCTGCATATAACACTCATGAGTTATGTTTCATCTCCCCTTAGAACTTTGTAGACTCTTCTTCTATTTTTTTTTAAATATTTATGTGGTTGCCCTAAGACAATAGGCATTTCCTGCTTTGTAAATAAATCCCTTGCTTTCCTTGCCTACATGACTGAAGAATTCTTTCTTTAGCCTCACAGTTCACAAAGTTGACTATCACATGTTAGATGGCTGTTTGTTTTGTCGCACTGCTGTAGGAAAGCATATAATCTTTTGATCCTTGCATTCCTATACTCTTTTATGTAAGGAAAATTTCTTTTAAGAACATTTTTTTCTGTTCCATTAGTTGTGGTCTCCACTTCACACACAAGTATTCTTCTAGGTTTCTTCATTATCACTTGCTCTGTTCTATTACCTTCTTTCTAATTGTTTTAAGCACTTTGTTTTCTCTGAGTTCACATTATTGTCTCAAGAATCTATTATCTTTCCTATTATTCATTTTGCTATATAACTTCTTTTAATCTAGTTACCTGAGTTACCTGTTAGTTTCAGATGATTTCTGTGTTCTGTAATGCTGTTTCTGCTCCCTCAATTTGGTCTTTAGCTCTGCATTTTCCTATTATTAAGCTCTTTTACCACTGTAAACTTAGTATATTGATATCTTGGATCTGTGTTTTCTTTAAATTCTTCTTTGGCAAAAGCAGTTAGAGATTTTTCTTTCTTAGGTGACTTTTTCTTTAGAAGTTGATTTTTTAAAAATTTCATTTTATTTACACAACCATTTCTTCCTCTCTCTGCTTCCACCGTGTCTTCTTTCCTTTCTCCCTTTCTTTCATCTCTCTCTCTCTCTTCCCCACTTTATTCCTTTTTTTTTTTTTTGCCTTTTCAATAGCCTTTTGCAGTGCTAACATGCTTCTTTCTTTCATCCATCTCTGTCATGACCTTCTGATTCCTTTGATGCAGTGTGGATAAATCCTCCATGATTTTCCTTTCCAACCTGATATGAAATTCACAGAGCTTCACTTCAACATCTCACTATTTTGTAATCTGTTACTTTTATGTAGCATCTGATCATGAAAGTCAAGAGGAGAATTCAGCCTAGACTCTGTGATATCTTATTCAGAGGATTTGGTCTCTGGGCCCCTTTTTCCATTTTTGTGAAATATTTTATATCAAGTCTCAGTGTTCTAAGTTGCTATGTATCCTGTTTCTGTTCTGTGGTGGATAACCTTCCATACCAAGTAAAGTGGGATCCTACAGCCCTCCTTTGCTTCTGAGATGATTAGGCAGGTTAGTTCTCTTGTCACTTCCTCCAGCAGCCATTGCCATATACTCCCCAAGCACTGAGACAGAAATACAGTTGGAAACTTGATTTTGCCCACACAATTTCCAGAATGATTAGTGTACTGCCTGTGGCCATTAGAGTTTAAGGGATTGGGACACTGCATGGTAAAGGTGAATAAGAGACTGCAGTTAAGGTGTCTAGACCCATGGCCTTTGGTATAGCCATTTCACTAGGCTTCATTCCCCTTTCCCAGACAATCTGCCTTGCTTTTTAATTCTTTGTCTTTGACTACTTTGCCTCCTGGCTGGACACAATTCTGGGAAATAGAATTCATTTTATTTTTCTTATAAACATCCTTCTCGCTGGGAAAATCTAAATGAAGAGTCTTAGATATTTTTCTTATTTCTTATGAGACTCTGATGTGGTCGGGAGGGGCTATGTAAACTTTTGTTTACATTTTTTCTTACCCTGCCTAAGCAACACTTCAATATGCCCTTCAAATTGGGAGAAAATATTTTAAAATCATGGGATTCGAGGCACAGAAAGAGATCTTAGAACCATAGTTTCCTAACCAGTAACCTTGTGTAATTTTTGTGTAATTTTTGATAGTAAGTACTAATATTTACTTGTGTAATTTTTGATAGTAAGTACTAATATTTACTTGTCAAGAAGAAAAGCAAGTTGAAAATAAAATGTTATGACTGAGTACATGCAACTAGTTACAGAGATATTCTCTGACTCTAAAATTCTTACTGCCCTTATAACTGTATTTCTATTATACTTTTTTTCCGGCTAAATCCCACAACATAATGCAGAGATGTCAAAAATATTTATTTTAGTCTTTTGGGTCATTTATGATTTAAGTCAACTAGTATTTTTTATGCTAATTTTTAAAAGTTCTTTATAAACAATTTAACATATTTTGGCCAGTTAATTAGGAGCAGTGATTTTGATTTACAGTTTCGTGCTGTTATAAATTGAGATATTCTGTCCAGTTTTTTTTTATGAAGGAGCAAAGGGATGTTTCATTAAATTTCAAAGGCCTGTCTTGTGTCTGACCATCAATGTGCTATTATTACACTTAATGTCTTGTTCTTCATGAGGGAAATCTTTTTCTTTTTTAATCCCCTGTCACTTTCCAAATCATCATTTTTGAGAATCTACCAATCAAAGGAAATTGTGATTCTTTGAGCCTCTCAGCTGTACTCTTTGTTACCATGGAAACCAAGCCAAACTGTTACCATGGTAACCTTCCTGAAGCCATAATTTCTCTCATTATCAGTTTTTCCTAAGATTAATAAATTCATTGGAAGTTTAACATAAATAATGCTGTATTTGTATATCATTTAGGGCTCATTTTTAACTCTCACTTATTTTAAATTATATATAGCTGAATGTATGGTTCATGATGGAGGAACAAGCACACTCAGGTGGCAGTATTTTAAACAATTGATTGAATGTCTGAGGAGAATTAATTTGACCTTGATGCTGAGAATATTTTCTCTTTAGTGGCATGTATTTAGTAGCTTAAGGTGCTTTTTTCCCCCATACAGCTTGGCTCTGCAGTATTATATGCCTTGATATTATAAACAGTATTTTTGGTCTTCAGTTTGTATAATCCTACAGATAAAACACAGAGGACATGGTTATGGATAAAAAACAGAAGGTAAATTATAGATATCTTGGGAACATAAAAGCAATTGTATCTTTATGTATTTAATATGTGGTGAAAGAAAGTGTGATTTGATTAATATAATCTTTTTTTTTTTTTTTTTTTTTTTAATTTGACAGACAGAGATCACAAGTAGGCAGAGAGGCAGGTGCGGGGTGGGGGGGAAGCAGGCTCCTCACTGAGCAGAGAGCCTGATGCAGGCCTTGATCTTAGGACCCTGAGATCATGACCTTGAGCTGAAGGCAGAGGCTTTAACCCACTGAGCCACCCAGGTGCCCAGAAAGTGTGATTTGATTAAAGAGCTGATTTGATATTGTTAGGAGTCAATTGCTACCATTTAAATGGGTAATTCAGGAAACTGAATAAACATACTTCAGAATAATTTTATAAATATTTTCAGATATTTATAATATTTAAATATTTGAATATTTTAAATAGTTTAAAAATATCTTCTGATATGCATCCAAAGGGAGAAAAATTAAATAGTTAAAAAGAAAAGGGGACCAGGATTGGAGGTTAGAATATAAAACTCATTATTTTAAACGTTTTTATGGTTTGATGTTTATGTTTTATATGCTAACCATTATAAATAAGGATCAAATCAAGATTTTTGTTGTTCTGTAATTTTGAGTGGTATTTTTCACATAAAAAGGAATGTCTAAAAATTTTTATTTCTTTCTAAATTGAATACAAACATAAGCATGTGTGCTCTGTTTTCTAGGAGAGTCCTATTCCTCATAAAACTTCATCCCAGATTGTCCCTTTGTTTCCATTTTTTTTTATGAGGGAGAAAGTATGGACTCATGTAATCAGTGGAACTAAGGCTCTGGATTTGGAGCATGAACACGTGGAAGGGCTAGCACGTGCACTGCCTCTATGTGATTGAAGGTGGGACCCCTGGGAGTCTGAGTACCAATAACAAACAGATGGCACCTTCAAAATAGAACCAGATCAGGAATTTTATTTACAAAAACATTATTTTTAAATTTGTGGCTTTGGGGACCCAAGACGAACACACTTCAGTTTACTAGTCGGCCCCCAAGAACCAGTGTGTGTCTTGCAGTAGGGACCTAGAAGGAGACAGTCCCATGGGGTTGGTTGTAGGGAGAGGGATGAGACAAGCAGATAGCTGTTCTGACCTCACCCTCCCTGGATCTTCTCATCTCCTACCTCTTCACTGGCCAGTGACAAGAAGCCAGAAGACATGAAAGCTCTGTTTTGTAGAACAAGTAAGTTCTTTTCTCTGGGCAGAAAACAGAATAGGTATAAATGGAGATGGGCAGAGAATGGATTTTTAGGGGAAAAAGGAAGATATCTGTCATGTAACTCCCATCTTCAGAGCTTTTGTGATTTTGTTAGAATTGGGATTTTATTCTCATCTGTCAGAAAAATTGTTGTAATGAATATACAAATCTGCCATGTCTACAATGTGAGTAGTCTTTTCTTACTCATGGCAACATTGTGTACTGAGCCACCAGCAAGGTGATGGGTTCCTGCCTTATGTTTGAGTAAAAATTCAGAATGAGGAACCTGACTAGACTCCATGCATGGTGTCTTTTATTTACAGTGTCACAATGATCAAGAAAAAGGAGCTATTCTGAATTCACATTTCATGGCATCACGAGGATCACATAGATGGAATCCAGAAAGTGGAGCTGTTTCATCAATATGCTGTAGGTCCCCAACCTCACCATCTGAAAATTCTTTCAAAGACCATTCCCTTCCTTCCTTCCTTCCTTCCTTCCTTCCTTCCTTCCTTCCTTCCTTCCTTCCTTC